>NW_006400099.1:52131-60309 GCF_000299155.1 Elephantulus edwardii | reverse complement strand
TGATGACTGCCTCTTGGTCCAAGTATAGGTTTTGCATTAGCATGATCAAGTGTTCTGGGATTCCCATTCTTCCCAGAGTCAGCCACAGTTTGTTATGATCCACATAGTCAAACACCTTTGCATATACAATGAATCACAGACTCTTATAGACTATGAGAATACTTAAATGCATTATGTTCCCATCAGAACAAGTAAGGGAAAACTTAAGTATAGCACGGTTATTTACCCAATTCCTTGTTTCTAGATAAAGCTTAGAAATAATTCAGAACCCTCAAGTAATTAATGCATATCAAACAGATCCACTTGATGATTTGTTAATGATAAACCCTAATTAGGTACATAGGGTTTTCAGAGGCCTGCTATTTTGGAAGTGGATGGCCAATCCTTCTTCCTAATGTGTATTAATCTGAATGTTCAGATTTAGAGAAGTATCCAACAGATAAGCATTTTACAGAAAAAGTGAAAATATATCCCTTAATGTGGAATTAACCATTAGTTTTGGTGTTGTCTCCCTGCCCTTGGCACAAGTGTCTTGACCCACTTATTGCTTTGCTCCACCATCCATCAAGATACCGCTCCACTTCTGCCCACTTCCTTCAACATCTATCTCCCATTGTCCAGCCCTTGATCTGATAGCTTATATCTAAAGCTTCCTTGGCTTTTGTGATTCCAGACTCATCAGCTGCTAACAGTTTCTTATGCTGTGACCAGAGCCTCCTAAGTTTAGTGGTAATGTGCCCCGAACGAAGGTGATGTGTCCTGTCGAACTGGTGTGTTGATAGTTTCTACTATTACCTGTATGGGCAGGATTTTCAGCTCTGCTGAGCTGAGCTGTCTTGCTTTTTCGCCTGTTTTCTGCCCTCTCTAAACGTCCTGCGACCGAGTCCCAAGCAGCCTTGGGGGTCTTCTGCTGTTACGTGTATGGGCAGGGTTTCAGCTCTGCTGAGCTAAGCTATCTTGCTTTTTCGCCTGCTTTCTGCCCTCTCTAACTGTCCCGCGACCGAGTCCCGTGCAACCTTTGTGCTCTTCTGCTGTTACCTGTACTCTGAGAAGAATGGGAATCCCAGAACACTTGATCATGCTAACGCGAAACCTATACTTGAACCAAGAGGCAGTCGTCAGAACAGAGCAAGGAAACACTGCATGGTTCAAAATTGGGAAGGGTGTACGCCAGGGATGTGTCCTGTCTCCATACCTTTTCAACCAATATGCAGAACAGATCACCCGCAAGGCTGGGCTCTATGAGGAGAAATGCGGCATCAGGATTGGTGGAAGATCTATCAACAATCTGCATTATGCAGATGACACAACCCTGCTTACTGGAACTGAAGAGGACCTGAAGTGCTTGCTGCAGAGGGTCAAGGACTGCAGCCTTCAATATAGATTGAGGCTCAATGTTAAGAAGACAAAGATTCTCACCACTGGACCAATTGGCAGCATCAGGATGGATGGTGAAGACATTGAGATTGTTCACAGCTTTAGTCTGCTTGGCTCCACAATCAACACTCTTGGCACCAGCAGCTAGGAAATTTAAAACCGTATTGCGATGGGAAAGTCTGCTGTTAGGGACCTCTCTAAAGTACTGAAGAGCGATGGTGTCTCTCTGGAGACTAAGTTGCATCTGTTACAGGCCATGGTCTTTGCAATCGCTTGTTATGCATCAGAGAGTTGGACAATGACTAGGGAGGACAGAAGGAGAGTTGATGCCTTTGAGCTGTGGTGTTGGAGAAGAGTATTGAGGGTACCATAGACTGCTAAGAAAGCAAACAGATTTATCCTGGAGAGGGTTAAAGCAGGCTGCTCCTTGGAGGCAAGGATTCTGAGGCTTCGTCTGACATACTTTGGTCACGATTTAAGGAGAGACCAGTACTTGGGGGAGTACATAATGCTTGGGAATGTGGAGGTCAGGCGCAGAGGGGAAGGCCCTCTATGAGGTGGATTGATTCAGCGACTGGGGTAATCGGGATGAGTGTGTCAGAGACAATGAGATTGGCACAGGATAGAGCAGGGTTTAGGGCTGTTGTACTTAGGGTCCCTATGAGTCGCAAGCGACTCGACGGCACATAACTACAACAACAAACCCTAATTTAGATGTTAGGGCACTCTGGTGTCCTAATGGTAAGAAGTTCCTCTGCAAACCCAAAACTATGTAATTCCAGTCCACCAGCTTCTCTGGGAGAGAAAGATGGGAAGTAACTTCCCATGCAATATACAGCCTTTGAAAACCTGATGGAAGGTCAACAATGAATTGTTTATGACTTGATAACACATAATAACACCAATTTAAATGTGGCTAACTAAGAATATGTGACGACAATTCCAAAATTTTTTTTCTGTTTTGAACATACAGGTTTGCTTTGCAACTAGAAATTAAGCCAAGTATATGCAGGGTTTAGAAAACAGTGTCTAAAATATTTGTCATGAAATGACTACATACAAAACCAAAGTGTTTATGTCTATTTCTGTTATCTGAATTGAGTAGGACATTTGCTAACAACTTTTAAGCTTGGGACCTCATTCTATCTATTGTTGTTGTTGTGTACCTTCGAATCTCATGGGAGGAAATTTCCCATCTTTCTCCCATGAAGCAGCTCGTGAATTTGAACAGCGTACCTTTGGGATTACAGTGCAGTTTCTTACCACTAGGCCACCAAAGCTCCCTATTCTATTCATATTTGAAGTTAATATATTTTCGTAGTTCTTTGAAAATCATAAGGGAGAATACTAAGAATATAGATACAAGGAATGAAAAATGAGCCATATCTTGGAAGAAGAGAAGGAGCAAGAGCTGGATTTTAATGGACGGATAGATTTAATTATGTAGAGAAGAGATACAGTCCAACCATTGGAATGTATTAGAAAGTAGACATTTAATTGACCTCACAATATTGGAAAACCCAGCAGGGTTTGTGTTGGGTGTTAGAATTGGACAACCATATTTGGCCAAACTTTGGAAGGTTATGAAAACCAGTGAGAGATATTTAAGGATTTTCTTTTCTTCCTGAGCAGAGTGAAGAGCCAATGAATATGTTTAAGAAGGAAAGTTAATTAATGAATATATGTTGTTATTATGTAATTAGAAACATGTGCCTTTGAGTTGGCAGCACAGCTCCTTACCATTAGGTCACCAGAGTTCCCTAGTGAATGTATAGGAAGCTGACTATAGTGGATAAAGTGTGGATTTGAGGAGACAGAGATAGGAAATGAGGAAATGATTTAGTAGTTTGTTGTAATAAGCTGTAGTGCTGTGACAAAAGTTGGATAGAAGTAGTAAGGAGATGTTTCCAAACTGAGGAAGCAAATATATAATTTGGTAACTCATTACTAGAGAACATTCTAACTAAAGAGTCATCCAAGACAGCCTTGTTTGTTCAATGAAAGTCCATGATATATTCAATATTCATTGTCAATACCTCAATACAAAGGCATCATCACTTCTTTGTTCTTTTTTTCATTGTCCGAATACACACACACATCTATCTGGAAGAGGGAAACATAAATAAGATTCCATGGAGATAGTTTAAAAAATTGTATTTCATTAACAAGAAAAAGGATTATTATATTGAAATCTTGAGAGCTCTAGTAGTATAATATAGAGCAAGTTATACTGCTAACCCATGTGCTGCATACCTATGGTGATTTAAATGCACTGACAGCTCTAAGGAAGAAGGTAGGCAGACTCTCCCCTTCTTTCCTGCCCTCCCGTTCTGCTGCCGTACAATTTACAGCCTTGGATACCCTTTGGATGGTTACTATGAGTTAGAATACACAGCAGTGAGGTTTTGTAAGTTGGATATAGAAAAATGATTGTTGTAGTATGCCGTTGAGTCTGAACTGACTCATAGTTTACCCTCTAGCTAGTTTTCAAAGGCACAGGAGGAGATTAACCATTCTTCTCCTGCTGAGCATCTGGTAGATTTGAATTGTGTTTTTGGGATTGTGGCATAGCTTCTTACCATTAGACCGTCAGAGTTCGCTGGAAAGATGATTAGGACACGCCTAGTTTATTGTGGTTGTCATTATGTACCATAAAGTTGGAACCAACTCATACCTGACCTTCAAGCAGGTTTTCAGAAACTTTGAATCACATGGGAGGATATTATCCATAGTTATTTTGGAATACATTATTCACAGTATGTATTATCCACTCTGTTAGACATTGGGGATTACTTCATCTTGCTTGATTCCTGTTATACTCTAGATTCACCTTTACTGTTTGCACTCTTCTTTAACTTTGACTAGTCAGTCACAAAAAACAAGGCCCCAGGAATTAATGGCATACCAATTGACATATTTCAACAAACAGATGCTTCCCTGGATGTGCTCATCAAGTTGTGCCAAGAAATCTGGAGGACAACCACCTGTCCAACTGACTGGAAGAGATATTTATTTGTTCCCATTCCAAAGAAAGGTGATTCTACAGAGTGTGGAAATTATCCAACAATATCATTGATATCGCATGCAAGCAAGATTCTGTTGAAGATTATCCAAAAATGACTGGAATAGCACATCAAGAGAGAACTGCCAGAAGTACAGGATGGGTTTAGAAGAAGCAGTGGTGCTATGGATATTATGCCTAATGTTAGATGGATCTTCGATGAAAGCAGAAAGTACTAGAGGAATGTCTATCTGTGTTTCGTTGACATTGCAAAGGCATTTGACTGTAGATCACACAACAAACTGTGGCTGACTTTAAGAAGAATGGGAATTCCAGAACACTGGATTGTGCTTATGTGAAACCTATACTTGGACCAGGAGGCAGTCGTCAGAACAGAGTAAGGAAACACTTCATGGTTCAAAATTGGGAGGAGTGTATACCAAGGATGGGTCCTATCTCAATATCTTTTCAGTCTATATGTGGAACCGACTATCTCGGAGGCTGGACTCTATGAGGAGAAATGTGGCATCAGGATTGGAAGTGGATTCATCAATAATCTGCGTTATGCAGATGACACAAACCTGCTTGCTGAAACTGAGGAGGACCTGAAGTGCTTGCTGCAGAAGGTCAAGGACTGCAACCTTCAATATGTATTGAAGCTCAACATCAAGAGAACAAATATTCTCACCACTGGGACGATTGACAACATCATGATAGATGGTGAAGAGATTGAGATTGTTCAAGCTTCAGTTTACTTGGCTCTGCAATCAACATTCTTGGTACCAGAAGCCCGGAAATTAAAAGACAGATTGCATTGGGAAAGTCTGCTGTCAGAGTAAAAACTTCCCCAAAGTAGTGAAGAGCAACAATGTCAGTCTGGAGACTAAAGAATGCTTAATACAAGCCATGGTATTTGCAATTACTTGCTATGCATCAGAAAGCTGGACAATGACTAGCGATGATAGGAGAATTGATGTCTTTGGGGCTATGGTGCTGGAGAAGAGTATTGAATATAACATGGACTGCTAGGAAAACAAACAGGTTTGTCCTAGAGAGGGTGAGGCCAGGCTGCTCTTGGAGGCAAAGATTCTGAAGCTTCGTCTGTCCTACTTTGGACATGTTGCAAGGCTGGATCAGTCTTTGGAGAGGGACGTCATGCTTGGGAGGATGGAGGGACAGTGCAAGAGTGAAAGACCTTCAATGAGATGGATTGATTCGGTGATTGGGGTAGTGGGGGTAGTTGTATCAGAGGCAATAAGATTGGCACAGGATAGAGCAGGGTTTAGGGCTGTTGTACATAGGGTTGCTATGAGTCACAGGTTACTCGACGGCACACAACAGCAACAATCGTTATAACTGCACAATTGTCTTTCGTCGGTTCTTTTCTGTGGAATGCTTGTCTGTCAGATACTATTATATATATTTAAAGATTGAGACAGACTAGGAAGAAGGATTGGCCATCCACTTCCGAAAAGACAGGCCTTCGAAAACCCTATGTACAGTAGAGCACACTTAGACTATTGCTTGGACTAGCAGACATGGTAATTGAGACTGAGATCTTAGAAACGGAACTACAGAGAAGAAGGAACACCTGTAAGCAGGCACTAGTGATTAGAACATGGAAAGTGAGAAGCATGAATGTAGGAAAACTGGACATTGTTTAGAAAGAAATGGAATGCATTTGGGCAGAATATTAAATGATCCAGGAAGTATTAAAAGAAGATGGAAGGAATATACTGAGTCATTGTATAGAAAGGAATTGGCAGATACAGAAGAATTAAATGAAATAACATATGAACAAGAGCCTATGGTGATGAAGGAAGAAGTTCAAGCTGCTTTGAAGGAAATAGCAAAAAATAAGGCCCCAGGAATAGATGGTATACCAATTGAAGTATTTCAGATAACAGATGTTGCCCTGGATGTGCTCACCAAGTTGTGTCAAGAAATCTGGAGAAGAACCACTTGGCCAACTGACTGGAAGAGATCTATATTTGTTCCCATTCCAAAGAAAGGTGACCCAACTGAGTGTGGAAACTACAGAACAGTGTCATTGATTTCACATGCAAGCAAGATTCTACTGAAGATTATCCAAAACTTAGCACTTGGTATTTCTAAAAGTATATATATCTCTCTATCTCTATCTCTATCTCTATCTCTATCTCTATCTCTATCTCTATCTCTATCTCTATCTCTATCTGGGGTTTTCCCCCCCTCCTTAAAGTCATCTTACATTCCTAAGTTTCCTGGAGTTATAATTAATTTTATTGTTCATTATCAGTAATAATGTCACCAAGAATTCCATCAGGTGTTTTGATTTATGCTGTAGAAAAAAAGGTGTTTTAGGAACTGACTTGATGGTGCCTCTGGGTTATCCCAAGGACTGCCCTATACATCTGAAGTCTAACGGGTGGCACACATATCAGAATGCAGGCCTTTCAATGACAACAAGGCCGAGAGGACTGGTTAGGGGAGAGGGGAGGAAACTAGAAGAGCAGTTCTGCCAAGAAAGCAAGTATTCCGAAGTTCTGAACAGGGAAGGTGAAGTCACATGTCACAGAGGTGAAGTTATACGTCACCAAAGTGTGAATTCTAATAATCTTGGTTGCCAAGCCCAAAGGCCAATCCCTTCTCTTGTCAAGGAATACTCATGACCTTGAGATAAGTGATGCTGTCATCGGATATTGATTATATTTAAGATATAAAAATGATGAAACACAGGCAAAGGAAGCCCTGATTTCTTTAAAATTCACCATCTTCCCTTAAAGTTCAGGTGGAAAATGAAGAACACTCGCAATCCAAAAATCAAAACTGATGCATTTCATGTCACGGAGGCTCCTTTATTGAAGAGGAATGTCGCTGTCCGCGCAGGAGTCCGCTCTGATGACACAGCAAGCCACAAAAGCTGTCCCCAGGAAGAAGCCGCTGTTGGCTCATTCTCAAGTGTTCTGGATTTGGATTCTGAGCGTCTTCTTCAGCATTTAATTTATTCTGTGTTGGCTGAAGGGGCTGGGACTGTCTTTCCACACATAAACTGGTCTTTGTCATAGATCACTTTTATAATGAGATAGCAGCTGGGATACGTCGCCACCTCTTCCCCATTCTCCAAATCGTCCTTGGTGATATAGAAGCTGTCACCACACGGGCAGGGGTAGACGTACGGCTCCGAGTCCTCATCATATCTCCACCTCTTTGTGAAACACCGCCATTGCCCCTGAGCCAGCAGGATGGCAAATGCCCCCCATCACATCCCTCCGTCTCCTCCCGTCTAACCCCAACTTCTATCTTTCTTAAGAGCTGATAGATGCAACCCGCTGAATATATAATAAACAATATCAGTAGAAAGAAAAGGACAGAATAATTGGAAACAAAACCAAATTAATAATTCTCGCAAAATCAGATTTTGTATTTATAAATTTTATTTAAAATCCAGTACTGTTTATTCAAAACTGAAACCCCTTGTGATTGAGTCTGAACTCAATTGTAGCTGACCCTCCACTGGGTTTCTTTTTATTATTTTTTTCATTTTTTATTGTTATTATCAATTTTAATGAAAATTTACAGAGACGTTGGATTTCATTCATCCATTTTTGCACTTTTCTCCCTGCCCACCCCTCCCCCAGTACACTCTTCTCTTTGAAAAGTAAAAGAAAAATTCTTTCATTGTTTTACAATCCCTCCACCCAGGTCCACTCCACTATGCAGCCTTCGTTCAGGACTCCTGTCATAACAATAATACCTAATCACATCCCTTTTAAACAGTTTTCTCCCTCATCTGTTTCAATTCAGTATACATTATTTAT
>NW_006400099.1:48220-51916 GCF_000299155.1 Elephantulus edwardii | reverse complement strand
CGCTATTGTGAACAAAGCTGCAATAAACATGGATGTGCATATATCTGCTTGGATGTCAGTTATGGTCTCTTTAGGATATATTCCCAGTAGTGGAATGGCTGGGTCAAATGGTATCTCTATTTGCAACTTTTTGAAAAAGCGCCATACTGCCTTCCACAGTTGTTGCACCATTTTACACTCCGACCAACAGTGAATAAGGGTTCCAGTTTCTTCACAACCTCGCCAACATCTGTTGCTTATAAAATTCAATTTCAAAAAATCTTATAGAGTATATTTTAACCTAAGGTCTTTTTCTCCTGTTATAATACTTGGTGGTTGTTGTTAGGCGGCATCTAGTTGATGCATAGCTACCCTTTGAACAACAGGTCTGAACCTTGACATATCCTGCACGATCCTCACAATCTTGAGCCTACTGATACAGTCACTGTGTTAGATCATCTTGTTGAGCATCTTCCTCTGTTTCCTCTGGTGCTCCTTCCTTTTCAGCATGGTGCCATTTTCTAAAAACATCCAAATTTATGTGAGATGAAGTTTCATCATTCTTGCCTCTAAGGATCATTCTGGTTGTTGCAATTCCTCAGTATTCTCCAACATCGCAATGCAAAGGCATCAATCTTTCTTCTGTCATCCTTATTCATAGTCCAAGTTTCAGCTGCCTAGGAAGCAAATGAAATAAACATGGCTTGGATTAAATAACTTTAGTCCTTTTTTTAGTGGACATTCTTGTTCTTTAACACTTTGGAGAGGTCACTAAAAGTAGATTTTCCCAATGCAACACATCTTTTGATTTCTTGATGTTGTCATCATGGATGTGGATTATGAAGCCAAGTAAAATTAAATAATTGACAACATCAATATTTTCTCCAATGATCATGACATTGCTTATTGGTCCAGTGATGAAGACTTTTGTTTTCTTGATGTTAAGATGTAAAAGATATTGACAGTGTAGCATTTGATCTTCTACAGCAAGTACTACAAGTCTTTTTCACTTGCTGTAAGCAAGGCTATGATCTGCATAAGGCTGGTTGTTGATGAGTCTTCTCCAATCCTGATACCACATTCTTCTTTACTTTTTTAATTTTATTTTTACTTTTTTAAATGATGTGCTCAACATATAGATGGAAATGTGCAATAGAGATGAGTTTTGAAATGACATTCAGGCTATCACACATACAGAAAACAAGATATTTTCTTAGAAAAAGCCAGAGAAGAAATACATTGACAAAATGGATGTCAGAAGAGACTCTAAAACTTGGACTGTAATGAAAAGAATCCAAAACAAGAGGCACAATTGCTGAAGTAACAGAGCCAATCAGAAGATTTTAAAGGGCAGCTCAAAAATACAAAGAAAATACTATCATATTGAATTGTGCAATGCACTAGAGTTAGAAAACCAAAGAAAAGAATATGCTAAACATTTCTCAAGCTGAAAGAACTGAAGAACAAATTGGAGCCTCAAGTTAGTTTCCATAAGGAAAATTTTGAATAAAGCAGCAAGCATTAAAAGAACATGCCCATTTAATATTAAAGCTTTTCTTGAATAAAACATTTCTTTTCAAATGTGGAAACAAGAAGACGCAAAGAGTCACTGCATCAAAAAGAATTGGTTAACATTTAACAATTTTGGGAAGTAACATATGATCATGAATTCATAGTACTAAAGGGAGAAGTTCAAGCTGCACTGAAAGCACTGTAAAAAAAATTGAGGCTCCAGTGATTGATAAAATGCCAACTGTGGTGTTTCAGGAAACAGATGCAATCCTGGATGTGCTTATCAATTTCTGTCAACAAATACAGAAGAGAGCTACCTGGCCAACTGTCTGGAGAAGATCCATATTTGTTTCCAAATAAAAAAAAAACAATCTAACAGAATGTGGAAATTATCAAATAATATCACCCACAAGTAAAATCTTGATGAAATGTATTTAAAAAAAACAGCTAAGACAGTACACTGTCAGGAAACTGCCACAAATTCAAGCTGGATTCAGAAGTGGTTGTGGCACAAAGGATATCATTGATTATGTCAAGTGGATCTTGGCTTAAGTAGAAAAAAACCAGGAAGATATTTGTTGTATTTTATTGAATAACCCCCAGAAGGTCTCCCGTGCCAAACGCTACAGCTGGAAGGTCTCCCACAGTGGGGTTTGTACACCAAAAGCACCAGCATCACAGTGGAGTGGAGAGGAAATATGCGGACAGAGGTGGGTGGAAGCCTGAGCCATCATTAAAGGGTAGTTGGATGGGTGGTGCTGTAGGGGCTAGGAGAGAGAACTGAGCTGGATGCTGGTACGATGGGGTGGGAACACAACGCATGTGCCAAAGGCACAGTGGCAGGACCAATATCTGCTCCCTTAATTGTGTAGTGGAGAAAGGTCTCTCATCAGATCTTTTTGGTAAAATGCTTGTCTGTCAAATATTGCTCTAAAGCTGAGCACCCAAATTAAGACAGACTGGGGAGAAAGATTGGCCATCCACTTCCAAAATAACAGGCCTTCAAAAACCCTATATACAATAGAGTACACTTAGATTAAACTAGCAGATATGAAAACAGAGGCTGAACCTTCATATTGAGAATCACCAATGAGGAGGAACAGTTGCAAACAGATGCTAGTGCTTGGAATGTGGAATATGAAAGGTATGAATGTAGAAAAATTAGAGATTGTTAAGGAGGAAATGGAACGCATAAATATTGACATTATAGACATTGGTGAAATGAAATGTATTGCTATGAGACATTTTTAATCAGACACTCCTATGTGCAAATCATAACAAATAATTTCCAGCATTGAGAAGAATGAGAATACCAGAACATCAAATTGTATTTATGTGAAACCTATACATAGACCAAAAAGCAGTTGTCCAGACAGAACAAAAGAACACTGGGTGGTTTAAAATCAGAAAAGGTGAGTGTCAGAGTTGCATCCTTTATTCATACCTATTCAGTCTATATGCTGAGTAAATAATTTGAGAAGCTATACTATATAAGGAAAAATATGGTATTAGAATTGGAGGAAGATTCATCAACAAACTGTGTTTTGTAGGTGGCACAACTTTGAATGCATTAAGTGAAGACATGAAGTACTTTTTTCAGAAGATCAGCAACTACAGCCTTCAATATGGATTATGGCTCTATATCAAGAAAACAAAAATCTTCACCACTGCATCAGTAGGCAACTTCATAATAGATGAAAAAAATATTAACATTGTAAATTATTTCATTTTACTTGGATCCACAATTAACATCCATGGAAGTAGAAGAGGGAAAAAAATCAGAAGATTTTTATTTATTGGGAAAACCTGTCAAGGACCTCTCCAAAGTGCTAAAGAGCAAGGCTGTCAGTTTGAACACTAAGGTTTCATTGATCTAAACTCAATTCTTAACTGCTTCCTATGCATCTGAAAGTTGGACAATGAATAAGGATTTTTTTTTGTACTGTTGGCCAGCTGATTGGAAGAGATATATATTTGTTCCTATTCCAAAGAAGGGTGACCCAACAGAGTGTGGAAACTAAAGAACAATATCATTGATTTCACATGCAAGCAAGATTCTGCTGAAGATTATCCAAAAATGACTGGAACAGCACCTCAGCAGAGAACTGTCCAGGCTGGGTTTAGAAGGGGTCGTGGTACTAGGGATATTGTAGCTAATGTTAGATGGATCTTAGCTGAAAGCAGGGAATACCAGAAGAATGTCTA
>NW_006400099.1:46082-47625 GCF_000299155.1 Elephantulus edwardii | reverse complement strand
GCTGTTAGGGACCTCTCCAAAGTGCTGAAGAGCAATGGTGTCACTCTGGAGACTAAGGTGCATCTGATACAGGCTATGGTCTTTGCAATCACTTGTGATGCATCAGAGAGTTGGACAATGACTAGGAAGGACAGAAGGAAATTGGTGCCTTTGCGCTGTGGTGCTGGAGAAGAGTATTGAATGTAGCATGGACTGCTAAGAAAACAAACAGATTCATCCTGGAGAAGGTTAAACGAGGCTGCTCCATGGAGGCAAGGATTCTGGAGTTTTGTCTGACATACTTTGGACATGTTGTAAGGAGGGGCCAATCCTTGGAGAGGGACATCATGCTTGGTAAGGCGGAGGGACGGCACAAGAGGGGAAGACCCTCTATGAGGTGGATTGATTCAGTGACTGGGGTAATTGTGGTCAGTGTGTTGGAGACAGTGAGATTTGCACAGGAGAGAGCAGGGTTTAGGGCTGTTGTACATAGGGTCGCTATGAGTTGCAAGTGACTCGATGGCACATGACAACAACAAACAACAACAACTGTTGGCAAAAAGTATTCAATATTCCATGGGATTACTAAAAGTACAAACAAGTCTCTCTTGAAGGAAGTGCAACCAGAATCATCCCCACAGGCAAGGATGGTGAAACTTCATCTTACTTACTTTGGGCATATTTTCAAAAGCCAGGAGGAGGATCCTAATGATTGGAACATGGAATGTGACAAGTATGAATGTAGACAATTGTTAAAGAAGAAATGGAGTGCATAAATAATGGTATACTAGGCATTCAGACAATTTTATGAGCTATGCTGGAAATGAAAAGATGAGGAAAAAATGGGCTCATATTCATAGTTTAAAAGAACATTTTTAGACACATCTTGAAATACAATGTTGTGAGTGACAGAATAATATCCAATGCATACAAGGAAGACCTGTTAATACCACTATCATTAAAATTTTACACACCAACAACCAGAGCCAAAAAGGAAGAAATAAATGACTTCTACCAACTGATGTGATCAGAAATTGATGGTGGGAAGATGGAAAGAATATACTGAGTCATTGTATCAAAATGGATTGGCAGACACAGAAGAATTTAATGAAACAACATATGAGCAGGAGCCTATGGTGATTAAGGAAGAAGTTCAAAGAAATAGCAAAAAATAAGGCCCCAGGAATAGATGGTATACCAATTGACATATTTCAGCTAACAGATATGCTCACCAAGTTGTGCCAAGAAATCTGGAGAACAACCACTTGGCCAACTGACTGGAAATCTTTATTTGTTCCCATTCCAAAGAAAGGTAACCCAACAGAGTGTGGAAACTATAGAACAATATCATTGATTTCATACGCAAGCAAGATTCTGCTGAAGATTATCCAAAAACAACTGGAACAGAACATCAACAGAGAACTGTCAGAAGTCCAGGCTGGGATTAGAAGGGGCCGTGGTACTAGGGATATTGTAGCTAATGTTATATGGATCTTGGCTGAAAGCAGGGAGTACCAGAGGAATGTCTATCTGTGCTTCATTGATTATGCAAAGGCATTTGACT
>NW_006400099.1:42360-45692 GCF_000299155.1 Elephantulus edwardii | reverse complement strand
GGTCAAGGACTGCAGCCTTCAATATGGATTGAGGCTCAATGTCAAGAAGACAAAGATTCTCACCACTGGACCAATTGGCAGCATCAGGATGGATGGTGCGAGATTGAGATTGTTCACAGCTTTAGTCTGCTTGGCTCCACAACCAACACTCTTGGCAGCAGCAGCTAGGAAATTAAAAGATGTATTGCAATGGGAAAGTCTGCTGTTAGGGACCTCTCTAAAGTTCTGAAGAGCAACGTTGTCTCTCTGAAAACTAAGGTGAGTCTGGTACAGGCCATGGTCTTTGCAATCACTTGTTATGCACCAGAGAGCTGGACAATGACCAGGGATGATAGAAGGAGAATTGATGCTTTTGAGGTTTGGTGTTGGAGAAGAGTGTTGAAGGTACCATGGACTACTAAGAAAACAAAGAGATTCATCCTGGATAGGGTTAAAGCAGGCTGCTCCTTGGAGGCAAGGATTCTGAGGCTTCATCTGACATACTTTGATCATGTTGTAAGGAGAGACAGGTCTTTGGAGAAGGACATCATACTTGGCAGGGTGGAAGGCAGGCGCAGGAGGGGAAAGCCCTCTGGCAAGTGGATTGATTTGGTGATGGGGAAAATCGGGATCAGCTGTGTCGGAGACAATGGGATTGGCAGAGGACAGAGCAGAGTTTAGAGCTGTTGTACATAGGGTCGCTAAGAGTCGCAAGCGACTTGACGGCACGTAACAACAACAACAACGGCAAGTCATGAGGGAGCTCTGGTGGCCTAGTGGCAAGAAACTGTACTGCAATCACTTCAATCTATATGTGGAACAGATCATCCAGGAGGTTGGACTCTGTGTGGAAGAATGTGGCATCAGATCAACGCAGATTGTTGATGAGTCTTCCTCCAATGCTGATGCCACATTTCTCCTCATAGAGTCCAGCCTCCCTGATAGTCTGTTGTGCATACAAATAGAAAAGGTATGGAAAATAGGACACATCCCTAGTCTAGACCCTTACCAGTTTTGAACCATGTAGTGTTCCCTTGCTCAGTTCTGACGACTGCCTCCTGGTCCAAGTATAGGTTTCACATAAGCATGATCAAGTGGTCTGGGAGTCCCAATCTTCTCAGAGTTAGGTACAGTTTGATGCGGTCCACAGTCAAATGTTTTGTATAGTCAGTAAAACACAGATAGACATTCTTCTGGCACTCCCTGCTTTCAACCAAGATCCGTCTAACATTAGCTACACTATCCCTAGTACCAAGACCCCTTCTAAGGCCAGCCTGCACTTCTGGCAGTTCTCTTTTGATGTGCTGTTCCAGTTGGTTTTGGATAATCTTCAACAGACTCTTCCTTGCATGTGATATTAATGATATTATTTGATAATTTCCACACTCTGTCAGATTATCTTTCTTTGGAATGGGAACAAATACAGATCTTTTCCTGTCAGTTGACCAGGCCCTCCAGATTTCTTGGCACAACTTGGTGAGCATATCTAGGGCAGCATCTGTTTGTTGAAATATATCAATTGGTATACCCTCAGTTCCTGGGGCCTTGTTTTTTGACAATTCTTTCAGAGCAGCTTGAATTTCCTTCTTCATTAGTATTGCCAACATATTGATTGTATATTGTTTCATTAAATTCTTCTGTGTCTGTCAATTCCTCTTGGTACAATGATTCTGTTTAATCTTTCCATCTTTTTTAAATATTCCTGGATCATATAATATTCTGCCCAAAGTACCTTTAAGTATTGCAATTTGAGTCTTGAATTTGTTCTTCAGTTCCTTGAGCTTAAGAAATGCTGATTTCCAAAAAAAAAAAAGAGAAATGCTGATTTCCCCACTGGACCCACCTGGGGAAAACACTTTGCAGTCCAGAGGGGAGCAAATGACAGGAAAATATCTTCTAACAGAACAAGAAGGCAAGCACTCTTAACCCAAGATCACCAGTAAGGTGATAAAGTGTCCTCCCTTTTCCCCTTCACCTCAACGCCCCTGTTCAGCATGAAGAAGCCAGAGAGTTCCCAAATCAGTAAGACAGTTGATTTAGCTACCATTGGAAAATGCTTGTCATTTTCCTGTAGCATCTGGTCCCCACTGGATCACTTTCATTTCCTTCACCTGCTCCCCCCACCAACCAATTTCTGCAGCTCTGCAACTGCATCCCTGCCCATCCTCACCCTTCTGCCCCCAACCCTCACCTCCTTGTACCCCCAATTTGTTTTTCCCAATAAAAATTAAATAAAAAGAAATGCTGATTTAAGAAATGTTCAGCCTCTTTCATTTTCTGACTTCAGCTCTTTGCACATTTCATTAAAAATACTTTGTTTTCCCATGCTGCCTTTTGAAATATCCTGTTTAGCTCCTTAATATCTTTATTTTGTCCCTCTGCTTTGGCTTTTAAGCACTCTAGTGCAATATTCAGAGTGTTTTTTGACACCCATTTTGGTCTTTGCTTCCTCCTCTGTCTTTGTAATGAACTTTTGCATTCTTCCTGGATGATATTCTTGATATCCTCCCATAACTCATCTGGTCTTCACTCATTAGTGTTCAAGGCCCATCAAACTTGTTCCTGAGATGGATTTGAAATTCAGGTGGGATAGACTAAAGGTCATATTTTGGTTCCCGTGGATTTGATTTCATTTTCCTTAGCTTCAGCTTGAACTTGCATATGAGTAGTTTTTGGTCTGTTTCACAATCAGCACCTGGCCTAGTTTTCATATCTAATATTGAGCTTCTCCTGTGTTTCTTCCCACAGATGTAATCAATCTGATTTCTATGCATACCATCAGGTGAAATCCATGTGTATAGTCTGCGCTTATGTTTCTTATAAAATGTATTTTCAAAAATAAAATAAAAAATATTGTGCAAAATTCTATCGTTGTATCTCCAGCTTCATTTTTGTTACCAAGTCCATGTTTTCCAATTACTGATCCTTTTCTCTGTTCACAACTTTTGCATTCCAGTTACCCATTATTATTAATGCATCTTGATTGCGTATTCCATCAATCTCTGACTGCAAAAGTTGGTAGAAATCTTCTATTTCCTCTTCTTTGGCTCTAGTTGTTGGTGCATATATCTGAATGATAGTGGTATTCACTGGGCTTCCTTGTATATGTGTAGATATTATCCTGTCACTCACAATATTGTATACTTCCAGACGGATCTAGAAATGACATTTTTAACCATGAAAGCAACCCCATTTGTCCTCACCTTTTCATCTCCAGCATAATAGATCATATGATCATCTGACTCAAAATACACCATGCCCACCACAACAAGATAAAGGTAAATAATCCAATAGAAAAATGGGCACAGGATATGAACAGGCACTTCACCGAAGACGACATTCAGATGGCTAAC
>NW_006400099.1:26167-40721 GCF_000299155.1 Elephantulus edwardii | reverse complement strand
TAAAAAAATACACCATGCCAGTCCATCTCATCTTGCCAATACCTAGTATGTCAATATTTGTGCACTCTATTTCTTCCTTGACAATATCTAATTTTCCTACATTCATGGTTCTCACATTCTATGTTCCACTCACTAGTGTCTGCTTACAACTGTTCTTCCTTCTTTGTTTTTCCATATTTGAAAGCTCCACCTCAGTTGCCCTATCAGCTAGTCTAAGTGTGTTCTATTGTACATAGAGTTTTCAAAGTCCTGCTATTTCAGAAGTGAATGGCCAATTCTTCTTCCTAGTCTGAATCTGAATGCTCATATCTAGCACAATATCTGGCAGATAAACATTTTATTGAAAAGAGCAGATGAAAGATATTTCCCCAATTGTAGAAATAACCAATAGTTTTAGTTTTTTCCCCATCCTTGACACGTGTGTCTTGACCCACCCATTCCCTTATACTCCCATGTACTCCCTTCAACACCTATTTCCTCCTATTCAGCCCTTGATATGATAGTTTATATCTCAAGCTTTCTGAGCATCTGTGATTCTAAACGCTTCAAGCTGCTGCCAGTTTCTTATGCTGTGCCCAGTGTCTCTTGAGTTTAGGGGTCTGTATGTCCAAATACAAGGTATCAATGTTAGGGAAGGCTTCCTATCTCAGACAGTTCTGAGAACAAGTCCTTTTTCTTGAACCTCTGCTCTGGGTTTGACTTCGTGTGGCTTAGGGCCTCTTCCATTTGCAGCACACTATAGTCACAATGAAATAGTTTCTCAAGGGAGTGTGATGTGTCCTGTAGATCTGAAATTTAGTGTTGTTTTTCTTGGCCCTTGAATTGCAGGCTCCGCCTTGATCTGTGGGCTTCTGGGAGAGGTTGGCATACCTGTTTGGTGGGACAGAAGTTGAGTCCCTGCTTCCTGTGCTTCATTTTCCTCCCTGAACCTCCTCTTCCCTTCCGCGCTGTGTTCTGCCTACCGGCCTTGCCCCAAAGAATTGCAGTCTCTGCCTTGTTCCATGGGCTTCTGTTTGGGGGAGGAGGGGAGCTGAGTCCCCTCCTTCTGTGCCTCATTTTCCCTACTGAACCTCCTCTTCCCTTCTGCACTGCATTCTAGAGCATGAAAAAGACCATAAGGTGGTGCAGGATAAGGCAAAGGTCCAATCTGTTGTTCATAGGATTCCTGAGTCATCACCTAACAACAATATCATAAATTGGGATAGATATAGAGAAAGGATGTAACCCTGAGGCATACCTTTCCTGATTTTAAACGATGCAGTGTTCCCTTCATCTGTTCAGAGGCCTGCTCCTTGGTCCATGTTTCAATTTTGCATAAAGCACAATTCAGTGTGTTGGGATTCCCATTCTTCTCAATGTGAGATATAATGTATTAAAGTCCAGACAGTCAAGTGACTTTGCAATTGTCATAAAACACAAGTAAGCATCTCATTGGTTTCCTACGTTTTAAGCCAAGATCCACCCAACCACAATATCTCTCATATACCCTAATGTCTTCTGAATCCAGCTTCAATTTCTGGCAGTTCCTTATCTATGTATGTACTGTTCCAGTCAAGATCGGACTTGCATGTGATATTGTTCAATATTGTTCGATAATTTCCACATTCTACTGAATCATCTTTTTTTTAAAAAAATGGAAATAAATATGGATCTCTTCCAGTCAGTTGGCAAGGAGCTGTCTTACTTCTTGTTATTATTTCTTGTTATTGACTAGTGAGTACATCTAGGGCTGTGTTTGTTTTTAAAAACCTTTTAACTGCTTTTCTATACATTCCTGGAGTTTTTTCTTTCTTTCTTTTTTCCAGTGCCTTCAGTACAGCTTGAACTTCTTTATTATCATTGATACTTGATCTTACGCTACTTCCTGAAATGGTTCCATGTAAACCAATTTATTTGGTAGAGTGAGTTTGTATTCCTTTCATCTTCTTTGGCATTTTCTAGATCATTCAAGATTTTCCCCACAGTATCTTTTAGGAAGCACCTTGAAACTCAAAGCTTGGATTTGTTTTTGCAGTTTTTCAGCTTGAGAAATACCGAAGGAATTCTTTGGACCTTCTGACTCCAGATCTTTGCATATTTCTTTATAACACTTTGTTTTACCTTCTCAAGTTACCCTTTGAAAGCTTTTGTTCATCTCTTTGTAATTTCTTCCTTTTGTTGTAACTTTTCAACATAATAGCTTTTCTAGTATAATTTTCAGAGTCCTTAAGGTTAGAAGGCCCTAAAAATGTGACTGAGAAAGAGCTGCTTCCTAAAATTAGAGTCTATTATGGTGACGTAGATGGAGTTAAACTGCCACCTGCATTTGCTGATGTAGAAAGACTCAAAATGAGGATAAACAGTTGCAAACATCCAGTAATAATTGGAACATGGAATGTATGAAACTTAAATCTAGGACAATTTGAAGTAAAAAATGAAATGTAATGCGTAAAGCTTGGCATTCATCACAATATTTAGGAAAGGTCAAAACACCTGACTGTAGGGCAAATTGAATCTTTTCGTTTAAACTTTATTTTATTATTTCCATTGTGGAGAAAAATTTTCAATTTTTAAAAAGTTTAACTTAGATTTAATTAAATTAGATCTGAGTATAGTTTTGCCCCAAAATAATCAATCTATGGTAAACATTGTTAGAATCATTTGTAAAACATAATTCCCCCAGTAAGCATTTTCCTTTTCAGTATGTTTGATTTATCAATGAAAAGAAGTATTGAACTATCAATATCAAAATAATTATGTCAGCCAAAATTTTCAAGGTTTTACTTAAAAATTCAATGCTAGAGATAGAATCTTCTGAAAATATATGTTGTACGATCTCCTGTGAGATTTACAGCCTCAGCAACCCAGTGGAAGATAAGACCATTATTGTATAACATGTATGAGGATCCAAGGGGTGGGAGAGCAGAGAGGTAAGAATGGGCAGGGGTGGAATGATGTGGTTAATGATAGGGTTGCACAATTTGATGGTTGGATGGAGGGGTGGGTAAAAGAAATGGGAAAGATCCAGTGTGAAAAACAATGTATATTAACTTGGTAACTAAACCAACATAAAATAAAAAAGGATTTTTTTAAAAAAAAAGAAACCCAAAAATAACTATGAGATATCATCTCACCCCAGTAAGAATAGCAAAATTTAACAGAGCAGCAAAGAACAAATGCTGGCGAAGTTGTGGAGAAACTGGAACCTTTATTCACTGTTGGTAGAAGTGTAAAATGGTGCAACCACTGTTGGCATAGTGCCACTGTTGTAAAACGAGACTGACATCGGGGTCGGGGGGAGACTGAGAAAGATGGGATAAATAATGTATATTGCATTGAAAGAGATGACAGAGAAAACTGTTTAAAAGCGATATGTGATTAGGTATTATTGTCATGATGGGAATCCAGAACGAAAGCTGCATAGTGGAGTGGACCTGGAGGGAGGGATTGTAAAACAATGAAAGTATTTTTCTTTTACTTTTCAAAGAGAAGAGTGTACTGGGGGGGGGCGGTGGGCATGGATAGGGAGAAAAGTGCAACAATGAATGAATGGAAATCCAAAGTCTCTGTAAATTTTCATTGAAATGAATAATAAAAACCCTGAATTTTAAATTTGCAAGCTCTGATGGATGGTCCATAGAGGTTTATGCCTCAAACTCAAAGGTGGTGCTTCTCTGCAGGTTAGAATGCATCAGCAGTGTAGGAAGAGAAAGATGGACAATCTCCTTTCATATGCTCTCTAAACACCACCTAGAGGATTAGCTGAGTAGGTTTCAGAGTTTTGTTTCTTTGGTTTATTTTTTTAAAATTAAGTTTTAAACAGGACAAAGACAAAACAAAGATGTTTTCTTACAAAAAGCTAGAGAAGAAATAAACAGACAAAATGGATGTCAGAAGAGACTGAAACTTGGACTGTAGTAATCATCATCATCATCTAACACAAGGGAAGGCTTGCTGAGGTAAGAGAACAGAAAATTTCAAAAGGCAGTTCAAGAATACTTCATTATTCTGGATGAAGGAAACCATCATCATAATGTTCATGGTTTCTACTAGTTCAAAGTCTTCAAGTTCCTCATATCAGAGGACAAAGGAAATTATTACCAGATAATAATTAATGGAAAATCAATCCATCTCTTTCTCAGGTGGAACTACAGAAACTAGGAAAGAATAATGACTGGATTATGTGCATAATTGCAGGTTAAATGAAGTTATGGATTAGTGATCATGAGACCCTAAGTTATGGTCACTAGGACTCCAACTTTTTTCTTTTTTTAAATTGGTTTTGTACAATCATTTGTATATATTATGCTTCATTCATCTGCATTGTGTTTTATACAATCATTTGTATACATTGTATTTTAATTCATTACTATTGATCAACAACCCCTTTTTATTTGCATACATTGTGTTTTATACATTCATTCATGTACATTGTATTTTATATAATTACTATTTTTCCTCTCTTCTTCTCTCTCCCCTTCACCTTTCCCCCTTCCCCTTCTGAACACTTGTGCATGTTTGTTCCTTTTTGCTTATTGTAATTACCATATTGTTCTTTTGTTAATCCTTCCCATGTTGGCCTCTCCTTGATCTAATCACATTGATTACATTGTTCATAGACTGTATATTTTGTTTTTACTCTCCCAATTCTCTCCACCCTTAATTACCCTCCAATTTTCACACTAATGGTATTATGCAGTATTTGTCCTTTTGTAACTGTGTTATTTCACTCAGTATGATGTTCCTTAGCATCTCATATGTTTCATAGTATTATATGAACTTATTGTTCCTTAGGGTGGTATAGTATTCCTATGGGAAGCCAAACATTATACCAAATATTATATGAAAACCCTTGTTCAGGAATTGAAGGAATTAAAGATTTATTAGTTAGGAGTTCTCTTGTGGCAGATCCCAGAAAATGAACTGTTTGTTCCTTGCGGACAGGAGACAGCTAGGCCCCCCTTACAGAGTGTTACTTCCTGGGAAATACTTCCTGAGCTAGAGCGTTAGGCTGACAATAGAGAAAAATTCACCTTCATTTACAAGGAATTCCTTTTATTATTTGCTTCCCCAGATTATCAATAAATACACAGAGAAACATGACTTGGGGTCTTCAGTCGAGAACTGCTGGCCCCCTGTTTTATGCTCTCTGCGCTATCTCATTTCTGGCTGTTTGTCTCATTATTAATAATTATAAAATTATTCCATTCTTTGGGACCCTCGGTCTGCAACATATTCCATTGTGTGAATTATGAAAATTTCTCTATAGATTCGTTTGTTGATAGGAATTTGAGCTGTTTCCTTCTTCTTGCTATTGTTAATAAAGCTGCAGTGAGCATGTTGTTGTTATGTGCCGTCGAGTCTCCTGCAATTCATAGTGACCTTATGTACAACAGCCCTAAACCCTACTCTATCTTGTGCCAGTCTTTTTTTTTTAATGAACAGGCAGCATAATTTAATAACAAGCACAAAAAAAACCCTCAAAAACAAATGAAAATAAATTAATAAGAAATACACTTATATTGAAAAAATTATAAACATAAGTATCCTGAGTTTCTCAACTATGAACAGTACGATCAATCTGAAAGATTGTTGCAGAGTGTGCCAGTCTTATTGTCTCTGATATACCCAGTCCCATTATCCCAGTCACTGAATCAATCCATCTCATTGAGGGTCTTCCTCTCCTGTGCTGTCCCTTCACTCTCCTAAGCATGATGTCCCTCTTCAAGGACTGATCCCAACTTGCAACATATCCAAAGTATGTCAGATGAAGCTTCAGAATCCTTGCCTCCAAGGAGCAACCTCGCTTCACCCTTTCCAGGATGAACTTGTTTGTTCTCCTGCCAGTCAATGGTATATTCAATACTCTTTTCCAACACCCCAGCTCAAAGGCATCAATTCTCCCTCTATCATCCCTAGTCATTGTCCAGCTTTCTGATGCATAGCAAGAATTACAAAGACCATGACTTCTATCAAGCACACTTTAGTCTCCAGACTGACATCGTTGCTTTTGAGAGGTCTCTCTCTGACAGCAGACATTCCCAAGGCAATTTGTCTTTTAATTTCCTGGCTGCTGGTACCAAGAGTGTTTATTGTAGAGCAATCAATGAACATAGTGTATATATTTCCATTCATGCTTCAGTTCTCATTTCTTTGTGGTATATTCCCAGTAGTGGAATAGTTGGGTCATATGGGATTTTTCTATTCACCTTTTTGAGGAAATGTCTAACTGCCTTCCAGAGTGGTTGTACCATTTTACAGTTCTATATCAGGGTATGAGAGTTCTAAACTCTTTGCATTCTTGCCAACATTTCTTGTTTACTGTCCTGTTAAACTATACTATTGCTTCTGGGGTGTGATGGCATCTCATTGTTTTAAATAACATCTTTTTGATTGCTACTGGCTTTGAGCACTTCCTCATGTGTACGTTGACCATCTGAGTATACCCTTTGGTGAAGTGACTTTTTACCCATTTAGTGATCGGGTTGTCATTCTTTTTCTTGTAGAGGAACTTTTGTTGTTGTCTTTCTTATGTACCATCAAGTCGGAATTGACCTGTAGTTGACTCTGTGGTGGGTTTTCAGAGGCAGTTAATCACACTGGAGGAGATTCCCCATCCTTCTCCTGTGGAGCAGCTGATGAATTTGAACTGCATGCTTTCAGGATTACAGTACCAAAGGATTGTTTCTTACCACAAGACCACCAGAGCACAATCACGGGCACTATGTTGTTGTTGTTGTTATATGCCATTGAGTCGCCTGAATGACTCATAATGACTATCTGTGTACACCAACTCTGAAGCCTTCCCTGGCCTGAGCCAGTCTCACTGATTCTGAAACACCAAGCCCCATTTTCCCAGTTACTGTATCAATCTATCTCGTCCAGGGTCTTTCTCTTCTACACTGTCCCTCTACCCTTCCGAACATAATGACTGGTCCCCTCCTGGTCACGTGCCCAAAGTATGTGAGACAAAACTTCAAAATCCTACCCTCCAAGGAGAAACTTGGTTTCACCCTTTTCAAGGCAGACCTATTTGTTTTCTTGGCAGTCCATGATATGTTCAAGACTCTTCTCCAGCAAAACAACTTGAAGGGATCAATTCTTCTGTCATCCTTAGTTATTGTCCAGCTCTCTGATGCATAGTAAGTAATTGTGAAGACCATGGCCTGGCTTAGGTGCACCTTAGTCTCTGATTTGCTTTTCAGTTGCCGTATACTGTTATTGTTGTTGTTGTTGTTGTTGTTGTTGTTATTGGGTGCTCTCAAGTCGACTATGACTCATAGTGACCATGTGAACAATGGCTGTGAACCCTGCCCTGTCCTGAGCCAACCTCACCGTCTCTGACACACCTGATCACATTGCCACTGTCACCACGTCATTCCATCTCATCCAGGGTCTTCCTTTCCTGCACTGACCCTCTAACCTTCTAAACACGGTGTCCTTCTCCTAGGACTGGTCGCTCTTGGCTACATGCCAAAATAATTTGAGACAGAGTTTAAAAATCCTTGCCTTCCAAGGAACAACCTGATTTCACACTGTCCAGGACAGATCTGTTTGTACTTTTGGTGGTGCATGGTATGTTCAATACTCTTCTCCAGAAGCACAACTCAAAGGCATAAATTCTTTGTCTGTCATATTTATTCGTTCTCCAGCTCTCAGATGCATAACAAACAACTGAGAAGACCATAGCCTGGATCAGGCACACCTTAGTTCCTAGATTGACATCATTGTTCTGTAGCATTCTGGAGAAGTTTTTGATAGCAGAGTTTCTTAATGGAAATTTTTCTTTTGATATCCTGACTGCTGGTGCCATGAGTATTGATTGTGGGTCCAAGCAAGATGAAATTGTTAACAACCGCCCAGTGGTGCAAATCTTTGTTTTCTTGATGTTGAGATGCAATCCATATTGAAGACTGCTTTCCTTGACCTTCTGCAGCAAAGTCCTCCTCAGATTTGGCAAGTAAGATTGTATCATCTGTATAATGCAGATTGTTGATGAGTCTTCTTTCAATCCTGATGCCATAGTCTTCATAAAATCAAGCCTTGGAAATGATCTGTTTCACATATAGATGGAAATGTATGGGGGAAAGATACATCCTGGTCACTTTCTTGACTTTGAACCATGCAGTGTTCCCTGGCTCTGTTCGAACAACAGCTCCTGGTCTCAGTATAGATTTTGCATGAGCATAATTAAGTGTTCTGGGATTTCCATTCTTTTCAATATTAGCTACAATTTGCTGTGATCCACACAGTCAAATGTCTTTGCATAGTTGATAAAACAAAAAAGGATTTCCTTCTGGTACTCTGCTCTCAGCCAAGATCCATCTGACATCAGCAGTGATATCCTTAGCACCTTGGCCTTTTGTAAACTTTGCTTATATTTTTGGTAGTTCTGTGTTGATATACTGTTCCAGCTGTATTTGATAATCTTTAGCAATAATGTTGTGGCAGAAATGTCTGATTCTAAACACTCAGCCAAATTTTAGGGACCAACAAAGCTTTATTGTGCACAGTCAGAACGTCAGCTAATGCTCAAATAGTCCTGACCCTGAGGGGAAGCAAAGATTGGGTTTATATGCAGTGGTTGGGCATTGGGGTTACATAAAGTTTACTGTGGCTGCCAGTTGAAATTTCTTCATATTTAGGAGTTGTTAATTGTTCCTGACTTTTCATGGCTGCCCATGCCCTGGGCCAGGGGCAGACGGAGCTGGGTCAGCATGTACTAGAACATAAAGCATGTACTAAAACATAAAGCTTCAGCAAAACAGGTCATTGCCAAAATTATCGAGTCATACATTTCTTAAAATGACTGTCAGAACAAAATGGCTTCTTTAATACTAACATAAAATGGCTTTTCTAGTGCTTTGTAAAATTTTTTTTAAATTGTTCATTTTTTCTATTTTTTAATATTAATTTTAATTCGTTTACAGAGTTTTGATTTCCATTCATTCGTTGTTGCAGTTTTCTCCCTGCCCAACCTCCCCCACCCCCAGTTTTCACTTCTCTTTGAAAAGTAAAAGAAAAATTCTTTCATTGTTATGCAGTCCCTACCACCCAAGTCCACTCCACTGCGCTGCCTTCGTTCTGGACTCCTGTCATGACAACAGTACCTAATCATATATCCCTTTTAAACAGTTCTCTCCCTCATCTGTTTCAATGCAGTATACATAATTTATCCCATCTTTTTCAGTCTCCCTGCCAACCCCGATATCAGTCTCATTTTACAACAGTGGCATTATGCAATATTTGTCCTTTTGTGACTGAGATATTTCATTCAGCATAATGTCCTCCAGGGTCACCCATTTTGTATAATATTTCATGAGTTCCTTATTTTTCAATGGACACTTAGTTTTGTTTCCAACTCCTTACTATTGTGAACAAAGCTGCAATAAGCATGGGTATGCATATATCTGCTTGGTGGCAGTTATGGTTTCTTTGGGGAATATTCCCAGTAGTGGAATTGCTGGGTCAAATGGTATTTCTATTTGCAACTTTTTGAGAAAATGCCATACTGCCTTCCATAGTGGTTGCATTATTTTACACTCCCACCAACAGTGAATAAGTGTTCCAGTTTCTCCAAAACCTCACCAGCATTGCTTGATTGCTGTTCTTTTAAATTTTGCTATTCTTACTGGCATGAGATGATATCTCATAGTTGTTTTGATTTGCATCTCTCTTAGAGCGAGGGATTTTGAACATTTCTTCATGTCTTTTCCATCTAAATGTCTTCTTTGGTGAAGTGTCTGTTCATAGCCTGTGCCCATTCTGCAATTGGGTTATTTATTTTTATCTTTTTGTGGTGTTTGAGTACTTTATAAATTCTAGATATAAGTCCCTTATCTGACATGTCATTACCAAATGTTTTTTTCTCAGTCTGTGGCTTCCCTTTTTACCCTGTTGGAGAAGTTTTTGGATTTGCATAGGGATTTGATTCTTTTTAAAAAAATTTTATTGGGAAAAACATATTGGGGGTACAAGGAGGTGAGGGGTGGGGACAGAAGGGTGAGGATGGGCAGGGATGAAAATTGCAGTGGTGCAGTTGCAGAGCTGTATAATTTGGTTGGAGAGGGGAGCAGGTGAAGGAAACGAAAAGGATCCAGTGGGGACCAGATGCTACAGGGGAATGGTAAGCATATTCCAATGGTGATTAAACCAACTGTCTTATTGATTTGGGAACTGGATGCAGACTCTCTGGCTTCTTCATGCTGAACAGGGTCGTAGATATGAAGGGGGAAAGGGAGGACACTTTATCACCTTACTGGTGGTCTTGGGTTAAAGCTGCTTGCCTTCTTAATCTGTTAGAAGATGTTTTCCTGACATTTGCTCCCCTCTGGCCTGCAAAATGTTTTCCCAGGTGGGTCCAGTGAGGATGGCTGGTTGAACCCAGAGGATCCATCCTCCTTTGCTTCCTTAGCTGGAAGTTGTATTTCCTTTTTGTCATTGGCACTGGGTTCAGGATCTGGTCTGGAGTAAAACTCAGTGTTAGGGTTACCTATAGGAAAGGGAGCAAACCTAGCGAGCACAAACTTGTGAGTTACAAATAGAAGGTCTTTGGGGGTGTTACTTTCAGATTTACTGGGAAAGAGGGTAGCGGAATGTAGCCTAGATAAAATTCTCTGGATACCCTAGGCATTTTTCCCCCACCCAGGGGTCAGATGGCACAGTCTGGGGACTGAGGAGCTCACCCTGAGGGCCACGCCCCAATCTGGGGCTGAAGACAGCCCACCCCAAGCAGAGCGCCATGACGGCTTGCCCCAAGCAGGGCAACACCCCCCAGGGGCTGGCTGGTACACTCCCCCTCCAATTGCCCCTACCCCAGTCTGGACCCCTCGCCTGACTGAAGATTATGTGGCCAGAGACAGCGTCCCCAATTCCTGCACCGCCACTTTTATCCCCCCCATAAATGGTCATACTGTAGTTGGAAGTAGGTGTCACTACCCTCCCCCTTTATAAATGACAAAGGGAACCTGAGAGTTGTGAAGAGATTCCCCCCAGGTCTAAACAGCTTTTGGCAGAAGCATTCAACAGATCAAAATATGTGGTGTATTTAGGATGTCAGTCCTCTTGGACATGCTGCCACTGTTAAGTGTCATCAAGTAGACAACTCACAGTGACTTTCAACAATCCATTGTATCGGTGATCCTCTTTTCTGGCCTGTCCAAGGAAACCCAAACCTGTAGGCGGCCGGGGCATGTCAAAATACGTAGTGCATTTAGGATGTCGGTCCTCTTGGACATGCTGCCACTGTTAAGTGTCATCAAGTAGACAACTCACAGTGACTTTCAACAATCCATTGTATTGGTGATCCTTTTTTCTGGCCTGTCTAAGGAGACCCAAACCTGTAGGTGGCCCAGGCTCGCGTTGCCCCATGTGGGTAGCTGGGGCAGCAGGTGTGTGCGGCTGCCGCAGCTGCCCGCTTCCCCCGCCACTGCCGTCCTGGCTCCAAGAATTCTCCCCAGAACAAGTCCACCCCGCAGCAGCATGGCGGCTCTGCTGCACCAGTCTTGGGGAGGCCCAATGCCTACCATCCATCCTGGGTGAGGGAATCCCTGTGTTCCAGCAATGGAAGCCTCATGGAGCTGTGGCGGGGGCAGTGCAGTGTGTGCTCGGCAGGAGGGTCCTGGGAGCTGCGGGACTTACCCATTGCTCCTTGGGAATCCTGGAATTCCTGTTATTGAGCCTTGATCTTCACTGAAGACCAGTCATCAACTGTAGCTCACCATGATGTCTCCGCCTTCGCCACCATCTTGGATCCCCAGGATTTGATTCTTAGAAGGTTCCATTCATCTATTTTATCCTCTCCTGGTTGTAGATTTTTCAAGATGCTTGGAAGACTTCTAATGCTTAACATATATGCTGCTAATACATTCCTTCCTCCTGTTTGTAGACACTCAAACTGTTGAGTGAACCTTAAGGTTTTTAATTTCTATGGACTCATAATGCTGAAATAAGAACAGAAATTTAACAGACTTAATTTGAGTTTGAATGAACTAGATTATGTGATTAAGGACACATGGTCTAAGCAGGAGGAAGAGGAAGAGAAGTATTAGGGGTTTTGATATTCCAGTGAGTAAGGAAGTTTTGGTTGAGGATTTGTATAGATTTTTTCATTGTTTAAGCCTCTGGTTTAGAGTCAATAAGACCTCCAGGAGGACACTTGCATTTAAGGCCAAGTCCTTGTCTCCATTTTGGAAACTGGGTGAAGCGACTGGACTCTGTAAGATGGGCTCTTTTGGTTTAGTTGAGGGTCATTGTGAAATGTTTGGGGTTTTATTATTATTATTATTATTATTATTATTATTATTATTATTACTATTATTACTATTATTAAAGCCTCTTGTTTAGAGTAAACAAAACCTTTTGGAGCCTCCCTTTTTTTAAATAAGTCAGGTCCAAGTTATTATCTTTTAATCATTTGATACTATATTTTGGAGGAACATTCTTCTAAGTTGTACAGCACACTTGTCAATTTGCTATGCTGATGTAATCTGTGTTTGCCGTGATGCTCAACCATTGGGGTCTCAAAAGCCATAATGGCTGCCCATGATGGACAGTATTTGGTGGAGCTCCCTGTTTTAAGAGAAGTTGGGAAGCAGGAGTGGTGTCCACTTCCTAAACCACATACCTCTGGAAACTCTATAAACTTGGAGAAACGATAGTTATAGAAAGGCCTCAGGTCATTTGTTCATGGAGTTGCTATGAGTCATGCATGACTAGATGGTAATCAACAAAAATAACAACAACAACAACAACATGAAACACATACCTAAATCAAGAAGCTGTTGTACAAACAGAGCAAGGGAATATACAATGGATTAAAATCAAAGAAGACGTGCATTAACACTTCATCTTTTCCTCAAGTGTATTCAGTCTCCATGCTGAACAAATCATTCAAGAAGTTAGCCTATATGAAGAAACATGTGGTATCAGAATAGGAGGAGACTGAGGAAGCAGTGGAATGCTCCCAGATAGGCATTTTTGGGTTGTCAAAGCCAATGAGAATGCTTAATTATGAAGGAATGTGGAATGATGGAGCTCATGGAGTTTGAACCTTGCCTTGGTTGTTAAATTCAGTTGGGCCCTTGGGTCTGTGGCCCTCAGGCTTGGTTTTTAATTGTTCTTCTAAGTAGTATAGCAATGGTCTGTCCATTTGCTGTACAGAGGCAACTCCTGGTTGCTGTGATGCTGAACACTGTGACACTGATGTGTCAAATGCGATAATAATTACCCATGGTGGACAGAGTTTGGTGGAGCTCCTCAATTAAAACAAGCTCAGAAGCTGGAGTGGCATCCACTTCCAAAATAGCTAACGTCTGGAAACCCTATGAAGTTGAAGAAATGATGAAAGTTGTACAAGTGTTAAGGTCTTTCGTTCATAGGGTCACTATGAGTCATCTACAACTCAACGGCACTTAACAGCAACAACAACAAAGGAAGTTAACTAGGGGTTTTAATTAAACATTTTCTTTTGTTCATTGAAATTTTAATGAAGGTTTATAGAGACTTTGGATTTCCATTCATTCATTGCTGCACATTTTCCTCCCTGCCCACCTCTCCCCCCACCCCCGACTCCAGTTTGCTGTTATCTTTTAAAAGAAAAAAAAATCCATTTTCTGATAGTAAGACTATGGATTTTTATTTTATCTGGCAGGCATTGAGATTATTTTTACTTTCTGTAGAGTATTATTAATAACACCTGACTGATTGGCGTAAAAGCAACAGGTTTCTCTTAAAGCAGCATACACTCCCATCCTGGGAGAGAAATAGATTTAAAGCCCGTTGGGGTGGGTGTGGGGGTGAGGGTGTGTGTGGGGGGATTGTATACCAATGAAGGAGTTTTTCTTTTGCTTTTCAAGGAGAAGAGAGAACTCGGGGTGGGGGGGCGGGAGGCGGGGAGAAAAGTGCAGCAATGAATGAATGGAAATTCATAATCTCTGTAGACCTTAGTTGAAATTTATAAAACAAAAAAGCTCGTCGGTTCTGGAGGACAATTTCTGTTAGGGATCCAACTTAGTTGTACAAAAAGGAAACAGCATACTGAAGACTGTTAATTTTTGTTATCTATGTTTTTGACTAGTGTGGATACTTTCACGTCTCTCTCGACCAGAGCTGTAATGAAAAGAACTGCTGATCTGTTAACATTGAAACCTAAAATAGGTATTGCAGGAAAGGTGTGTTTGGCAACACGGAGGCCTGGCATATTAATAAAATTTAGCCTCTTTTGGCTACATAAACATACATTTAAGGAAGAACTTGTATTAAGAAACAAAGGATAGGTGACCTTTAAAGACATTTTGTGAGCCTATCTGTACAGGATAGCCAGGTATTATTTAGGACAAAATAGGTTAGGGACGGACACTGTGGGTAGAAATGAGTACACTTAGGCTAATATAATAGGATGGCTTAGCACTTAGGCAAAACCAGCAGTCAGAAGCAACACCAGAGGGGAGCTCTGGTGGCCTAGTGGCACGAAGCTGCACTGCAATCCCAGAGGCGCACGGTTCAAATCCACCAGATGCTGTGCCGGGAAAGGAGGGACAATCTCCTCCTGTACCAGTCAGATCTGATTTGATGG
>NW_006400099.1:16246-26067 GCF_000299155.1 Elephantulus edwardii | reverse complement strand
AATAATTTTTAAAAAAGAAGAGTATCCTAATTAAAAAAAAAAAAGAAGCAACACCAGAATGGGTTGTGCTGAGGAACAGGTGTATTGCTGAGGGCATGGAGAACAGAGCGGGTGGCAGGATTGTAGTTAGAGCCTGGTGATGAGAAAAAGGAGGAGTGCTGGGTAGAGCAGGGTGCTGGTCAAAGAGAAGATTTTGTAACTCTTTTGTAACTCAGCTAATGGTCCAATAGGTTTTAAACTGTCTCTACATGGTGCAGTTAACATTGAATGGTGAACTTCACTTGGAGTGGTATATGTCCTGGGTTAACAGTCCACTTTGGCAACTTGAGTGCTGCTTTCACTTGTGAGAAATGAATCCACAGACCTTGTCTTACCACTTTGACTGCAGTGGGAGTAGTCAGAATAACTTGTCATGATCTGCTTCAAGCAGGTTGCAAAGTCATTTTTTACATTTTAACAAGAACTGAGTTTTTCAGCTGAAAAGTTTGACAAGCTATAGTTAATGGGATAGAGGTCTGGGCTAAAAAACAGTTTTAGAGATATGAGCCATCACTTTCTGAAGCTGGAGTAATTGTTCAGTGGGTTGGAAGCTGTCTAGCTCTTAACTATTGGTGGGGAGCTTGGGCAAGATTTCAAACTATTTCATAAGGAGAAAATGTATCACAATAGGAGTTCACTGCACATGTAAAAGGGCTAAGGGAAGCATTTCTGTCCATATTATCTGGATTTCTTCCCCCCTTTTAATTTTTTTTAAATTTTATACTGGTTTACTTACAAAGTTCATAAAGTTTATATTGTTCATAAAGTTATATTGTTTCTCACACCAGTTCCTTTCCTTTACCCACCCTTCCCTCTACTCGTCAAATTGTGTGACCTTGTGATTAAGCACCATCCCCCAAACTTGGATCCTCCTACTTGTTCTATAATAATGGTCTTATACCGTATTTGTCTTTATGATACTGAGTTAGTTCACTTAGCATAGTGCTCTCCAGTTCCTCCCATGTCAGGTAGTAATTTACAAAATCATTGCTCTTGTGTGCTGCATAGTATTCCACTGGTCCAGCTTTTGTGTCTAAAACCTCACAAACTTTCTCCAAAGCTTTTGGTATCATCTGGAAGCTGCACAAAGCTTATGCCTCAAAGTTTAGGGCAGGTAAAAAACAAAAACAAACAAAAAAAAAACCCAACCCAAACAAACAAAAAAACCCACCAGAGCCCTTTAAACCACCCTAGCAAAATTATTTCAGGAAACCCATATAGGGAATGTACTTTTACATTCCAATAACCCATTATTATTAATACATCTTGGTTGCATATTCGATTGACTTTTGACTGCAAAAGTTGATAGAAAGAATTTATTTCCTCCTCTTTGGCTCTGGTTGTTGGTGCATAAATTTGAATGATAACTAGTATTAACAGCTCTTCTTTGTATGTAGAAGTTCAAGGACTGTACCCTTCAATATGAAGTGAAGCTCAACATCAGGAAGACAAAGATTCTCACCAATGGACCAATTGGCAATACCATGATAGATGGAGAAGAGATTGAGACTGTTAATCATTTCAGCTTGCTAGGCTCCACAATCAATACTCTTGGGATAAGCACTCAGGAAATCAGAAGACGAATTGCACTGGGAAAATCTGCTGTCAGGGATCTCTCCAGAGTACTGAGAAGCAATGATGTCATTCTAGAGACTAAGGTGTACCTGATCCAGGCCATGGTCTTCATAATTACTTGTTTATCCTTGGAGGCTAGGATTTTGAAGCTCTGTCTCACATACTTTGGGTTTTATCCTTGGAGAAGGACAGACATCTTGCTTGTAAGAGTGAAGGAACAGTGCAGGAGAAGAAGACCCCAGAAGATATCGATTGATACAGTAACTAGGGCAATGGGGGTAGATGTGCCAGAGTCAGTGAGACTGGCCCAGGAGAGGGCAGACTTCAGAGCTACTGCACATAGGGTCACTATTGGTCACAGGAGACTCAACGACACATAAAAACAACAACGTGCTCTATGAGAGCTGAGTCCTGGAACCTAGTTCTGGCTAAACCAATTTTGTTCAGGTGGATATTATGATGCACGTTAAGAACAAGTTGTCTGGCTACAGCTTTTTCCTTGAATCTGGCAGCTCTCACCATCCTTTGACTAAGGTGGTGGTTGTTGTTACTTTGACTAAGGTAGGGTGGGGGGTTTGGGGGTCGGTTTCTTTTTCTTGTATTGCAAAGTCTTCTTCAGCTTCTTCAGCTTCAGGGTTGTTTGACAGGACAGAGGCCAAAAGGATTGGAGTGGGTTGTGTGGCTTTAGGGCTGGGAGTGGCCTGCTGGCCGGAGACATCTGCCAGTTGACTTCCTTTTGTCACAAGTTCCTCTCTGGTCTGATGCCCTTGGCAATAGATTATTGCCACCTTTGATGGCAGCCACACAGCTTGTAGGAGGCTTAATATTTCAGAAGCATTTTTGGAAGTTTTTTCTAGCATCAGTGAGGAGCTCCTTTTCTTTGTAAAGTGCTTTTTGCACATGTACAGTTGCAAAGGCATAGCTGCTGTTAGTATAGATATTAATAGTCTTACCTTCAGCCCACTGATGTGCCCAGATTAGAGCAATAAACTGAACCTTTTTGCACTGACATTCTCTGAAACAAGTTTTTTTTGCCCACAGTATAGTGTTGGTTGAGGTGACAGCAACCCCAACTTTTCGAGTTCTTTGATGCATAAAGCTACTGCCATCAGTGAACAGAGTTTTTTCTTTAGAGAAGGGGTAGTCTGTGAGATCTGGTCTGGAAAAGTATACAATATTAAGAACTTATTCACAATGGTGCTCCACTGTGCCTTCAGAATCAGGGAGCAGAGTATTTGGGTTTAGAGTTCTAGTGGTAGTGAGGATAATGCATGGATTTCTAAATAACAGGCTTTGATATTGAGCAAGTTGAGCATTGGTCAGCCACTTACTCCTTGATCTGGAGAGGAAGGTTTTGATTACATGCTGAGATCATGCTCAAAGGTGAGCTTTTTGGCTTTTTTTTTGTCTTCACTAACAGTGTAGTGGCGGGAATTGAGCATAGACAAGCAGGCCAGCCTTTGGTCTAGTCACTCACTTTGAGATGTAAGTGAATGGGTACGTCTAAGGTCCTAGAGTCTGGGTCAGCATTCCTTTAGCTATCCCAGATTTCTCACAAAGAAGTCTCATCACATCAGGTAGTTTAGTGTGGGGACACTGACTAATGTTCTTCTTTACTACAAGTCAGTGGCTGATTTGGGTATGCTATTGCTGCATAGGTTTTTGCAATCACTTGTTATGCATCAGAGAGTTGGACAATGACTAGGGAGGATAGAAGAAGAATTGACTCCTTTGAGCTGTGGTGCTGGAGAAGAGTACTGAATGTACCATGGACTGCCAAGAAAACAGATTCATCCTAGAGAGGGTTAAACCAGGCTACTCTTTGGAGGCAAGGATTCTGGGGCTTCGTCTGACATACTTTGGACATGTTGTAAGGAGAGACAGGTCCTTGGAGAGGGACATCATGCTTGGTAGAGTAGAGGGACAGCGCAGGAGGGGAAGACCCTCTATGAGGTGGATTGATTCAGTGACTGGGGTAATCAGGATGGGTATGTCAAAGGCAATGCGATTGGCACAGGATAGAGCAGGGTTTAGGGCTGTTGTACATAGGGTCGCTATGAGTCACAAACGACTCAACGGCACATAACAACAACAACAACACTGCTGCATAAAGTAGATTTGCCACCTCCACAAATTCCGGTATCCAGAGTTAGCAATACTCTTGCTCCCAGGAACTCTCAGAGCTCAAGTAACATTGTAAGAGAAAAGGGCTTCATTCTCGTGGGTTTTCTACCCAGATATACAGAATCAGAGTGTACAAGTCAACAAGATCTGCAGGTAATTAGACTTTTGAATTCTTCTAGATGGAATTTTGTTAACACATAGATTCTGATTCATTATATTGAGTGGAAAGGGAAGTTCTCAATGGGGAGGTTGAACAAGAATGAACTGGTTTAAAGCTCTAGAAAGGGAAACATAAGTCTCTCTTGCCTCCAGCAGCTCCAAGACTGCTTCCAGTTCCTGGTTTCTGGAGTGCTGGGAGGTGATCAGGAGCTCTGAGCACAGCAGTACATATGGACTGTCTTCTTCCCTCAGATTTCTCCTGCCCAGAGGGCAAGGGAAGAACATTGGGCTCTTACACATTTTCTGTGTGCCCACCTCATGTTCTGGAATGAAAACTTTTAAGTGAAACACATAACATCTGTCTCACTGTGTCTTACTCTGGCTCCAGGTAAGAGGTAACAAGAAGGATGGGATAAGCTGAGGACCCAACACAGGTATGAGTTGGAGATGGTGCATTTGCAGACACAAAGGGGAAAGGTCAGTGTGAAGACAAGGCAAGAATTAATATAAGGAAACTGATCAGGATGACCAGAGTTTCCTATAACGATGGACTAAACTGCTTGGACTTTGGGCAAATCGAAAGTGCTTCTGATGGCTACTCAACATCAAAGGAAGCCATTTTACCTCATAAAGTGTGCAGAGGCTGGCGGTAGACCTTTTAACTCCATACTATGCAGACAATTCCTTAGAGAAATTTGAACTAAACAGCCTGGGGAGGGAATGAATTCTGACTAAAAGAAGCTCATTAGGGGAAAAATAAGGAGTCTAACAGAAATTAAAAGAGAGAGAAAGGAAGAAGTAGCCACAGGGTATTAGATAAAGGAAAGAGAAAGGAAAAGTAAAAACAGTATTCAAAGAGGGTAGAGTTAAACAGGACCTCCCCTATTGCTTGGGGAGTGTCTCAGTGGTACAGATGGGAGACAAAGGTGGGTAGCCCCTGAATGAGGCCATCCACCTAACTTCCTCCCTCATGAGAACTTAGGTTTGTCTTTTCTAGGGAACACCCATATAAAGTTCAGGCCTCAGCCTCCAAAGGGGAGATGAGTCTCAGTTATGCCCTAGGACGCAACCACAAAACTGCAGGTTAGGACCCAATCAGATTCCTTAGCTTGGAGTTTCCTTGCTGTGAAGCTGCACAGACCATCTACTGCAAGAAGCAGTCAGGTACAAGCACGCGCACACACAATTACTCAACTGAGCACTCCCAGGAAGATAAATACACTAAAAGACAGGGAGAGAGAAGCAGACAAGACAGACCAGAAACTTGGGTAAACCAAGCCAGAAACCAGGGACTAACTGACCACCCGTGTCTGAGTTATGGCCAGTAGTTACTGTCACTTCACATCCAAACTTAACTGACCATTACAGGAGCCAGACTTATGGACCATTCATTACAGAAATTAGAATTACAGAGATTCAGACTCACCAGATATCCTGATGAAGGTTTGTTGATCCTGCAAAGGAGCACTGGGGATCATCTCAGTTTCAGCCATCAGTGTTTTGGACAAGAGCGGGCCTGGAATGAATGTCCCATGTGGTACCTCCCACCTTCTTCTCTGGAAGCTTGTGGCTGGGACTAAGTGGGTCCTGGCAGCTCAGCACAGAGACTGAAAATGAGCTGAGGGTCTTGCTGGGACCTCCAAATGTTATGGCAGAAATGTGAGATTCTAAATACTCAAAGTTTAGAGACCAACAAAGGTTTACTGCATGAAGTCAGAACATCAGTTAATACTCAAACCATTCTGACCCTGAGGAGAAGTAAAGATTGGGTTTCTATACAGAGATGGGGGTTACACAATGTTCACTGGGGTTGACAGTTGAAATTTATTCACATTCGGGAATCATTGTTGTTTCTGACTACTCAGACGTGTCCAGGCCCCAGGCCAGGTGCATAGGGAGTGGCAACTAAACTGGGTCAGCATGTACTGGAACATAAAGCTTCAACGAAACATGTTATTGCCAAAATTGTTGAGGCATTCATTTCTTAAAATGGCTGTCAGACTCATGGCTGACTCTCCAGTGGGTTTTCAGAGGCTGTATATCATAGGGAGGATATTGTCTATCTTTCTCTTATGGAGCAACTGGTGGATTCAAGCTTTTAAGATGGTAGTGCTATTCCTCACTAGGCCATCAGAACTTCCTCTGTAGAAGTTGTTGTTATGTACTTTTTCTTTTAGTTGGAACACTCACAGCTGACCCTTCTGCAAGTTTTTCATAGGCAGTATATTGCACAGAAAGAGACTGCCCATCTTTCTTCCATCAAATAGCTAGTGGATTCTAACCTCACCGCTTCGAGTTGTCAGTGCAATTTCTTATCACTAAGCCAGCAGAGTAGAATATAAGATATTTTATTCTCCAATTTTTGGTCTTTGGATGCAATAGAAAAAATATTCCCTGAACCTTTTGATAAAATAAAATATTTACCTAATTAGAGCAGTTCAGAAAAGGTAACTGTAAGCATTGTGAACACCTACAGTTCAAGTACAGACTAAGTCTAACCTCAGAGCTCCCTTTTAGCTTATGACTTAATGAATCATAGACCACCCCAGTATCAGATGAGCAGAGAGCATCTCCTGGATTTCAAGAGTAAACATCAACAGAAAATCAGAATATGATGCAACTCAACAAACATTTACACATATCCTAAAAAAAAGCTGTCAGAACAAAATTACTTCCTTAATACTAACATACAGTTTCTCTAATGCTTAACATATAAGTTGCCTCTACAATATTTTGCTTGCATGTGATATTGATGATACTGTTGGATACTTTCCACATTCTTTTGGATCACCATTTTTGGGAATAGAAATAAATATGAATCTCTTCTAGTCTGGAAGCAGAAGTGACATCCATTTCCTAAATAACATGCCTCTGGAAACTCTATGAACTTTGATAAATGTCAATAGTTGTAAAGGGGTTTCAGGCCTTTTGTTCATAGGGTCAAACCTTGAGTTACAATGTTCTTGTTGCTGATTGCCTTTGAGTTGAGCATGACTCATAGTGACCCTATAAATAAAAGCCTGAAGCCTTTCTATAACTCTGGACATTTACCCAAGTTCATAGAGTTTCTGAAGTCATGCTGTTTAGGAAGTGGGTGCCACTCCTGCTTCCAAACCTGTCTTAAACTGGGAGCTCCACCAAACACTGTACACCATGAGAAACCATAATAATGGCATTTGACACCACAGTGGCACAAGGTTCAGCATCACAGCAACTCCAGGTTGTCAGTACAGCATATTGATAGAAGAGGGCTGTACCACTAAGAAGAATGTTCCTCCAAAATACAAAGCCCTCCTCAAGGTCTTTTTTTACTCTACACAAGAGGCTTAAATAAAAAAAAAAAACCAACAAGCAAACAAAACCAAAACCAACAACCAATACAGTATTCACTGCACCTTCAATGGCTTTGAGTAGATTGTCAGTATTTAAACAGACCAAATCATGCTAGTGGTCCTTGGTTCAGAAGGTATGGGGAAGTCTGCTCTGACAGTTCAGTTTGTTCAGGGAATTTTTGTTGAAAAATATGACCCAATGATAGAAGATCCCTACAGAAAGTGAGTTGAAGTTGCTTGCCAACAGTGTATGCTTAAAGTCTTGGATACAGCAGGGACAGATCAATTTAAAGCAATGAGGAATTTGTACATGAAGAATTGCCAAGGGTTTGCACTAGTATATTCTATTACAGCTCAGTCTACATTTAATGACTTACAAGATATGCCGGAATAGATTTTATGGGTTAAAGATACAGAAGATGTTCTAATGATTTTGGTTGACAATATATGTGACCTTGAAGATAAGTGAGTAGTTGGAAAAGAAGGGTCAGAATTTAGCAAGACAGTGGTGTAACTGTGCCTTTTTAGAATCTCTTGCAACGTCCAAGATAAATTTTAATGAGATATTATAAATGAGGTGATAACTCCTCGTCAGACAGATAAATAGAAAAACACCAGTGGAAAAGAAGAAGCCTAAAAAGAAATCATGTCTGCTGCTTTAGAGCTACAGCAAGCAGCAGCTCTGCGCCAGATCACAGGAATGAAGAACTGCTGCCTAATGAGAAAGTGCCAGCATTCCAGACTTAAAAAAAAAAAATCTGAAGAGGCTTCTCCTGTTTTATATACTATGTGAAGAATTTAGATCTTATATTGGTTTGCACAAGTTCCCTGGAAGAAAAAAAATTGCTCTGTGTATATCACTTAGAAAATAAGACAATAGTATTTCTGCTTTGCAATAGCAGGTATTACAACAGATGTGAAAATAATAGACTTGACTCTAATATGATTATACGAATAGAGTATGGATGATGCATTTCAGATGTTAGATATTGCTACTATAATCAGAGGATTCCATATTGACCTTTTTATCAGGATTCTCCCTATCAAGCACTAAAAAATTGAACCGTTATACTTTATATTTATAATGATATAGATTATTAAATTTCCCTCAAATTCATTACAGCAGATAACTTTTCTAGTCATTGATTTAATTTTATATTTAAAAAATATTAAATGTTCTGTCATTATATTCTCATTAAAATTGTGCATAATACTTTGGAAAAATGGATCTTTTACAGGAAATAAAACCTGGAATAACTGATTTCTATGGCTTTCAAAGCTAAAACATATAATATACTAAACTAACTCTAAAAAAAAAAAAGACAGACCAATTTGTTTTCTTGGCTGTCCATGGTATATTTAAGACTCTTCCCCAGCACCACAACACAATTCTTCTTCTGTTATCCTTAGTCATTGTCCAGCTTTCTGAAGCATAACAATTGCAAAGACCATGGCCTGGATTAGGTGCACCTTTGTATCTAGACTGACATCGTTGCACTTCAGCACTCACTCAGGAGAGGACCCTGACAGCAGATTTTCCCAATGCAATTCATCTTTTGATTTCCTGACTGCTGGTGTTAAGAGTGCTGATTGTGAATGTGAGCAAGCTGTAATTACTAACAATCTCAATCTCTTCCCCATCTATCATGGTGCTGCCAATTATCCTAGTGGTGAGAATCTTTGTCTTTTTGATGTTGAGCTTCAATCCATATTGAAGACTACAGTTCTTGGCCTTCTGAACTTCTTCAGTTTCAGCAAGCAAAGTTGTGTCATTTGCATATCATAGGTTAATGAGTTTTCCTCCAATCTAGATGATCTGTTCTGTATACAAATTGAAAAGATATGGGGACAGGATGCATCCCTGACTCACTCCTTTCCTGATTTTGAACCATGGAGTGTTTCCTTGCTCTATTCTGAGGACTGCTTCTTGATCCAAGTACAGGTTCCGTATAAGCACAATCAAGTGTTCGGGGATTCCCATATTCTCAAGGTTAGTGACAATTTGTTGTGATCCACACAGTCAAACTGTGCATGTTGTTGTTGTTGTTATGTGTTGTCGAGTCGCTTGCAACTCATAGTGACCCTATGTACAACAGCCCTAAACTCTGCTCTGTCCTGTGCCAATCGCACTGTCTCTGATAAACCCATCACAATTACCCCAGTCACTGAATCAATCCACTTCATAGAGGGTCTTCCCTTCCTGTGCCGTCCTTCCAACCTCCCAAGCATGACATACCTCTCCAAGGACCGGTTCCTCCTTACAACAAAGTATGTCAGGCGAAGCCTCAGGATCCTTAACAACAAGAAGCAGCCCGGTTTAACCCTCTCCAGGATGAATCTGTTTGTTTTCTTAGCAGTCCGTGGTAACCTCAATACTCTTCTCCAGCACCACAGCTCAAAGGCATCAATTCTCCTTCTATCCTCCCTAGTCATTGCCCAACTATCTGAGGCATAACAAATGATTGCAAAGACCAGGTCCTGTTTCAGATGCACCTCAGTCGCCAGAGATACACCATTGCTCTTCAGTACTTTGGAGAGGTTCCTAACAGCAGCCTTTCCCATCGCAATATGTCTTTTAGTTTCCTGGCTGCT
>NW_006400099.1:4418-13069 GCF_000299155.1 Elephantulus edwardii | reverse complement strand
TCTGAAATAATTTATGTAGAATTGGTAACAGTTCTTCTTTAAATGTTTTATAAAATTCACTTGTAAAACCATCTGGTCCAGGGCTTTTCTTGGTTGGAAGAATCTTTGTCTTCTTGACATTGAGCCTCAATCCATATTGGAGGCTGCAGTCCTTGACCCTCTGCAGCAAGTGCTTCAGATCCTCCTCAGCTTCAGCAAGCAGGGTTGTTTCATCTTCATAACACAGATTGTTGATAGATCTTCTACCAATCCTGACATCACATTTCTCCTCATAGAGTCTGGCCTCCCAGATAATCTGTTCTGCATACAGGTTGAAAAGTTATGGAGATAGGACACATTCCTGGCTTACACCTTCCTAATTTTGAACCATGCATTGTTTCCTTGCTCTGTTCTGATGACTGCCTCATGGCCCAAGTATAGGTTTCACATTAGAACAATCAAGTGTTCTGGGATTCCCGTTCTTCTCAGAGTCAGCCACAGTTTGTTATGAGCCACATAGTCTATCGCCTTTGCATAATCAATGAAACACAGATAGACATTCCTCTGGTATTCCCTGATTTAAGCTAAGATCCATCTAACATTACCTACAATATCCCTAGTAACACGATACCTTCTAAACCCAGCCTAGACTTCTGGCAGTTTTCTGCTGTGCTGTTCCAGTCGTTTTTGGATAATCTTCAGTAGAATCTTGCTTGCATGTGAAATCAATGAGACTGTTCTATAGTTTCCACACTCTGTTGGGTCACCCTTCTTTGGAATGGGAAGAAATATAGATCTCTTCCAGTCAGTTGGACAAGTAGTTGAACTCTAGATTTCTTGGCACAACTTAGTGAGCATGACCAGGACCGCATCTGTTAGATGAAACATGTCAGTTGGTATACCATCTATTCCTGAGGCCTTATTTTTTGCTGTTTCATTCAAAGCAGCCTGAACTTCTTTTTTCATCACCATAGGCTCTTGCTCATATGTTGTTTCATTAAATTTTTCTGTTTCCCAATTCCTTTCGATACAGTGACTCAGTATATTCTTTCCACTTTCTTTTAATACTTACTGGATCATTTAATATATTCAATGAAATACAGATAGACGTTTTTCTGCAAGACCCACCTCACATTGACAATAATGTCCCTGGTGCCACAACCTTTTCTAAACCCAGCTCCTATTTCTGGTAGTTCCCCGTCAATGTACTGTTCCAGTTGTTTCTGGATAATCTTCAGCAGGATTTTGCTAGTGTGTGTTATTAGTGATATTGTTCGATAATTTCCACATTCTGTTGGGTCACTTTTTTTTTTGTAATGGGAATAAATATGGATCTCTTCCAGTCACTTGGCCAAGTAGCTGTCCTCCAGATTTCTTGACACAAGTTGATGAGCACATTCAGGGCTGCATTTGTTTGCTGAAATACATCAATTGGTATTCCATCAATTCCTGGGGCTTTAATTTTTGCTGAGTCCTTCAGAGCAGCCTAAACTTCATTCTTCATCACCATTGCCTGTTGATCATATGTTGTTTCTTGAAAATTTTCTATGTCAGCCTATTTTTCTTGGTACAATGACTCTGTATTCTCCTTCCATCTTCTTTTAATATTTCCAGAATCATCCAATATTCTGCCCAAAGCATCCTTAAGTATTACAACTCATGGCTTGAATTAATTCTTTAGTTCTTTCCACTTAAGAAACGCTGAGCGAGTTTAGCCCTTTTGATTTTCTGACTACAGCTCCTTGCACATTTCATTATAATATTTTGCCCTTTCTTCCTGAGCGGCCCTTTGAAATCTTCTATTCAGCTCCTTAACTCTTAACTTCTTGATTTCTTCCCTTTGCTTTGGCTTCTTGGCACTCTAGTGCAGTATTCAAAGTCTCTTCTGACATCCGTTTTGGTCTTTTCTTCTTTTTTCTTCCGTGTAATGTCTTTTTTCATTCTTCATGAATGATATTCTTGATATCTCCCCACAGCTAATTTAATCAATCAATCAATCAATCTCTTCCTGAGTGCAAACTGCCATTCTGACTCATTGTTAAAGTAACAAAGGATTAAAATGGCATCTAAAGTTCTGTCAAGACTCTAAGTTAGGGCTCCTGAAATAAACCTCAGCTTCCACAAACCAAGGCTTTAGCTTAAATACAATATCTTTGTTTTACATCATCTAGATAAAAGCATAATGGCACTTTTGATATTTCCAGTATTTTCCATTTAGATATAACAACATAAAACCATACAATAAAGGCTATTGCATCATTGGTCCTCTTTCCTTATATATCATCGATCTGGATTTTAGAAATTCCATGGACATAATAGTATTAAAAATAATCAAAGCATTAAAAAAGTGAAAGGAAAGAAGCAGGGTTCTTTTAAGGATTTCTGAGTCAAATCTCTGACCGTCAATTTGTATTCCATCAATTCCTGGGGCTTTATTTTTTGCCGAGTCCTTCAGAGCAGCCTGAGCTTCCTTCTTCATCACCATTTCCTCTTGATCATATGTTGTTTCCTGAGGGAAAGAAGGAATTACAAATCACTTGAACACTTAGCTTTACAGAGGAAGGGCTCCTTTATTTCTTAAGCCAGAGGAGCTCCAGAGAGAATCAAGTCGAAAATGGCTGGGCTCTCTGAACTGCTTTGTTCTGGGCTTTCTATAGGGAACAAAGAAGAGGTAGTTGTGCTACTTTCTCATCGGTAGTTTAAAGTTTCAGCATTAGCTTTACAGTTTCAGCAAAGTACTTATCTGTGACTCTTACAAGGCTACAGCTTCTCTAGCCCAGTATTAAAAGAAACATTTTCACAGAATTATATATAGCCTTCCTGGCTTTTCAGATTAGGAAGCACTTGCGGAGCTTCTCTCCCTCTTTAGGAGTTCAAACATTGTTGCAGTCTCTCCTTTGCCAGGGCTTCTCTCTCATTCTCTTCTTTAGAACCCCATGAAGTTCTCAACTTGAAATCTCACTTGCTGCTGCCGGTTCCTCCTCTATCACATCTTGTTGAGACATTCAGAATCTTCTGCGTTGGGCATGTTAATTCTACAGAGAAATTTAAGTTATTTCTCTATCTGGTGAAGCAGTATTGTATTATAATAGAGGCTCTTAAGACTCAAAAAGATTAACCCAGGGAACTTTGCCCTCTTTGGGAAACAATTATTTAATGAAGTAGCAGTTCTTTTGATTTTCATGGCCACTGATATCTGATAAGGGTGCTTCCACAAACATAGCATGAAGATGCATCTAAAAATTGAGCTGTACTCTCTGCCGATTCCAAAGGCAAATTCTTGGCCCTACATGAAGTTTGAGGCAGAGAGGGGGGGTTTTTGTTGTGTTTTTGTTTGTTTGTTTGTTTCTTCATAGAACAACTGGAATACTTGATGGCTAATCTTTGTTCTTTTGTGATTTATGTGGTCCATTTGGCTTTAGAATGTACAGTATTCATTACAAATCCTCTCATGCTCACGTGTGTAGCTTCTTTACATGCTAGTAACCCACATTTTATGTTGGGGAGACTATTTAGATTGATGGTATGCATCAAAATGCACTGTGACTTTTTCTATGTGCATGCCCTGTACCTAGGTTTGGTTTAACAGCATATGGCTGAACCATTCTCTTGTTGTCCATACCTTGAAGGTGGACAGGGTTGGGGGCTCAGTGGGGTTGAAACAAAAGGGTGGGGTTGAAACAAACAGGCGGGCCTGCACTTCTTCCTGGGTCACACATAAAGTACTGTGTCTGGTTACAGGTAAAGTTCCCTAAGAGGATACCTTTACACTCATAATAGCTATATGAGTAGCATAGTGATTAGGGAGCTCTCATGGCCTAGTGGCAAGAAGCTGCACTGCAAGCCCAAAGACACCAGCTGCTCTGCGAGAGAAGGACGGGCTGCCTCTGAAAACTCACTGGAGAGGCAGCTATGGGTTGGTTCCAATTCTCCAGTACACAACAACAGCGTAGTGGTTACTTTTTGACCCACCTTAGTAACATGGATACACAGATCACACAGATCTTTTCTCCTTTCCACTACTTAAAATCCAATCAAGGAATTTTAGCCTATCCTCATGATTGGCTGTGCCTAGATCAGCCAGCTTCCTGTTCATGGCTGAAGCAGAGCTGATTGACCTCCTCAGTGTTACTTGCAAAGGTTGTGATCATCAGCCTGAGCTTCCCAAGGAGAAAAATCCCTTTTCAATCAGCTGTTATGAATCCAGGTGGGAAATTTTTCTACTTTGGCTGTCATTGGTGTAGTCAGGATGACAGTGGCCCTTCCACTTGGGCTTGAGGGGGGTCAGGTTCTAGTTTTTAACCTAGACTTGGTATCCTGGAGAAAGGGATGGATGGGTGCAAAAAGACTGATGATAGGAGACCGGTTATATTTCCCTGGCTATTCTTCCTAAGGCTCATAGCTGCCTTTGCAGCTTAGCTTCTCTTAACTCATTGAGGGTCATTGGCAAATTGTAGAGAATTGGTAGAGGTCTGTTATACATTATTTCATAAGGATAATACTCGGACTCTTTAGAGGGAGTACATCTATCCTTAAATAGAACTAGTGGCAAGGCTTGAACTCAAGTGAGTTCTTCCTGACATACCTTACTAATTTCTGCCTTAAGAGTTCTATTCATGTGCTCTATTCTTCCTGAGCTCTGAGACCTATAAACTGCATGTAGTTTATAAGTGATATTCAGAGCTCTTACTATTGTTTGCACCATCTCTGCTATGAAGGATGGCCCAATGTCAGATCCAATTCAGAGACAGCCTAAACCTCAGGATGACTTCTCTGAGAGGAATTCTTACCACTTCTCAAGGTTTCTCAGTCCTGGTTGGGAACGCTTCCACCCACCCAGTGTAAGTACAGACCAGAATTAGTAAGTAGTTATTCCTTCCACACTTAGGAAGTATGGTGAAGTCCATTTGTACAACCTGGAATGGGGCCACCCCATAGGATTGGATTCCTGGTGGCAAGGAAGGTTCGTGTTTGACATTATGTTGGCTTCAGGTTATGCAAGAGTAGTCAAAATGGGGAATGTAAAAATATCTTCTTAATAGTTTTTCAGGTGTTTTTTTTTTAAGTCCCACGTGTGTAGTCCTGTGCCTGGATTACTGCAGGTCCCAGAAGTTGGGGAGCAATACTCTTTTTATCTGGCAGTTTCTTCCATCCTTCTTCTACATTTCTTGCTTCTTCCTGCTCCGTCCATTTCTTTTCTCTTTTTAAATACACAGGAATCATGCTTTGTGCCCAGGAGATAACAGGGGTCATAAAAGATGCTCTGTAAGGAGGGATTTCTGCCCTCTTTGATGCAGCATTTACTTTTACATTTCCTTATGCCTCGCAGAGGGTGGGGGACTCTGTCTTCTGATATCTCCAGCAGTGGATAAATGCTACCTCTTTGGGCTTTCACGTGGCTTCTAACAGTTGCAGAGTTTCACCTGGATATTTGAAATCTTTTCCTCCTATTGTCAAGAGTCCTTGTTCTTTATATATATAGTTCCATGCACGTGCAGTGTGATGGAGGTAAATCTGAAATATGTATATATGTTTACACACTTTTCTGAACTTAATTGTGGCTCAAGTTAGTGCTACTAATTCAGCCTTTTGGGCAGATGTCCCTTGAGGAAGAGACTTCACCTCTATTGTTTTTACTTGAGTGACTACAGCATAACCTTCTCATCTTGTCCTGGTAGAGGAGCTACATAACTTCCCCCACCTACATACAGTTCTTGATCTGGATCACATAGGGGCTGGCCTGATAGATTGGGTCAACTCAAGTACACAGCTTCAATAATGTCTACCGGGTCACACTGGAGCTCTTTGTTGCCAATAGGGAGCAGAGTGGCCAGGTTTAGCGAGGATATGACCTTGATAGACAATCTTGGGTTCATACACAATGGGCTCTGGTATTTGGTGAGATGTGAGTTAGTTAGCCAATAATCATTTTTGGTATTTATAAGGGGGACCACTGCATGGAATACTCACACTCTTAGGTCTTGGCCTGTTGTTTTATGCAGTCAAGTCAGAACCCTCCAGCAGGTATTCAGAGGCATTTAATTGCATGGGAGAAGACTGTCCATCCTTATCCCATAGAGCATCTAGTAGATTTGAACCCCATACCTTCGAGCTTGCAATGTAGCTTCTTGCTACCAGTCTATCAGAGCCCCCTTAAGTCTTGGCCTAGAGTCAATTTATCTGCTTCTTGTACTAGCATAGCAGTGAACGCTAATGCTCTCAGAAGAAATTCCATTCAAAACTTCATCCAACTGTTTGGATAAATAGGCAACTGGCCTAGTGGAGGAGCCAAGATTCTGAGTAAGCATCCCTACTTCCTCCTTATTTCCGTCAGCCACATACAGTTCAAAAAGTTTGGCCAGATCAGAAAGTCCTAAGACTGAAGATGCTTGCTTCTTTAGCTTCTAAGAAGCTGTTTGCTGATCAATTCCTCATTCAAGTGACATTCACTTCCTAAACAGCATGCCTTTGGAAACTGTGAATTTTGATAAATGGCAATGGTTGTGGAAAGGCTTCAGGCGTTTTGTTCATAGGGTCTCTGAGTCGTACTCGACTCGACAGCAATCAACAACATAGTAGTTTTGCCCCCCTGCAAAGTTTGGTATACATATTCAGTGGAATCTCTCAGCTTTCAGAAACTTTAAAATCTGCCTCCTGTATCCCTACATTTACTCAGACCATAGGCTCAGCAGGGACTCCTGTGCCTTGTTGACATCAGTTCTCGATGAGTAAATTCCAAGCCACACTAAACAGTGTGGCATCTCTCTCTGGCACCGACTTGGGTAGAGCTGTGGCACTTTGCCACTTGCTTGCAGGGACATTCATTCTTCCAGTGCTTTGCCTTTCTTCAGGTGGTGCACTAGTCAGGTTGACTTTTCCTGGTCATTCCCCTTCCTCTCTCTTGGGGTAATTGGGAAGGACACCTCTGCATCCTCCTACCTGGGAGAGGGCAGTTGCAATTTTTTCTTCATCCTTTTGGTTAACAAAAACTTTATTAAAAACTTTTAGAAGGTAGGAAGCATTAAGGCCAACAAAAACTCTAATTTCTGAAGTTTGTGTATGGTAGTTCCTGCACATAATGCAGATTGTTGATGTATCTTCCTCCAATCCTGATGCCACATTCCTCCTCATAAAGTCTTGCCTCCTGAATGATCTGTTCTGCATGTAGACTGAAAAGGTATAGATACAGGACACATATTTGACACAATCCTTTCTTGATTTTTAACCATGCAGTGTTTTCTTGCTCTGTTCTTTTTTTAAATTTTTATTTTATTAATTTTAATAAACATTTGCAGAAATTTTGGATTTCCATTCATTTATTGTTGCACTATTTTCTCTACCCTCCCCCCCCAGTTAGCTCCTCTTTTTTTCCCTTGAAAGTCTTTTTTAATTGTCCCATTGCCACAGTGCTTGTCAAAACCAGTTCTGATTAATCTCCTTTGCCATTTCCTATCACTCCTCCCTGAGAGATTTCACTCTGATTCATAAGGAAAAGGGATGGCGTGTTCCCTTAGCTGCTTCCTGCTGAAAAGGGGCGCTGTAGGTTTCAGGATGAAGATTTTCTCTCACTACTCTAAAGGGCCCCTTTGGTCCTTGCTCTGTTCTGATGACTGCCTCCTGGTCCAAGTATAGGTTTTCCATGAGCACAATCAGGTATTCTGGAATTCCCATTCTTCTCAATGTTAGCCACAATTTGTTGTGATCCACACTGTCAATTAATGCATTTGCATAGTAAATGAAACACTGATAGGCATTCCTCTGGTATTCTGGGCTTTCAACCAAGATCCATCTGACATTTGCTATAATATCCCTACTTCCAGGGCCTCTTCTAAATGCACCTGATATTTCTGGTAGTTCTCTGTCAATGTACTGTTTCAATAATTTTGGATGATCTTCAGCAGGATTTTGCTTGCATGTGGTATTGGTGATATCGTTTGATAATTCCACCACTCTGTCAGATCACCTTTTTTTTGAAATAGGAACAAATGTGGATCTTTTCCAGTCAGTTGGCCAGGTGGTTGTGCTCAAATTTCTTGATACACCCTGATGAGCACATCCAGGGTTACGTCTTTTTGTTGAAATATGTACACTGGTATTCTATCAATTGGGGGCCTTGAAATTTTATAAAACTACTTCTGGGTGCAGGAGTGAGGTTTGGGCTAGTTGTGCTATTGTGAGGCTGCAGCTGTGTTTACTACAGTGGGCCCCCGCAGAACTTAAATAAAAAAGTGCATGGGCATATGAAGCCAATCTTCAGATATGTTTTGTATGACCTGCTTACTGTTGTGAATTTGAGCTTGTCAGTATTTAAAAACTGACAATAAACAGATTTCATATATTACTTAAAGTGTGGCATAAACAGGATTGAGGGAAAGTAAAAAAGGATTGATACGTGGCTTTGTTAAATGGAAAAGCCAGTGAAACTACCAGTATTCTTTAAAAGTGGTGTCTCTTTGGATCCAGTGCAAGTAAAATAATTCATCAAATAAGGTGTAATTGAAAAGTAATCCTCCCTTCAGAGATGTAAAAAACAAATAACTCCAAGTCTGGATCTCACTCTTCTCTTTCAAGATCTTGTTTTGCCCACGACCCGCATCTTCAGGTATTGCATTGCTCCCCCCCACCCCCCGACCCGGCTCGGACCCCGCCCCCGCCAGCTCTGAACTTTGGGA
>NW_006400099.1:2231-4299 GCF_000299155.1 Elephantulus edwardii | reverse complement strand
AGGTATCGCATTTCTCCCCCGCCCCCGACCCGGCTCACGCCCCGCCCCCCGCTAGCTCTAAACCTTGGGGCTGGCCAACGGCTGTGCGCAGACGCAGTGGACGGTGGGAGTGGACTTGAATCGAGACACACCCCCGCAGCTCTGACCCATGACCCCCATCATCAGGTATCGCATTGCTCCACCCTGAGCCGGCTAGCGCCCCCCGCCCCCCGCGGCAGCTCTGATCTTTGGGACTGGCCAAGGGTCGTGCGCAGACGCAGTGGACAGCGGGAGTGGACTTGAACCGGGACAGACCCCCGCAGCTCTGACCCAGGACACCCATCCTCAGGTATCACATTGCTCCCCCCCTGACACGGATCACGCCCCCCCCCAGCTCTGAACTTTGGGACTGGCCAAGGGCCGTGCGCAGATGCAGTGGATGGTGGGAGTGGACTTGAATCGGGACATACCCCCGCAGCTCTGACCCACGAGCCCCATCTTCAGGTATCGCATTGCTTCCCCCCGAACCAGCTCGCGCGACCCCCCCGCCAGCTCTGAACTTTGGGACTGGCCAAGGGCCATGCACAGATGCAGTGGACGGTGGGAGTGGACTTGAATCGGCACAGACCCCCGCAGCTCTGACCCACGACCCCCATCTTCAGGTATATTGCTCCCCCGACCCGGCTCGCGCCCCCACCCCAGCCAGCTCTGCACTTTGGGACTGGCCAAGGGCCGTGCACAAACGCAGTGGACCGTGAGAATGGACTTGAATCGGGACACACCGTGAAGTTCTGACCCACGACCCCCATCTTCAGGTATCGCATTGCTCCCCCCCGACCTAGCTCGCCCCCCACGCTCCGCCAGCTCAGAACTTTGGGACTAGCCAAGGGCCGTGCGCAGACACAGAGGACGGTGGGAGTGGACTTGAATGGGGTCCCACCTCCGCAGTTCTGACACACGACCCCCAACTTCAGGTATCGCATAGCTTCCCTCCGACCCGGCTCACGCCCCCTCCCCCACAAGCTCTGAACTTTGGGACTGGCCAAGGGCCGTGCGCAGAAGCAGTGAATGGTGAGTGTATACTTGAATCTGTGGGAGTGAACTTGAATCGGGACTCACTCCTGCAGCTCTAACCCACGACCCCCATCTTCAGGTATCGCATTGCTCCCCCCAGACCTAGCTCACGCCCCACGCTCCGCCAGCTCGGAACTTTGGGACTAGCCAAGGGCCGTGCACAGACGCAGTGGCTGGTGGGAGTGGACTTGAAACGGGACACACCCCCACAGCTCTGACCCACGACCTCCATCTTCAGGTATCACATTGCGCCCGCCGACCCGGCTCAGCACCCACCCCCGTCAGCTCTGAACTTTGGGACTGGCCAAGGGCCGTGCAAAGACGCGGTGCACGGAGGGAGTGGACTTGAATCGGGACACACCCCGCAGCTCTGACCCACGACCCTCATCTTCAGGTATCGCATTGCTCCCCCGCGACCCAGCTCGCACCCCGCCCCAGCCAGCTCTGAACTATGGGACAGGTCAAGTGCCTTGCGCAGACGCAGTGGACATTGGGAGTGTACTTGAATCGGTGGGGGTGTACTTGAATCGGGTCACACCCCCGCAGCTCTGACCCACGACCCCCATCTTCAGGTATCACATTGCTCCCCCCCCCCGACCCGGCTCATGCCCCAACCCCGCCAGCTCTGAACTTTGGGTCTGGCCAAGGGCCGTGCGCAGACGCAGTGGACGGTGGGAGTGGACTTGAATCGGAACACAACCCCGCAGCTCTGACCCACGACCCCCATCTTCAGGTATCGCATTGCTTCCCCCCGACCGGGCTCGCGCGACCCCCCGCCAGCTCTGAACTTTCTCACTGGCCAAGGGCCGTGCGCAAATGCAGTGGACGGTGGGAGTGGACTTGAATCGGGACAGACCCCCGCAGCTCTGATCCACGACCCCCATTTCAGGTATCGCATTGCCCCCGCCCCCACCAGCTTTGAACTATGGGACAGGCCAAATGCCTTGCGCAGACGCAGTGGACATTGGGATTTTACTTGAATCGGTGGGGGTGTACTTGAATCGGGACACAACCC
>NW_006400099.1:1495-2113 GCF_000299155.1 Elephantulus edwardii | reverse complement strand
ACGGTGGGAGTGGACTTGAATCGGGACACACCCCGGCCGCTCTGACCCAATACGCCCATCGTCAGGTATTGCATTGCTCCCCCCCTCGACCCGGCTCACGCCCCCCCCCCGCTGGCCAGCTCTGAACTTTGGGACTGGCCAAGTGCCGTGCGCAGACCCATTGTACGGTGGGATTCGACTTGAATTGCGACACACCCCAGCAGGTCTGACCCCCAAGCCCCATCTTCAGGTATCACATTGCTCTACCCCGACACGGCTCACACCCCCCCCACCTCTTAACTTTGGGACTGGCCAAGAGTCGTGCACAGACACAGTGGACGGTGGGAATGGACTTGAATCAGGACACACCCCCACAGGTCTGACCAACGACCCCCATCTTCAGGTGTCACATTGCACCCCCCCCGACCCGGCTCACGCCCCCAACCCCGCCAGCTCTGAACTTTAAGACTGGCCAAGGGCTGTGTGCAGACTCAGTGGACGGTGGGTGTGGACTTGAGTCGGGACACAACCCCGCAGCTCTGACCCACGACCCACATCTTCAGGTATCGGATTGCTCCCACCCCTGACCTGGCTTGCTCCCCCCCCCCCGCCAGCTCTGAACATTGGGACTGGCCAAGG
>NW_006400099.1:0-616 GCF_000299155.1 Elephantulus edwardii | reverse complement strand
CAGCTCTGACCCACGACCCCCATCTTCAGGTATCGCAGTGCTCCCCCCCGACATGGCTCATGCCCCCCCACCAGCTTTGAACTTTGGGACTGGCCAAGGGCAGGGTGCAGATGCAGTGGACAGTGGGAGTGGACTTGAATCGGAACACACCCCCGCAGCTCTGACCCACAACCCCCATCTTCAGTTATTGCATTTCTACCCCCAGCTCTGAAATTTGGGACTGGCCAAGGGCCGTGCGCAGATGCAGTAGACGTTGGGAGTGGGGTTGAATCGGGACACACACCCGCAGTTCTGTCCCACAACCCCCATCTTTAGGTAGCGCATTGATCGCCCCTGACCTGGCTCATGCCCCCCCACCACCACCAGCTATGAAGTTTGGGACAGGCCAAGGGTCGTGCACAGACGCAGTGGACGGTGGGAGTGGACTCGTATCGGGACACACCCCCGCAGCACTGGCCCACGACCCCCATCTTCAGGTATCGCATTGCTCCCTCCCGACCCGGCTCACGCCCCACCCCCGCCCGCTCTGAACTTTGGCACTGGCCAAGGGTCGTGCGCAGACGCAGTGGACAGTGTGAGTGCACTTGAATCGGGAGACACCCCGGCAGCTCTGACC
>NW_006400098.1:1918678-1929309 GCF_000299155.1 Elephantulus edwardii | reverse complement strand
ATTATCCAGAGTATGTGTTTACCAGGCTGGGCTGTAATTCCCAGTGTTTTGGATGAAATGGTGCAGACAGATTTGACATGATCAATTTCTATTTGATAAGTTTTTCAGTTGTGAAAGGATTACACAATCCTGATCCCAAGTTAAAGGAGTTTCCCTGAGAAACTGCAACGCCTGTTATCTTAAGATATATAAAGAGAGAGACGGGAGCAGAGAGGGAGTAACCTCTGCATCAAAAGACAGATTCTTCAAAGATTTAATAAATGAATAATTCTTGTTTTCCTAAATCTCTGTGGTTTTCAGCAGAAGCGAGGTTCTGACAGGCCACCTGCCAAATGACAGGAAGGAACTCTGGGTTTCCCTTGCTCTCCTCACTCATTCCCTTGTGTTCTCCCTCCAGCTCTCGTGTGTCAATATTCCTTGTGTGGTGGTGACTTCCAGACACAGGTGTTGAGAGGCCCCTCTGGTCTCCGCACCTCAGTGTTCCCAGCTATGACCTAGGAGGTAGGAGTGGATGGTCTACCAGCTCCTCCCACCCCCATAGCTTGGGTTCCCTTCTTCCCCCTCAGTGGTGGCCCAGCCCTCTGGCACCCACATGCTTCCTGTTGGGTCTTGCTCAGCCTCACCCCAGACTCAGGGCGTTTCCTTGTCTGAGAGAGGGACCTGCTCCCGGCCATGCTGTCCCTGCTGCTGCTGTCCCTGCTGTGTGGGGGTGAGAGGGTTAAGTATGAGGGCAGGTCATGGGGGTCTGAGGTGGGGCTGCAACTGAGTGTCTCTGTCTCCCAGAGTCCCTGCAGGAGAAGCCAGGATACAATCTACAGCTGCCGAAGGTGGTGACAGTGCAGGAAGGCCTGTGTGTCATTGTTCCCTGCAGATTCTATTACCCTGAGGAATCCAGTTTTGCTTCTGACCCACTCTACATCTACTGGTTTCGCCAAGGGGACAGTCTACGCTATGATGATCTAGTGTTCACAAATGAGCCGTATCGAGAAGTGAATGCAGACACACAGGGCCGATTCCACCTCCTTGGGAATCTCAAGTCCAACAACTGTTCCCTGGGCATTACAGATGCCAGGAAGAGAGACGCAAGGACCTACTTGTTCCGAGTGGAGAGAGGATGGAATGTAAAGTACAACTATCGAGACACGAAGCTGAACTTGTGGGTGACAGGTAGGGCAAGGGTCTCTGAAAAGGATTCTGGGCCAAGGGATGCCCAGTGTTTGTGCAGAGACGGGAAGTGCTTCTTGTGGTCTGGGGACACTGAGGGTGGCCTGGAAGGGTTTCAAGTCCTGTGCTCAGACCCTGAGGACCTGGGCCTTCTCGGGACCTCACTCTGGGTCCCCAACCTCTTGGGATCCAGACATTTATTCCCCTCCCTCTTCCTCAGATCTGACACAGAAACCTGACATACACACTTTGGAACCTCTGACATCTGGTCGCCCCACTAACCTGACCTGTAGCCTACCAGGATCCTGTGAGGAGGAAAAACTTCTCACTTTCTCCTGGAAAGGGGACGCCCTGAGTGCACTGGACTCTCAAGTCCTGAAGTCCTCCGTGCTCACCTTCACCCCAAGACCGCGAGATCACGGCACCAACCTCACGTGTCGGGTCAAGCACCGATCATCTCAGGTGACCACAGAGAGGACCGTTGGGCTCAATGTCTCCTGTAAGTGTGGACTGGGGTGAGTTGGACACTGAAGGTGGTGAGAGTGTTGGGGGGTGTGTGTGTGTGTGTGTGTGTGTGTGTGTGTGTGTGTTACGGGAATGTGTGTGAGAGAGAGAATAAGAAGAAGGAGAAGGAGAAGAAAAAGTAGAATGAAGAGAGGCAGAGAAACAAAGAGTGGGGGACGTGGGGGAGAGAAGAATGAGGAGGTACAGAGACAAAGACACAAATAGACCCATAACCTTAGAAACCTCACTCTTTGATATGATCATGGGTGTCATGAGGCAGTGGGCAAGCAGTGCAGGAGTGACATGCAGGAATGGCTTCCTTCCCCATTTCCATGATTCCTTGGGTTTCAGGGCCAACGTCCAGGTCACTCCGGATCTCTGATTGAGTGCCTTCTCTCTCCATCCTAGATACTCCACAGAATCTCTCGGTCCTCATCTTCCTCCAAAATGACACAGGTAGGAAAGAGTCAGCCCTCTCTGGAGTGACTTGGAACAGAAGTGGGAAATCAGAGGTCAGATGGGATCTGCCTATAGGAACAGCAAGGATGACCCTCCCCCACCACTCACCGCACACACACTCTGTTCAAAGTGGAGAGTCTCACCTTGGACCTTCTCATATCCCTATCCTTCCTGAGCTGCAGAGCTTCCCACCCAAGACCTCTTTGTTGCCAGATCCAAGGCCTAGTCCATGCCGATTTTGTTTCACCATCGCGGGGCTAGGTGGTGCTTCTCGTCTTCCTTCAGCCTGGCCCCACCAGCTCTCCATCCTATTGCATTAACTAGTCAATTGCGCATAGCTTTCTGGAGCAATCTTTTCTCTCTCTTTGTAACTCCCTTCCGGTGATATACTGAGTCTCCTGTGAATGTATGAAGCCAAACACTTTTAGTCAAGCTTCTTAGGGTGTAAGTCTCCAGTCTTTGAATCCAATGTGGATGATGAGTAGGGTGGGTAAAAGGAGAAGAAATCTGGGCCGGTGAGGAGGGAATGAGTACTGCCAGTTTCGTTCCTTCCACTGCTCATAGTATCTCCCCATCTCTCTCTCTCTCTCTTTCTCTCTCCCCCCCCCATTTGTTTCTCTCTCCATGTTCTCTCTCCCTCTCAATCTCTCTCCTCAAAGCCTTCAACGTCACAGCGAATGTCTCATCCCTTACCATCCTAGAAGGCCTGTCCCTGCGTCTTGTGTGTGTTGTTGATAGCAACCCCCCTGCAGTGTTGAGCTGGTCCCATGGCTCGCTCGCCCTGAATACCTCCCTCAACATGAACGCTGTGGACCTGAAGCTGCCTCAAGTAAGGATTGAGAATGAAGGAGAGTTCGCCTGCAGAGCTCAGAACCCACTAGGCTCCCAAAATATCTCCCTGAACCTCTCTGTGCTTTGTGAGTGTGGGGACACCTGGGAGCTGGATATTGGGGTCCTGGGGAAGTGGTAGGCACTATTGAGCCTTTTCTTCCTTTTCCACAGATCCTCTACAACTACTGGGGCCCTCCTGCTCCTGGGAGAGCAAGGGTCTGTTCTGTAGCTGCTCTGCCCAAGCCTGGCCAGCTGCTTCCCTGCACTGGTGGATTGGGGATGAGCTGGTGGAGGAGAACAGTAGTAATGTCTCCTTCTCAGTCATCTCCAGCTCTACTGGGCACTCGACCAACAGCTCCTTGAGACTCAGCCTGAATCTCATCTCTGTCCTCAGACTCCGCTGTGAGGCCTGGAATGATCATGGGAAGCAGAATAGCACTGTCCTTGTCCTGCCAGGTTAGGGGGGATCTCTTGCAGGGGAGGCTGCTAGGGAGAAAAGATGGAGCCTGGATATGACAGTGCTAAAGACAGTCATCTCATGGCTTAGGAGCCACTTGGAGCAAGTTCCCCAAAGAGGTGGGAGGAAACGTGCCTGAGTCCGTGAGTGAGTCTCCTTTATCTGTGTCTTCTCTGCAGGAAAAACAGCATCCAGGGCAGAAATCATTCTGGCGGGCCTTGGAGGTGCTGGCGCCATGGCCTTGTTCTCCCTGTTTCTGTGCCTCACCTTCCTTTGCATGTAAGTCTTGATCTTAAGGAGGTAGAAGGAAATAAACAGTACAGAGTGGAGAGAGAGGCCACTGAATCCCAGAAACAAAAGAGCTGAACAGACTTAGAGGGGTCTTTTTGACCTTTGTGGTTGTTTTTGCCAGCAGCTTTATTCTGATATAACCCCCATAGTATACAGTTAATTCAATCTCTCTGACATCCTGCAGACACAAGCAAAGAGGCAGAGCCCAGATGGGAAGTCACTAGTGTTTGTTCTTATTAGTACAGCACTTGTCTGTCAGTTTGCTGTACTTGGATAATTTGTGGGTTGCTGAGATGCTGGAAGCAAATGCCAGGTGGGCAGGTTTTAGCAGAGCTCCCAGATTAAGACAGACTAGGAAGCAGGATTGGCCATCCACTTCTGAAATAACATGCCTCTGAAAACTCTATGAATGATACAGAAATAAAGCATCGGGATAGGACAGGGTTCAGCTCTGTCGTTCATAGGGTCACTGTGAGTCATACTTGACTTGACAGCAGCTAACAATGATATGCTTAATTAAAATGTAAATATGCAGAGGCGCATGGTTCAAATCCAACAGATGCTCTGCTGGAAAAGGAGGGGCAATCTCCTCCTATACTGGTCAGATCTGATTTGACAGTACACACACACAAAAATAAAAAATTATAATAAAATGTAAATATAGTCCAATGACTTTTCGTCATTCACAGGGCTGTGAAACTTTTCACTACAATCAAGTTTAGAACTTTTTCATCAATTTAAAATTGTGTACCTCTTAACCTTAACCTCTTAACTTGTTCTCCTTAGTCAAACTAATTCTTCAAAGTCCTGGACAACCACTAACCTACTTTCTGTCCCTATGGATTTACCTATTCCGGACATGTCATATAAACGGAATCACACAATATGTGGCCTTTTGTGTCTGACTTCTTTTTCTTAGAATTATGTTTTCAAGGACCATCTATATTGAACCACAGAGTGAGACTTCATTTCTTTTTATTTCTGAGTACTATCTTGCTCTATGGCTTTATGACATGTTGTTTATCCACTCATTGACATTATGGTACATTCACACAATGAAATAGTACGCAGCACGCAGGAGCAATGACTTTGTAAATTATGACCTAACTTGGGAGGAACTGGAGAGCATTATGCTGAGTGAACTAACTCAGTCCCACAAGGATAAATATCATATAAAACCGTTATTGTAGAAGGAGTATAAGGATCCAGGAGGGGTGGGAGAGGCTGGAAGCAGAGGGATGCGGATGTGCAGGGGGAAGGAGGGATTAATCATTGGGTTGTACAATTTGATGTGTGTGGGGGTGAGGGAAATTGAAAGGATTTGTTCAAATTTATATTTGAGTTTTGTAAATAAACTAGCAGGGAGGAGAAAAAGAAAGAGGGGTCTCCAGTTTTTTACTCCCTTGGTCCAAAGTGTGGCTTCCCTCTGTAAGTCTTATCATTCAAAAAGGAGGAGCCCCCCCTCACTTTCAGGAGGGCCTCAAAGCCCAGCTCCAGGACTTGGCACTTCAGCTGTCATTTGCAGCCTCTTCACCAGGAGCGGAAACAGCCTGCCTACTCCCAGTGAGCCATCCCAACTGCAACATGCTCCTTTCCCCCCTTAGCGTGAAAGCCCGCAGGAAGCAGACGTCAGGGACAGCAGAGGGCATGGGTGATGAAGACCCCATCATGGGCACCGTCTCCTGGGTGAGTGACGTGGGTGTCTTCACATACGGGTAGCCTGAGCTCCTCCAGGTTTCTGCAAACATGCTCATCTTGCTAGTGTCTTCCCACTGGCACTGTCACCTCCCTGGGCACTTACCTGGGCAGGCACCTGTGGAGCTGTCCTCTTCTCTGTTCTCCTTTCATCTCTCAAAGCCAGTGAACCACTCGGTTCCTTAGAACACTTTTTCCCCAAGTAAAGCCAGTGTGGACCGAGGACTACTTGCCTTCACAGACTGATCCTGAGGAAGTGGGGTGACCATCGTTGCTGACCTCTGAGCTCACTCCATCTTCCCCAGTCTCTTTATCTAGTTGACCTTTCTTATTCAGATACGGAGGTGGGGGTTGTTCACGTCCATCAAGCCAATTCTGATGCGTGGTGACTTCTTGCGTGCAGAGTGTAACTGTTCCATCTGATTTCCTAAAATCCAGGGAGCGTCTGACTTTCTCTGGAGTCATTTCAGCCCAAGATGGAATCTTATGAATTGGTGTTCACTATACCACCTCTCACCAACCATCTACCAGTCCTGACATCAACTATCCCTCTTAGGACACTTTCTACTTCTCTGCTGGTTCCACCACTTGTTGTACAAAGCTCACAGACCATACTCACAGCTGTGTGTTTTATTAGGGAAGTAACAGGGTCAAGAACACCCAGGGTGGCCTGTTTTCAGCTGTGCCCACACGCACACCTCTTTCTGGTTCTCAGCCTCTCCACCCATCTTCTGCACAGTGCTGTTGCCTCTCTTCATCTCTGGAAAACTCTGGTGGTCTCGTGCCAACGAACTGTGCTGCCGACCCAAAGTCAGGCAGTTTGAATCCACCAGCAGTTCTGTGGAAGAAAGATGGTGAATCTCCCATCGTGAGATTTACAACCTTTGAGACTTGCTGAAGGGTCAGACATTGAGTTGGTTCTGATTCAACGGCACATGGCAATAACAATAACCATCTCTGATGCCACAGTGCATGTGCTCTCTCCTCTTCCCCTCTCCCCCCTTCCCCCTTTCCTCTTCTCTCATCTCCTCTCCTCCCCTCCCCTTCTCTCCCCTCTTCTCCCTTCTCTCTCTTCTCCTCCCCCTTCTCTTCTCTCGTCTTTTCTCCACTCCTTTTCTCTCCTCCTTTTCTCTTCTCTCCTCTCCACTCCTTTTCTCTCTTCCCCTTCTCTCCTCTCCTTTTCTCTCTCCTCTCTTCTCCTCTCCTCCCCTCTCCTCTCCTCTCCTCTCCACTCCTTTTCTTTCCTCTCCTCTCCTCTCTTTTTCTCTCCTCTCCTCTCCTCTCCTCCCTTCCCCTTCTCTCCTCTCCTCTCCTCTCCACTCCTTTTCTCTTCTCCCCTTCTCTCCTCTCCTCTACCTCTCTCTCTGTGCCCTCGCTCCCTCCCATCCTCCCTCCCCCCTTTCCTCCCTTTCTCTTCCACCCCGATTCCTGGACTGTGGAAATTTTCAGCACGGGTTCAAAGCCCAAAGAGCTTGCTGCCCTCCCATTTTTTACTGGTGGTCATAAAGTTCCCCTTTCTGCCTCTGAGACGGCTCACTTGTAGCCCGGTGGAATGGTAAAACCGACCAATGTCCTAATTGAGGTCCCATATTTCTTATAGTCATGGTTATTAGCAATCCATTTCCCTTGGTTGGCTACAAGCACCTTACTTGCATCTTCCCAGCCAGTCATTTGTAAGATGTTACAAGTTCTGTGGGTAGAAGGGCCATATTAAGTAATTAACTGCACCACAGGTCTTCAAAATGAAGACTTTTCAGAAGCCAACCACCAGTTCTGTTTTGAATCATCATCTTTCTGGCTGGTAATTGTGCATTTGCCTCCATCAAAGAGGGCTTTCTTGTTACTATTGAAAATGCTATCTTCTTCTAAAGTCAATTTTTCAGTTACTTAGTGCTGGTATATAGATACCAAAGTATTTCAATAAATTTTTTTTTCATTTTTTTAAAAAATCAAAACACATAAACACAATGTGGCCTTGAGTGCCATTGAAATCTTCCTGCAGTGACTGGAGGAATCCCAGATCTTAGTCATAAGCCTTAGTGGCACAGTGAATTAAGTGTTGGGCTGCTAACTGGAACTTTGGCAGGTCGAATCCAAGGCACTCTGCAAGACAAAGATGACGTGGTCCACTCCCATTATGGCTTATAGCCTTGGAAACCCAAAGGTTGCCATGAATTGAAAAGGGCAAGTGGTTATATATAATATAAAATGGCATATATAAAAGGCAGCTCTGGTGGTCTAGCGGCAAGAAGCTGCACTGCAATCCAAAAGGCATGCAGTTTGAGGCCACCAGATGCTCCATGGGAGAAGGTTGGGCACGCTCCTCCTGTGCAGTTAACTACTTCTGAAAACCCACTGGAGGGTCAGCTATTGGCCGGTTCTGACTCTATGGTACACAACAACAACAACAACATATACAAAGACTTATGATGGCAATAGGGCATATATAAGCCAAAAGAAGATTGGAGCTTTGAACTTAGCAGCCATGGGTGAAAGATGAGACAGTCTGATTTTATAGATTCCAGCCTTGGAAATCCTACGGGGCTGTACTGCTCTCTCCTACAGGCTCTCTACGGGCTGGTGTTGACTCCACAACTCCATGGCAACAAGTTTGATTTGGAGTTTTTATGGATAAGCCTTAACTGTCCTTTCTCTGTCGTTTTCTTCAAGAATTTGCTTAATACCCTCCTAGGTAGGCTTCAGTGGAGCTCTGGTAAAGCCAAAGATTAAGCATTGGGCTCCTAACCAAAAGGTCAGCAGTTCAAAACACAATCGCAGGGTAAAGACGATGCAATCTGCTTGTGTAAAGACTCACAGTGTCCGAAGCTCTTTGAGGCACGTCTGCTCCTTCTCACAGGGCTTGCGTGAGTGGGTTCTGCATGCCGGTGGATTTCAGGCAGGTACTGAGGAAGATTTCCCTCCTGGAAACCTTTCAGATGCATTTTCTTATCCTAAGAGATTTCCGATTTCAAGAAATGACCCACCCTCCTGTATTGCTAGGGAAGTGAATGCGCGTATACAGACCTCGTCTTGTAAAGGAAGCGCCCATGTAACACCGGATTGTGTGCAATGTGTGATTACAGGTTGTAACCAGTTCCTTTTCATTTCCCACCACATGCCAACCCAGAGCTTCTCCTTTTTCTTTCCTGCCTTGAAGGGGCTGAGCCCTTCTTCTGGGTCTCATTAAGAGTCTTCACGAAAGCTGTGTCTCTTCAGAATGGCACCCACCTCTCTCTTGGGATGTCAATTGTTTGGGTGCTGGGAATGGTGTTTGTTTTCTCAGTAGATGCAGCAAAGGGTGACACACACCTATGCTTTTATTTTATTTATTTTATTATTTTTTAATTGAGATTTTAATGAAAGATTATGGATAACTTGGATTTCCAATCATTCATTGTTGTACGTTTGTTGCAGACCGAGGGTCCCAAAGAATGGAATAATTTTATAATTATTAATAAAGAGACAAACCGCCAGGAATGTGATAGAGCAGAGAGCATAAATCAGGGGGCCAGCAGTTCTCGACTGAAGACCCCAAGCCAAGCTTCTCTGTGTCTTTATTGAAAATTATCAGGAAGTAAATCACAAAGAGATTTCAATGCAAATGAAGCCAAGCTCTTTCTATTGAAAACCTTCTGCTTGACTCAGGAAAGAGGGGTTCACAAATGCAAGAATTTGGGTTACCGTTAAGGATTAGCCTTGATACCTCTGGGTGAACTCTAGGTCAGGAAGTAACACTCTCTCTGTAGGGGGCCCCTTGCTGTCTCCTGTCTGCAGGGAATAAACAGCTCATTTTCTAGGATCTGCCACAAGAGAAATCCTAACTTATAAATCTGTAATACCTTCAATTCCTGAACCAGGGTTTTCATATAATATTTGGTATAAAGTTTGGCTTCCCTTATACATTTTCCTCCCTGACCACCCCTTCCCCCTCTGTTCACTTTTCTCTTTGAAAAGAGAAAAAAATATTTCATTGTTATACAATCCCACCCCGGTCCACTTTACTATGCAGTTCTTATTCTAGACTCTTGTCAAGCAAATAATACCTAATCATTTGTCCATTTTAAACAGTTATTGCCTTCTTCTGTTTCAATGCACTGTATATTTTTTATCTCCTCTTTTCTTAGTTTTCCCCCAAACCCAATGTCAATCCTGTTTTATAAAAGTGGCATTATGCAGTATTTGTCCTTTTGTGACTGAGATATTTCACTCAGCATAATATCCTCCAAGGTCACCCATTTTGTATAATATTTCCTAAATTCCTTGTTTTTCAATGCATATTATTCCGTTGTGTAAATATACCACAGCTTCTCTATCCATTCATTTGTTGATGGGCTCTTGGGTTGTTCCCAACTCTTTGCTATTGTGAACAAAGCAGCAATCAACATAGGTGTTCATTATTTATTTATTTTTTTTAGTGTGTGATTTGAGTGAAAGTTTACAGGGGCTTTTAAATCATGCAGATTTTGTTCAATGGCATCAATTCAAATACAATCTCTAATCATCCATTCAACCCATATAGTTGTTCCTTTCACCTATCTTAATAATTGTTTATTATCTACTTACTCATTTTCTGCTCCCCTCCCCTTCCCTTCTTCAACTTGGTAGCCATAGGAGAATGATTTTGTGTATGTGTAAATCTGTCTCAGCTGTTTATAATAGTAGTTTTAGACACTATTTGTCTTTTATGATGAGCTTGTTTCACTCAGCATAATGCCCTCTGGAACACTCACGTTATGTAGCACTTTATGAATTCTTCATTGTTTTTCAATGCTATGTAGTACCTCACTGTGTGAATGTATCCTAGTTTATCCATTTGATCATCGATTGGCCCTTGGGTTGCTTTCATCTCTTTGCTGTTGTGAATAACGTTGCTATAAACATGAGTGTGCATATGTTCTTATTGCAGCTCATATTTCTTCAGGATATCTACTTAGGGAGCTCTCGTGGCCTAGGGCGTAAAAAGTTGTGCTGCCAGCCCAGAAGCTGATGGTTTGAATGTACCAGTTGATCCTTGAGAGAAAGATAAAACAGTCTCTTACAGTGTGATTTACAGTCTCTGAAAACCTACAAGAAGGTCAGCTATGAAGTAGTCAAGAGTCTAGGGGAGCTCTGGTGGCCTAGTGGTAAGGAGCTGCAACTACAATCCCAGAGGCGCATGGTTCAAATCCACCAGATGCTCTGCGGGGGAAGGAGGGACAATCTCCTCCTGTACCAGTCAGATCTGATTTGA
>NW_006400098.1:1917580-1918403 GCF_000299155.1 Elephantulus edwardii | reverse complement strand
AACAACTCATAGCTGACCCTCCAGCAGGTTTTTCAGAGGCAGTAAATTGCATGGAAGGAGAGTGCCTATCTTTCTCCCATGGAGCAGCTGGTGAATTTGAACCAAGTGCTTTTGGAATTGCAGCACAGCTTCTTACCACTAGGCCATCTAGTAGAACCAACTCAACTCAACCCAACTCATTGTTTTCAAGATGGAACTGATTCATAGCTGGTGCGTTCAGAAACAATGAGTGTGGCCTCTAGGTTAGCAGCCAACTCCCTGTGGGCTCGCCCACCATAGCTCCCTAGCAGTGGAATGGACAGCTACATTTTAATGGCTCATACATCCTCCCAGCTTTCTAACCTCTCCTATGAAGCCATTCCTTTTTTGGGGGGGCGGGTGGTGTTAAAAACATTTTTTGTTTAAAAAATGTAATGATATTTTAATGAAAGTTTATAGAAAATTTGGATTTCCCTTCATTCGTTGGGTGTTTTGCAAATTTATATGTGCATCTGTGGTGGTCTAGTGGTAAGAAACTGTGCTGCAATTCTGAGGGCCTGCAGCTCGAATCCAATAGCTGCTCCAAGGGAGAAGGATGGAAATCTCTTCCTGTGAAATTTACTGCCTTTGAAAACCTGCTGGATGTCAGCTCTGGGTCAGTTCTGACTCAACAGTACACAGCAACAACGACGCATCTGTGTCGATAAGATGGGTGGGTGGGTGGGTGGATGGATGGATGGATGGATGGATGGATAGTTGGATGGATGGATGGATGGATGGATGGATGGATGGATGGATGCTTGGATGGATGGATGGATGGATAGTTGATGGTTGGATGGATGGA
>NW_006400098.1:1914533-1917179 GCF_000299155.1 Elephantulus edwardii | reverse complement strand
TGGATGGATGGATGGATGGATGGATGGTTGGATGGATGGATGGTTGGATGGATGGATGGATGGATGGATGGATGGATGGATGGATAGTTGATGGTTGGATGGATGGATGGATGGATGAATGGATGGATAGATGGATGGATGGATGGATAGTTGATGGTTGGATGGATGGATGGATGGTTGGATGGATGAATGGATGGATAGTTGGATGGTTGGTTGGATGGATGGATGGTTGGATGGATAGTTGGATGGTGAAGCCATTTTTCCAAGGTGCCTCTGGGTGACCTTGGATCTCCACCTTTTCGGTTAGCAGTCAACCATGTTAACCGTTTGAACCACCCAGAGAACGCTATTTCTAGGTGTTGTGCTGTGGGGAAAACTCAGCCTGTCCTCAGAGACCACGCTCTGACTCCCTTTTATTCCTTTTCACTCAGAGTTGCAGACAGAAGCCCTTGCCAGAAGAACCCCCCGACCACGGGACTCCTTCTGGGGACACTCCTCCCTTGAGGGGGGAGCAGGAGCTCCATTACGCCTCCCTCAGCTTTCAGGGAATGAAGCCACAAGAGTCTAAAGACCAGGGGGCCAGCAGCACCACAGAGTACTCAGAGATCAAGAAGAGCAAGTGACGGCCCACTGAATCACAGCTTATCTGAGAGACAAGCAACAGTCAGGGACTAATTGGTGGGGGGGAAAAATATGGAGCACCTTTGAGATATATTAATGTAACCAATGCATGAGAACACTGAGAGCATCACGGTCTGTAAAGCAGAGGATTGGCAAAGGAAAACAAGGCTCTTGAAGAGATAGACTGACACAATGACCAGGTCAATGGACTCAAACATAGGTGCAACCATGAAAACAGGGCAGAACCAGAACTGCACAGACACAGTGGAGTGCAGAACTTCTATCCAGAAGATGATGACTCTGTGGCAATTAACAACAATAACCATGTGAATGTCCCCAAGGAGAATAGAAAAATCGAGGCCACAGCGTTAGAGACTCCTGCTCAAATTCTCAGGCGCCACCGCGTTCTAAGCTTTGTCGTCAAGAATTCACGTTATCATACTGTGCCTCCATTTCTCACCCTACAAATCAGAGAGAATGAGTCCTACCTCAAAAATTATTATGACAATGAAAATAATTAACATACAACAATCAACAAGCAGAGATCGTGTCACACAGCGCGTGTCCAGGGCTTTCTGGTCTTTCCTCCTTGACTATGCAATCATACTTGCAAGTTCCCTTGAGGATGGGAGTGACCAGCACCTCAACATGTTGATGTAGGAGCCACATGGTGGAGGGCTGCATCTGACCTCCTTAAGGTTGAGAGAGAAGCCTCATTGCCACGATTCTGGTGAGGTCAGACACATCTCCACCGTCCAACCATTTTTACCAATTCAGATACCACGGCATCCTCTACTTCTCTGCTGAGAACGAGAAATCATTGCAGTGGTCACACAGAACTCCCAGACTATCCTCCTAATTGGGGACTCATTAGGAAAAGTTAACGGGTTACCATTCAGGATCGGGAATGCCTTGGGATACAGCTCTTTTAATCACAATAGCTTTTTCTCATCTCTGTTCATAAGCTGTGTACCCCAAATCATCCAGCTCTCTAGCAAGCCTCGACCCAAAGGCACTTGACTTTGGCTCCGATGGTTCAGCAAACCCTAGGATCTGACTCTGCAAGCAAGCCTCCTACTTGCTTTCTCACTTCAGGAGATGGGCAGCTTACTATTTGGCCTCACAATGGTCTGTTTCTGGTGGTTCTGCCACCTCTACTCCGTCAGCTGCTGCTGCTTCTTGTCATGTTGTCAGTGTTACACATGTCCCTTGGATCAAGGAGATCTTGGGTCCAAAGAAGATGTTCTCAGACTCCTGCCTCTTCTTTCTCGATGGCGGTGAGGTTCCCCATTTTCTACTTCTGGGACAGTTCATTTTAAGTCTAGCAGGATGGTAACACTGACCAGTCTCCACATTCATGTCCCATGTGCCTTATTTGCGTGGTGCCATCCCACAAGGGTGCCGTGTATCTTCTTCGCATTATTAGCAAGTCATCCATTGCTCTTTGCCAGCCACAGAGACTTCACATTTGCCTATTTCTACAGAGTCCTTTGATGTGAGCTTCAAAAATTATGGCTAAGAGAGCCATACTAAAGAATTCCTTGCGCTACAATGTCACCCCTCTTCTTAGAACATCTCCAGGGCTATCTCCCTCTGCTTTTACTCTTATCAACCCTTCCAGAACATTCCTTCACCTCCTTTCCTCCCCTATTTCACATGTAGGGAGCTTTGGTGACCTAACGGTAAGAAATTGTGCTGCCATCTGAGAGGAACGCAGTTCAAATCCACCAGCTGCTTTGCAGGAGGAAGGGGGTCAATGTCTTCTTGTGCAATTTATAACCTCGAAAACCTGCTGGAGGGTCAGCTATGATTCCACAGCACCAAACAACAACTATTCACATATGTGTTTAAGGGGGCTTTTTAATGTCCAAAGAGCAGATCCCGAGTCTCTGCTGTTGAAACCCATTCATAGACTCTTTTAGTTTTTTTTAATTTTCTACTTTTATATTCATTTTCTATTGTTGTTAGAAAAAAAAAAGAAAAAGGGGTAGGGAGAAAGAAAGCCTTCTCCTGAAATTCATTTCC
>NW_006400098.1:1913380-1913967 GCF_000299155.1 Elephantulus edwardii | reverse complement strand
ATAAACATGGGTGTGCATATATCTGCTTGGATGTCAGTTCTAGTCTCTTTGGGGTATATTCCCAGTAGTGGAATTGCTGGGACAAATGGTGTCTCTGTTTGCAACTTTTTGAGAAAGCGCCATACCACCTTCCACAGTGGTTGCACCCATTCATAGACTCTTGTCCCTTATTAAGCAAGTACTTCCTCCTGACACGTAAAGTACTTTGTGGTCTCATCATGATCTATTTCATCCTTATCTCTTGGCCGATCCTTTCTTGAATCTTCCATATTGCTTCATACCACACTGTCTTTGCATGTTGAGATCCTCCCCTGGAGGTCAGCTGTCTTTCCTTCATCTGCCTTACACCATCTTGTCCTTCACACCTGAGTTCACACAGATTTGGGTTGAACGGAGTTACTGAAAAAAAAAAAGAGGCTCAACTAACCACAGCTTCAGTTTGCTCGGCTCCACGGTCAACACTCTTGGAACCAGTAGCCAGGAAATCAAAAAACATATTGCGATGGGAAAGTCTACGGTTAGGGACCTCTCAAAGGTACTCAGGAGCAACAGTGTCTCTCTGGAGACTAAGGTGCGCCTGATACAGG
>NW_006400098.1:1902132-1912119 GCF_000299155.1 Elephantulus edwardii | reverse complement strand
GACATGTTGTAAGGAGAGACAGGTCTTTGGAGAGGGACATCATGCTGGGCAGAGTGGAGGGACAGCACAGGAGGGGAAGACCCTCTATGAGGTGGATTGTTTCAGTGACTGGGGTACTCGGGATGGGTGTATCGGAAGCAATGAGATTGGCACAGGATAGAGCACGGTTTAGGGCTGTTGTACATAGGGTCACTATGAGTCGCAAATGACTCAATGGCACATAACAACAACAACAACAACTAACCAAAGCCCAGGCCACTTCCATTAAGTCGCTTCAGATTCATGACAATCCGCCTCTGGCTTTCCAAGCCTCTAAGTCCTTAGGAGAGGCGACCGCCTCTTCTTCTTACCATGAAGCAGCCAGTGAATTTGAATAGATGCCTTATCAGTCAGTAGCCCAATACAAAAGGCACTGTGGTCCCAAGGTTCCTTAATGTTGACCTAAATGGAGGGGGATTGTAGTGGGGGAGAATTCAATGCACAGCAGGTAATTGAAGACTAAAAGTGACAATGCACAGAAAGGCACAGTTTGGCATGTGGATGTGAATATCCATTCTGTGCTGTTGATTATTCAGTGTTGGTTTTTTCCCCCCTAACTATTGTTTTTCACTTTCACCATGTGACTTGATAAGATTATCTAACTGTGAAGTGGTTTGGGTTGCACAACAATGAAAGAGTCTTTTTAAAGATAAAAGCAACCTTGGGGGGGGGTTGTATAGGGAGGAAAATGTGCAACAATGAATTAATGGAAATCCAAGTTTCTGTAAACTTTTGTTAAAATATCAATAAAATTTTTGTGAAAAAAAGAAATACACAAAAAAAAACCCCAAGGGGACTGAATTTTGCTAATAATATAAATAAGGTATACAGTATCTTTTCTGTGAGAACATTCAAATCAGGTATGTAGACCACTAACAGGCGGACTGGAAAGTTTTACCATCCCACAAGACTTATACTGAACAGATTAGAAACAGAAAAATAGGAATTTCATTATCATTAAATGAGATGAAGCAGAGGACAGTGCTTCCTTTGGCCCTGAGATACCTGCTCAAGATGGATCAAGACAGATACAGCAGCCCAGATGTTGGTAACAATGACAGCAGTGGGAAAGGTAGTGGAGAACTGGAGGCAGACATGTGACAGAGATGAGGTCCGCTGTCCCCCAGAGCCAGTGCCAAACATGGTGGGTGATGGACGGCACATAACTGATGTAACTATTAAGATTTCTGTAACACTTGCCAAGCTTGGGATAGAGTCCAAAACTGTGACACTTAGGGTCAGAAGGAGGCTTGAGAGTGGACCTGAGAAGAACTGTTTCTTGAATGTTTCTGACCTGAATTGTAGCCTGTTTACTGGCCTAATAAAGCCCAAAATAATGAGTATTGTCTGTGAGTTCTGTGTGGCTATCACAACCAATTCGTGGACCCAGTAGTAAAGGAGTTAGAACTGGGGTGGGGTGGGATGGGGGGAGATGATTAGTGTTAGAGTTGACAGAAGATCAGACTTTGTGCTGCTGTTGTTGAGAACTTTTCCTTCTGTGGAGGTCAAGCACTGATAAATCAGTGCTGCATTTTTTTTTTGCAATCTCTTTGCTAATCCCTTATCTGAGGTGTGATCCAGGTCTGGTTTTCAAGCATAGAGTGTGTTCTTTGGACCAGCAGTATCTGCATGACTTCGAGCTTCAGTCAAAACCTTCTCCTTCTGTGTCCCTTAGCCAGGATGGCATCACAAAATCAGGATGATCCTTAGGGAAACGTGAGGAGAGAAAAAAAAACAACACAGAGATGTGACTGTAGCACACACCGACCCCTTCTTTTGATCCCTCTTTTCGAGAGCCTTTCCACATTCCCTCTGACTAAGTTTGAAAACTTGTGCCTGGGAATTTGAGATTTGCAACTGAGCTGGAGAACACCAGTTTTCACACATGGAAAGCTAATGACTGGCAGTTTGAACCCAGCAGCAGACATCTCAGAGGATAGTACTAGCTCTGTGCTTCAGGAGGCCAGTCTTGAGAAATCTGTGGGGTCATTCTAGGCTGCAAGACATAGGGTCACCATGAGTTGGAAGCGAGGTTCGTCTTACAGAGAGTGAAACCAGGTTGCTCCTCGGAGGCAAGGATTCTGAAGCTTCATCTGACATACTTTGGGCATGTTGCAAGGAAGGACCAGTCCTTGGAGAGGAACGTCATGCTTGGATGGGTGGAGGGACAGTCCAAAAGAGGAAGATCCTTGATGAGATGGATTGATTCAGTGACTGGGATAATTGGAATAGGTGTGTCAGGGACAGTAGGATTGGCACAGGATAGAGCAGGAGTTAGGGCTGTTGTTGTTAATCACCCGCACCTCGACAGCACACAACAGTAACAACAGGATTTGGGAGTGTCAGGCACTTAGAGCCTCTGCTGGGTTTCAGGACCATGGACAGAGGCAACCATGGAGCGGGGGGGGGGGGGGGGGGGGCTTCCCAGCGCCCCCTGGAGGCAGAGTCCTGACCTGTCTCAACCCTCACTTCTGTCCTAGGATGAAACTTAGTTTCAGAGAGACAACGCACTTCGCACAGGCCTTTGTGCTTCTTGTTCATCATAGGGGTCCCCACTTTCGCCGTCCCCAGAAAACCTTCTCAGACTCCTCCCTGTGCTTTCCAGTATGTGAACAGTTCCTTCTTGTTACCTTTTGATCTGTTCCTGTACTGCTACGGGGAAGCTCAGGTAATTCAGTAGTTCAAGATTTCAGCTGCCAACTAAAAAAGCTGGGCGAATGAATACACCACCTGCTCCACAGGAGAAAGATGATAGTTCTATAAAGATCTGTCAACATGACTCCTAGTTGACCGACCATTGGATTGCCAAGGCTGTATGTTGCACTGAACCTTGTGCCATTGGGATCTCAAATGCCATAATGGATCAACTGTGCCATAGGTGTGCCAAACACCATGATGGTTACCTATCTTGGGCAGTGTTTGGTGGAGCTTTCAGATTGATTCAGGTTTGGAAACAGAAGTGGCATCCACTTCCTAAACCACCTGCCCTCTGGAAACCCTGTGAACTAGGAGAAGCTACGATAGTTATAGAAAGGTTTCAGGCCTTTGGTTCATAGGGTTTCTAGGAGTCGTGCTCAACTCAATGGTAACAATCAACAACAACAACAACATATTGCACTGGAAGAGACTGCCCCTCTTTCTCCCAAGGAGCCACTCCTGGATTTGAACCATCACAGAGGTGTGGACTTTGGATTAGCAGCATAACTTCCTGTGGAGTATGACAGCAAACATTCTGACCTTGGAAACCCAATGGTCAGTTCTAACAGTGTTACAGTGAGTCACTCTGGATGTCAGAGAACATGATTTTGGGCCCTTTTCTGTGCCTAGATGTATATATATATACCAAGTTCTGAGTCCATGCAAATGAAGAGAGAAAGGTTTAAGTGGCTGGTTCAGTTTTGGAGCTGAAGAAGTTGCAGAAATAAATTCTTGTTATTCCGCATACAAAGGCTAAGTGCCCAGATTGGGAGAAGGACCCCCATGGTTTTAGTGGGCCACAGGATAGAGTTGCCGTGACGAACAGAGAACAGGCAGTCAGGGGAAAACAGTAGTGGAGTAAGGAGAGAGAGATCTGATATATATAATGAAAAGAGAAGTTCTGGAGGAACTGTTCATAAATTAGAGGAACTCATTCTGAAGGCATGCGTGTAAAACTTGTGGAAAACTCAAAAAGTGGCTGAGTCATGCCCAAGTTGTGTCCCTTCCTAAGCCCGAATCAACATCAGAAACCCACAAATATCACACCCACGTCTGCACCTGAAGCCAAGGCGCCAGTTCTCAGGCACAGTTCCTGTCCTTTTGGACATGGGGTCATGCTCAGCCATCCCTTCTTGGGGTTTCTTGTGTGACCAGGTCTGAGATGAAGGCCAGAATACGGATCTCACTTCAGGCAGATCCTGGCCATTCTCCTCCTCCACCATTTGCAAGAAGTCAACCCAAAGAAACCGTAACTGCTCATTTATTGGAGTGGGGATGGGGTGGAAAGTTGGAGAAGGCAGCATTTGAGAGGCAGCTGGGACTCAGAGCTGCCCATCCAGTGTGGTTTTGGGAGACTATACATCATCACACAGGAGGAGATGACCTGTATTTCTCCAGTGGAACTATTGGTGGAGTCAAACCACCAGAGAGGTGTCATCTTTGGGTGAGAAGGACAGCTTTCTAGGGACTGTGCCAATGGAACTCCCTCTGAATCCAACTGAAGATAAAACACTTTTCGAAGGTGGCAGGAAACTGCAGATGAAGGAGCTCCGGTGGCTTCATCCCTAGTGTGCTGCACTGTTAACCAAAGGGCCACTCTTCTTCACTGGTTCGAATCCACCAGCGCCTCTGAGAGAGAAAGATGGGCAGTCACCTCCCATAAAGATTTACAGTGTTGGAAACCCAATGGAAGGTTAATTACACATTAGAACAGACTGGACAGCAGGGAATTTGGTTGGTCTTTGAAGGCTCCCGAGGAGCGCATTTGAAGAGGAAATTGTCGCTTGGTGAGTCTAACTGGGGTTAATCTAACTGGGTTCACGTCTTAGTCAATCCAGCTGGTTTCCATAGAATTGCTTATTGACTTGGTTGAAAATTTGACCTTGCTGTTTCATCATATTTCTAATGGGGGGCGGGAGAGGAAGGGGAGGGGAGAGAGAGAGAAAGGGAGGGGAGGGGAGATGAGGGGGAGGAGAGGGGAGGGGAGGAAGAGGAGAGGAGAGGAGAGAGAGGAGAGGAGAGAGAGGAGAAGACAGACAGACAGACAGGGAAGTCTGGTAGGTGTGAGAGAGGACAGGCAAAAGGGAAAGGTGTGTGGTCAAGTGCTCTTTGTACAGAGTGTAGGCGGCATGGTATGGTTGCTTCCGAGATAGAGATAAAAATGCATGTCACAAGGGGGACTGTCCCCATCAACAACATTTATAGCACAAATCGTATACACTAGGGAATTTTGGTGGTCTAGTGGCAAGAAGCTGAGCTGCAATTCCAAAGGCCACCAGCCGTTCCATGGGAGAAGGATGGGCAATCTCCTCCCGTTGTGATTAACTGCCTCTGAAAACCCGCTGGAGGGTCAGGTATGGGTTGGTTCCAACTTAATGGTACAAAACAACAATATTACATACAGTATTAAGGTCAGACATGTCCCCCACACTCCCATACCTAACTTTTATTAATTCCAACGCCAACTGTATTGCTCTACAATTGGGCCCAAACGGGGTTTACTGGGGAAGCTAACAGATTGACAACACTTCAGATTGACAAGAGAATACAATTCCTCAGGTATAACAGTTTCTCAAGAGTGCTCACAGGCCCTTTCACCTTCAGTGTCAGGACTTACTGTTAGGTAGTCTAGTCATGTATGACTCAGAGCGATCTGAGGAACAATGGATATGAAGCCTGCTCTATCCTATGCCACCCTCATCATCTGACACATTCAAGCTCACTGTGTCAGTCCCCTCCTTGGCTGGCCCTTCACCTTTCCAAACATGATGGTCTTTTCCAAGGGCCCCTCCTAACATGTCCAATGTATGTCAGGCAAAGTTTCATGATCCTTGCCTCCAAGGAGAACCCTGGTTGGACCTTTTCCAAGAAATATCTATTTAGTCTGTTGGCAGTCCATGGGATGTTCAGTACTCTTCCCCAACACAACTCAAAGGCATCACTTCTGTCATCCTTACTTACCGCTGAGGTCAGTGTTAGAATTTCCTTGTTGTTGGGTTGCTGTTGATTGCCTTCGAGTTGAGCACAACTCATAGCGACCCTATAAACAAAAGGCCTGAAGCCCCTCTACCGCTATCAACATTTATCAAAATTCCTAAGAGTTTCCAGAGGCATGTTATTAGAAAGTGGATGCCCCACTCCTTTCCTCCAGCAAGCTTGGGTAAAGGCCACTGGTGCTGTCTCGTGGGGCAGCAGTCCCTAGTCAGCTCTATCCCATGTGGGTCTCTGGTTCTCTGCTGAAGCTGTTACTGGTTTTTGCCAGGTGCAGTCTGACAAGGGCAGAATCTCTGGGTCCAAAGGATGTCCACTGCATTTTCTGCTCCTTGGTAGTAATTAGGTGGAACGAGAAACAGACTATTCTCAAATTATTAATTTATGTTGTTGTCGAGTCAGAAACAACCCATAGTTGAGCCTCCATTGGGTTTTCAGAGGCAGTAAATTACACAGGAAACTGCCCATCTTTCTCCCTTCGTGCACCTAGTGGATTCTAACTGCATGCCTTTGCACTGGCAGCACCATTTCTTACTCTATTTTTGGTTCCCACCCATTCGTGTTGTGAAAGTCAGAGTGGACAGCTTGGAAAGCCACTGGAACAATGAACCCATGACACCACACCTGGGAACCCAGCAAAGTAAAAGTCAAACAGCTCCCCTTGAACCACCTCCTCCCTGAGGTCCAGGAGCCCAGCCCCCGTCCCGTTCTCCCTCAGACCCACAGTCCAGATGCTTCCTAGTCACTTCAGACTCAAGAATCCAAGACCCCACCCCCTCCTCACCTCCTTCAACCCAGGGCTTCAGGCCCCCTTTCTCCCTTGTCTGACCCGAGGTCTGGGCTTTGGCTTCTTTCAGGTTACAGATAAACTGGCTTCTCACCTCGCCATCAACACACACTCCAGGTAGAGGTAGGCAAGAGGGTTTATTTGTAGTTCTCACAGGCAGGCCTGGGGACTCCAGCCCGAACATCCCAGAGGCTAGAAGGCAGGAAGGGCCTTGGACAGAGCAGGGCCGGCCCTAGTCTGCAGCGGCGCTTCGTCCAGCCCCCTGCGTCCCTTGCCGATGGCCAGGCGCGGCCGGCCACGGTCCAGTCCATCGAGCAGCGTGCAGACCTGGCAGAGCGTGCGGCTGGCCAGTGCCCCGCAGCGGGTGCAGGCGCCCGGGGGTGCGGGCTGCGCAGTTGGGGCCAGGGCCAGGTGCTCGGCCGAGTGCACGAGGTCCAGCACCACCGATGGCCGCACCACCTCCAGCTGCTTGAGCAGGTCGCGAGCATAGCCTCGGAAAGCCTCGGGCGCGTACACACACTCCTCGGAGAAGTAGTCCAGGCGGCGGAAGTGCGCGTACAGCACCACCTCCTTCTGCGAGGCCAGCTGCAGGGGTCTGCAGCGGGGCAGTGCGCCCCCCTCGCCAGCCGAGCCCAGGCCCCCGCAGCGTGCCAGCCGCCCTGTGTCACCGCGCAGGAAGTTCATGAGCACCGTCTCCGCCACGTCGTCGGCATTGTGGCCTGGGGGAGAGATGCGAGCACGTGAAGGGGGCGCAGAGGAGGCGGCTCCTGCGCATAGGGACCCCCCCAGGACATGGAGAAACAGGGAGCAGGTGGGGCTGAGGGTGCGAGTCATGGAGACCCCTTCCCTGGCCACCGTGGAGCCAGGGCACGAGTGGGACCAGGGCATGGGGGCCCAGTGCGTGGGTCCTGTGGGTGGACGCTGGAGGTGCGCACACAGTGGCCGCAGTTGAAGAACTGGGGTGGTGGCTCAGTGGTAAGGAGCTGCGCTGCCAATCCTAACACACGTGGTTCAAATCCCCCAGCTGCTCTATGGGAATAGAAAAATGTGGTTTCTCCTGCGTGATTTACAGACTCTGGAAACTAGCTGGAGAATCATTTAGAGGTCCATTTCGACATAATGACAAATAAGAGCCAAACTGGAGTATGTGCCCTCCTCTTTCTTGGGTTCTTGCCCTTAGGTCTTGCCCAGGGTCTCTACCACCTCTTGGGCATGCGCACAAGTCCGGTCCCAGGGTCTCCTTTACCGCCTTCTGAGCATGTGCTCAACCCTCCATCAGCCTCCGCTCCGCGCATGCGTTCATCAGTCACGATGTGCGTGGCCCCCACGCAGCACGCGCCCTCCCAGGCATGCACTCAACCTCCCTCCCATCAGCCTCTGCTCTGCGCATGCGTTCATTAGTCACACTGTGCAAGGCCCCCACGCAGCGCGCGCCCGCCCGCCCAGGCATGCACTCAACCCTCCTCCCATCAGCCTCCACTCTGCGCATGCGCTCACCGGTCACAATGCGTGTTGCCCCCACGCAGCGCGCGCCCGCCCAGGCATGCACTCAACCCCCCTCCCATCAGCTTTCGCTCTGCACATGCGCTCACAGGTCACGATGTGCGTGGCTCCCACGCGGTGCGCGCCCTCCCAGGCATGCACTCAACCCCCCTCCCATCAGCTTTCGCTCCACGCATGCGCTCACCGGTCACGATGTGTGTGGCCCCCACGCGGCGCGCGCCTTCCTCCAGCGCCCGGCGCCGCAGGACCCCGCAGAAGGTGCAGCAGGCGCGGCTGCGGCCCGAGCCGGCGGTGCTGCGCGCCACGCTGTCCATCGTCCAGCCCCCGAAGAGGTCCTCGTAGGCCACGACGGTGAGCGGGAGCTCCCAGCGCGCCGCCTGCCGCCGCACGGCCGCCAGCGCCGCGTCCCTGTAGCCGCTGATGCCCTCGTCCACGGCCACCAGCTGCAGCGTGATGCGCAGGCGCGGCGCCAGCTCCCGCAGCACGTGCGCCAGCACCGTGGAGTCCTTGCCTCCCGAGGCGCCCACGGCCACCACGGCCCCGGGGGGCAGCAGGCGGCCGGCCTGCACCGTGTGCAGCACCTCGGCCTCGAAGGCGGTGCAGAAGCAGGAGCCGCACAGCGCCTGTCCGGACCGCGGGCGGCGGAGGGCAGCGCGCGCCTGGTGGCAGGAGGCGCACGGCGGGGCTGGCATCGCGGGGTCCCCGAGGGCAGGAGGGGTCGCACCTGGACAGGGAGAGAGCAAGTTACACGGGGATTCTGGACCAAGTTCACTTTCTCTAGAGACTGCATCCTGAGAACGTCCCATTAGCCTGCGTGGACACTGGAGAGATGAGCCTGGAGGTGGGGTGTATGTGCGAGCGCCACTACCTTCCAGCCGGCTCTTCCACAGGACTGGACATCGTGACTTCAGGTTCATGGACCCCTAAGTCTAGACACTGAGTACTGGGTCCGCCTCATAAGGTGGCTTTCCTATCTTGAGACCTTGGGCATTTGCGGTCTGACCCCACCCAGACCACCTGAGTAGACTTGAGGCAGGATTTTCAGTGCTTCACACCTCTGCCCAAAATCTCTCATCAACTGGAACACTCTGACTCGACATTGTGCAGGCCCGGCCTTTAACGTCAGATCTCAGTTTAAACTTCTTGATTCATTCAGTCAATACCCATAAAATCCCACATCTGTAGCAGTAAACATAACAGTGTATTGCATTAGGCAAATCTGCTGCCAAGGACCTCTTGAAGTGCTAAAGAACAAGGATGTTACTTTAAAGAGTAAGGGGCGCCTGCCTCAAGCCATAGTATTCGCACATGCCCATTGAACTGTGGTGCTGGCAAATCCTGACTAAATCACAGATTTCCAAAAGAACAGACAAATCTGTCTTGGACTGGGGGAGAACCATAGTAGTGTGCTCCTTGGAAGCAAAATTAAACACAAAAGTAAACACCACTTCTCATTGTACATAGTAGTGTGCTCCTTGGAAGCAAAATTAAATACAAAAGTAAACGCCACTTCTCATTGTACTAGGGCCACATCCCAGAAGCCAATGATGCCCTCGACCACAACGACCAGGTGCAGAGAGACGTCCAGGCACGGCGCCAGCACCCACAGCCAGTTCCAGGAGGAGGACGTGTTCGACAAAATCAGGTCAGTAAAAGAGAAGTCATCTCCTCAGTGAGGTGGACTGACATTGTAACTACCACCATGGGCTTAAAAGCACAGCTGACTGTGAAGTTGCCACAGGATTGGGTACGGTCATTCTGCTGGACTTCGGGTCACTGTGTGTCAGAGTACAGACTTAACCACACCTAACTGTGGCATGAGGGAGCCCCAGCGTGGTCCACTCTATGCTCCTAACCCAAACGCTGAGGGTATCGGGCTGGAATCCACCAGCAGCTCCACAGGAGAAAGACGGGCAGTTTCCTGTTGATAATTTCCTAACTGAGTACTCAAACTCATTCCTGTTGAACTG
>NW_006400098.1:1885932-1901962 GCF_000299155.1 Elephantulus edwardii | reverse complement strand
TGGAACCAATTTGATGGTAAATAATTTCTTTTAGTAACAATAAGAATGATTCTCTCACACCCATACCCCCCATTGCTGTTCATGTCTCCGGGAGCAGTAAGCTCAGAGAGTTTTTATCACGTGGCATTTTTTAAGTGCTTCATAGGGTCGCATGACTGATCTATGACTTGAAGGCACAATAACAACAACAACATAGAGCTCTGTTGGCCTAGTGGATAGAAAATTACCCTAGCAAGCCAAAAGTGGATGATTTTAATCTGCGGCCCTCAGGCCTGGTTTAAATTGTTTTTGGTCAAACATCTTTCTAAGTGGTATAGCACTGGTCTGTGCATTGCTGTGCAGAGATAACGCGTGGTTGCTGTGACGCTACACACCAGGACACTGACTTGTCAAATGCGATCATGGTTACCCATGGTGGACAGTGTTTGGTGGAGCTCCCCGATTAAAACAAGCTTGGAAGCAGGAGTGGCATCCACTTCCAAAATTAGCTTGCCTCCAGAAGACCTACGAACTTAAGAGAAATGATGAAAGTTATAAAAGCGTTCAGGTCTTTTGTTCGTAAGGTCATTATGAGTCCTCTACGACTCAACTGCACTTAACAACAATTTGCAACAATATTTGCACTCCTCTGTGTGGTGTATAAGTGAGTGGCTTCCAGCAGTTCAAACCCATATTGTTCATTTGCTGTTAGGCACCTTCGATTTAGAACTGATTCAATAGCTGACCCATCAGTGAGTTGTCAGAAGCAGTTGGTCGAATGGGAGGAGACTGTCCATCTTTCTCCTGTGGAGCATCTGGTAAACTGAAACCGCGTGCCTTTGGGTTTGAAAGTGCAACCTCTTAGCACAAAGCCACCAGAGCTCCCAACTGTCTGTCAGTTAACTGTAAATTATATGCGGCTTTTTGTCTGTGTGGGAGGTCGAGCCCTAAGTCCTATACTGTTGAGGGGTCAGTTGTGTAAGTGAACTGTGGGGCTACTTTATTATGGTATCTCTGTATTGTTCAAGGGTCAGCTGTATTCTAGTGGGAGAGCCAAACTCTGGATTATTGTTGTTGTGAGAGTGCCAGCTGGTGGATTTGAACCCTGGGTACCTAAGAGCAATGGTGTCACTCTGGAGACTAAGGTGCATCTGATACAGGCTACGGTCTTTGCAATCACTTGTTATGCATCAGAGAGCTGGACAATGACTAGGGAGGACAGAAGGAGAATTGATGCCTTTGAGCTGTGGTGCTGGAGAAGAGTATTGAGGGTACCATGGACTGCTAGGAAAAGAAACAGATTTGTCCTGGAAAGGGTTAAACCAGGCTGCTCCTTGGAGGCAAGTATTCTTGGGCTCCGTCTGACATACTTTGGACATGTTGTAAGGAGAGACAGGTCTTTGGAGAGGGACATCATGCTGGGCAGAGTGGAGGGACAGCATAGGAGGGGAAGGCCCTCTATGAGGTGTACTGATGCAGTGACTGGGATAATGGGTGTGTCAGAGACAGTGCAATTGGCACAGGACAGAGCAGGGTTTAGGGCTGTTGTACATAGGTCGCTATGAGTCGCAAACGACTCGACAGCACATAACAACAACCACCTTTGTTCGTGTCGTAATTCCATATTTATCTTTGGATAAATAAGCAAGTAACCAAAATTGTTTTCAGAGATGGTCTATGAAGGGATAATGCCAGGTGGCATGACTTCGGAGCTCTGGAGGTACAGTGTATAGGGAGTTAACAACTGTGCTTTGAATCCACCAGTGACTCCTGCCACTCTTCCCATGTGAATTACAACCTTGGAAAGCCAGCAGAGGCTCAGCAGGGATCAACAGCCAAGAGTTGTGACTGTTGAGACACCAGTTAAGTGCTTGGCCGCTCGCTCACCACTGGTGGTTCCAGTACCCAGAAGCTCACCCTGGGAGAAGTGACTTCGCAGTCTGCTCTCCATAAAAAAATGACAGCCTAGAAAACCCCCATGGTGCAGTTCTGCTCTGTGACATGGGATTGCGATGAGTTGAAACTCAAGTTGATGGCGTCTCATGAGGGCAAAATGCAAACCTCCTGCCACAGAACGGATTCCTGCTTATCAAAAGTCAGAGTCATGGCTGTGGAAACAGACCCAACTAATAGCTGGCCCTCCAGCGGGCTTTCAGAGTCTGTAGAGAGCATGCATGGTCCATCTTTCTCCCACGGAGTGTTTGGGGGATTGGAATCTTCTGCCTTGGGGTTGGCAGCGCAGCTTTCTAGCCACCAGAGCTCATCTAGATAGAGCAGAAGTGTCGCACTGGCTTCTCAAGGCTGTAAATCTTGACAGAAGCCCTTAGAGTATCTGCTGGGTTCAAGCTGCCTACCGTTCAGTTAACAACCAAGTGCTTTAACGGTTTCACAATTGAGCACAGGCCTTTTTTCTTTTCTTTTCTTTTGATGTGTATGTACCGTCAAATCAGATCTGACTGGTACAGGAGGAGATCGTCCCTCCTTCCCCGGCAGAGCAACTGGTGGATTCGAACCGTGCGCCTCTGGGATTGTAGTTGCAGCTCCTTGCCACTAGGCCACCAGAGCTCCCCTGAGCACAGGCCTTTTAAGACACCCAGGGGCCTTGGAATGAGCCACATGACCAGAGAGGGTGGGATTCTTGGTCTCAGCTGCAGAGGAGCTACACAAAGACTTGAGTGTGTAGATGAGCACAACGGGGGCCTCAGTAAAACGTCAGGCTTGGGCTGAAACATCTGGAAAGATACTAAAACATCGGGAAAGATGCAAACATCTGGAAAATCAGTAGAGCAGAAGATTGTGAGAAGAGTGGATGGATTTAGGATTGAGACTCACATATTAGATCTGAGGTCCTCAAGAAGTCCGAGGGACCCTGGGTGGGGTCTTGTGCATCCTCTGGGCTCCCAGGGTGTCCCAGGATGCTGGGGGAAGGGGGTGCCCAGTCGCCCCAGAGTCAGCCTTGACCACTCTGGGTTCTAAGAAGAGCAGAAGAGGGTGCTTTAGGACGCACCACCTTCAGAAGGGCCGGAGTGAAGAGGGGTCCGTCTGGACCTCAGTGTGACTCGGGCAGGTCAGCAGCGGCTGCCTGGGCTTCAGAAGGCTGCGGGGACCCAGCATTGGGGTATCTTAGAGAAAACTTCATCTTTCCAGGGATGCCTACCAGACCGGGTGGGAGAGGAAAAGGAAGACCCGCGACCCCTAAGCTGCACCTCGAGAAAAGGCAAGTAAGTACGTGGCCACCGCAGATGGGGGCACTCACCTGTGCACACTCACCGCCGCGCGCGGAGCTCCTTCCTGCAGCCAAACGCAGAAGCAGCTGAAAGGACTACGACTCCCAGAAGCCCCTGGGCAAAGCTGCCTACCATTCCCAGCATCCTACGCGGCGCCTTAATCTCTTAAGGGAAATAAGGGCTTGGCCTACAACTCCCAGAGGACTTTGCGGCAATGTCCAGGTCTCGCCTACAATCCCCAGAATGCCTAGCTGTATCCAATCTGCGTCCTGCGCTGGAGAAAGTGTCTTTTGCAGCGCGCTGTGTGTTCTGTGCAGTTTCTTTCAAAGGTGAAATGACTATTTTCTGTTTCTGTGGGAATATTATAGAGTTTAAATCAGTGTGCGCAGCCTCCAGGTGGCAGAGGAAGGTCGGAGGTGGGAGAAGGAAAGCACACGTTTGCTGGACGCATCCCGAGGGACCGAGCCTGGAGGGGACCTGGTGCGGGGTGGGTTCTAGCTCTGCAGACGTGGACGTTGTGTACGTGTCCAGACCGGTGGGCAAAGGTAGTTAGGGCCTGCCTAACATGCAGAGCTTACTTAGGGAGCAGTTTGCACATCTCTGCCCTCTCGCAGGACTTGGGGCTCAATGGGGTGGGTAGTTCCTGCACACGGTCAAGTACTCGTAGACTTACCCTGTCAGTGGACTTGGAAGCAGAGGCGGAGATGAGAGAGCAGATGAGACAAAGATGGTCGCGCTCAAACTGCCAAGACCAAGGAGCGACCATGTCCAAGAAAGAGTGGGGATCCGGCACCTCCTGTTCTTCCCAGCTCTGCCCTCCTGCATGTTTTCAGAGCCTCATATCCTGGGAGGCCCGTGATAGCTTGAGGATGAAGGGTGGTAGGGACACAGGCCTTTTCTGTGGGTGCGTGTGGTGAACCTGGACCTGGGGAATTAGGAGGAAGAGTCTAAAGAACTTTCTAACACGCATTCTGTTTGGTTTATGCAAGCTTACTGATTCATATCTAGATAAGCATTTGTTAGAAACATGAATTTGTGACGCAAATAAAATCCTAGCATTAGGTGGGTATTAGAAACTTAAGAGCTAAGGTGTTTTTCAGAAGACTAACAAGACTGGGCAGAACTGGATTTCATGCATGCGCGTGAGGGAGTGAGTTTACCTAACCGGGCTGTGATTATGTGCTGTGGAATCAGAATCGGCTCATAACTGATCCCTCCAGCGCATTTTTCAGACGCACAGGAGAAGATTGTCCATCTTTATAGGAACAGTTAGTGAATTTGACACCTCCTTCCCCACTAGACCACAGAGCTCCCCTCCTGGCCAGAGAATGATCTTATAATAGCTGTTCAGAGAAACTGGGACTTGATATGTGTCAGCATCCCATAATGAGTCTTGCCAATACCTCTCAGATTCCCTTGCACTGCAGTTAGTCCTAAAGCTTTGTGGAGAAGAGGGAGAGTTTTGGTTATTTCATGAAGCTGTGCAAACCCCTCACGTCCCTTTACTCTTGAAAAACACCCCTCCATGTAAGAATCAGCCCTAGAAAAGCTTTGATCATTTGATGCTTAGAGACTCTTGGGGTCCTCTGAAGTCATGTGTGTTCTCGCCTGCAGAACTTGCCTATTCTCTAATAACTCTACACCTCTTTTGCATAATCGTCTGACTTTATAGTCATTATTTAGAGCTGGCATCTGGACATCAGAGCTCCTGTATTTAAGTCATTGCCTGAGGCTTATAGGGTGCGGGACCATGTTCTCACGGGACACAGGCTACTGTCCTGTCAGGTATGATTTCCTTACGGATCTTCTGGCCTCGTTGGGGAGGTACCAACTAGGAGGCGGTAGTGGCGACAAGCACTGCTAGCCTGAATAATAACACTTTCATGGGCCATTGGAATATGCTAGACATTTTATACTTCCCATACACCGTTTCTATTTCCTTATCTGCAAATAGGGGAATAATTTACCTGCTTTGTTGGGTAGTAGTTAACATAGAAATTGATGAGATCGAATACGTTAAAATGGAAAGTGTTAACTTGAGATAGTGCTGGGCCAAGCTGAGTGTTCCATAAATGTTTATTATCTGCATCTTAGTGACATCTTCATGATGGGAGTGGCTTCCTGCTCAGTTTTTAGGTACCATCGTATCTCCTGACTGATAGCAGCCCTGTGAACAACAGATCTGAACCCTGCAATCTTCATCTCAGACACACTTGATGCCATTGCAGTCACTGTGTCAGTCCATCTTTTTGTGGGTCTTTTTTCTTGTCTGATCCTGTTTCTAAGCATGATGTCCTTTTCCAAGGAATAGCCCTTTCTAGCAAGATGACCAAAGTATGAGAGACAAAGCTTCATCATGCTTGCCTCCAAAAAAGCACTCTGGCTTGACTTTTTTCAAGACATACCTGCTTATTCTTTTGGCAGTCCATGGGATATTATGTACTACTCCAGCACCACAGCTTATAGGCATCTGTTCTTTTTTGTTATCCTTATTCAGTGTCTAGCTCTCTGATATGTAGCAGATGATTGATTGATTGATTGATAATACCAAGGCATGAATCAGATGCACCTTGATCTTCAGTCTGACAACTCTTCCTGCCTAAGAGCTAGACTTAATAGTTCTTTTAAACCAAGCAGTGAGACTTTATTCCATATATCCTTTCAAAGAGGGAGGTTAATCCATTTGGGGCTGTAACTTTCTAATTTATCTTTGCAATTTTACTTCAAAAAAAGGCAAGGCGAGCTCTGGTGGCCTAGTGATAGGAAACTGCACTGTAATCCCAGAGGTGTGCGGTTCAAATCCACCAGATACTCTGCTGAAGAAGGAGGAACAATCACCTCCTGTACCAGTCAGATCCAATTCGATGGTACACACGTAATTAATTAATGGGGGGGGGAGGCAAGTTATGAGGTGTGAATTTCAGGATTCTAAGCAACTTAGGGATAGTCTAGGTCTCAATAGAAGTTCTCAATAGTGGTTCTCAATAGAAGATGACTTTCCCCCCTAGGGAACATTAAGCAGTATCTGGAAACAGCTTTGAGCTTGGAACTGGATTCCAGTTTTGGTCTCCTTAAACACCAGACATGATGCCTAGTACAGAAGGTGCAAGGTATTTGTTAAAAGAGAGTGCACGTAACAAGGAGGTAAATTTAGGAAACGCATAAAGAGTGTTGCGGATTAAAAAAAGTAAACAGAAAAGGCTGGAATTGAGCCCACAGACTCCTCTTAGCTGGTGGAAAAGCCTTTCAAAGTTTTTAATAACCAAGATAGGGCTGGCAAGTCTAAAAAAAAATAATTGGAGAAAACATGCCCAGTTATTGACTGTAGCTATGCAGGAACCACCTCACAGCAACTCCAGGAGTCCACACCAGTGATGGAGACCAGTACTGTCACGGGGCTCCCAGGGACTGGTTAAAGTAGAGCCTGGTCAGCAATAACAGGAAATACTAGGGCATTAGGATACAGAGTGTCCAGGCCATCTTAAAACGGAGTGTGCTGTTGACCTCCTCCAGTGCACCTGACTTCTATGCTACCAATGGCAGGAGTGTTTGTGTCCAGCTGAGGAGGTCTGGAAAACGGTATTGCCTCTACTGATAGAATCAGTATCCCCATCCCACTGTCCGAACCTGAGTTGCTTTGGATGTGAAAGAACATGTAATTAAGTTCTTGTGTAACACAAAGGTAGCCTTGTCAGTTCTTTTCTTTTTAGGCCTTTCCCCCTTCCCCCCCCCCACTTAAAGTGAAGAGTTACAGGTGTAGGCATAAATAGTAAATGAAAAACCAAGACAGGTCAGGATAGCACTATCTTGCAGCCTCTTGTTTACATGGCTGAATGTCCAACACCAGACTGTCGAAGGAAAAAGATTTGCTCAGTGCGTTAAGTGCCAGCATAAAAAAAAAATATTAGGAAAAGAAGTTCCCAAAAATCTTTAAGCATGAGCCCGTCCAAAGGTATAGGATCCTTCTGTGCCGAAGAAGCCAAAAGGAATCGCAGTGATAAATGGTAAAGGGAGATAGATATTCCTCCATTACCAGACTATTTAGATGCTGTGATGACTCACAGGGGCGCTCTGGTGGCCTAGTGGTAAGAATCTGTGCTGCAGTCCAGAAGGCATGTAGTTCAAATCTGTCAGTTGCCCCATGGGAGAAGGATGGGCAGTCTCTTCCAGTGCAGTTGTTGTTATTTGATGCCTTCGAGTCGTAGACGACTCATAACGGCCCTATGAACGAATGGCCTGAGCACTGTTCTTACATAGAGTTTCCGGAGGCAAGCCATTTCCGAAGTGGATGCCGCTCCTGCTTCCAGCCTGTGCAGTTGCTGCCCCTGAAAACCTACTGGAGGGTCAGCTGTGGATCGATTCTGATTCGCTGGTACACAACAACAACAACAACAACAAATGACCCAGGGGGAGCTCTCGTGGTCTAGTAATAAGCTGCATTGTAAGTTCACCAGCTTGTTCCATGGGACCAGGATGGACAGTCTCCCCCTGGGCAATTAACTGCCTCTGATAACCCACTGAAGGGTTGGTTCTGACTCGATAACACACAATTGACCCAGGAGAAAATGAACTAGAAAATGAACAGAAGTTTCAGGACCCAGGAATGCTGGTCAAGCTACAGGTTGTGTTCTAAAGTAAGTAAAACCTGCATGTTGCCTGAAGCCAGAGTGCTCGATTGCTAAAGGGTGAGGGAAATGTGAATCTGTGTCAGAACCGATTGAACAAACAGTTGTAGAAGACACAAGAAAATGTGTGTGCATCTGTGGCCAAGCAGAGGGATAATAAAAGCACTAAATTCTTACAGAAGAAAAAATTTTGTCTTAAAGTTCAATGTCTGGATTTTGTCAGAGCACGAAAACTAGTGAAGATTTTACTTGAAACTATATAGCAGGTTGTAAAGTGAGAGTAAGTGAATTTTATTTGAATAAAAATAATTAATGACAAAACCCTTTGTACAGTCTTTAAAATGGGTGAAGCTTGGCAAATAAGTTCACTCATGAAGCTTTTAGTTGCAAAAGCTTAAGAAAGGAGGATATCAGTAACGTTTCCACTTTGGCTATTTCTGCTAAGACCCTGTCTTCTTAACATGCTTTCTAAGTTTGTATCTTCCAGACTACACAGCTTCCGAAAGAAAATGATGCTAAGGCAGGAATACCACCAGTTGCCCTTAGCTGTTCTTGGTACCACCAGCCCGTTGGACCTTCTTTCCATAGAGACCCTGTAGGAGAGAGATTAGTTGAGGAGGTGAATCCTAGGGGTAGGACTACATCCCATAATCAGCAGAACTTAGAACAAACAATGCCCAATTCCAGATGGATTTTTAAGATCTGTCTAACGGAGAAATGCTAGGATCAGAGTAAACAGAGTCAATCCAGCAAGGACAGCCCGGGCTGCTGGGGTAAGCTGCAGTACGGACAGGCCACACCGTTCCCTTATCAGCTTTGCTTTCTGTCTGGAAAACACCACAGTATGAGGCAATCTCCACAAACAGAACATTTACCTCTTTCCATCAACCAGGGGTGGACACAGAAGAAGGAATCAAATCAGAAAGAAGAACCTCTTAAGTAGTTAACCCCTACCCTAAACTGAGAGAGCTCTGGTGGCCTAGTGGTAAGAAACTGCACTGCAATCCTGAAGGCACATGGTTTGAATCCACCAGTGCTCCATGGGAGAAGGATGGGCAAATCCTGTGCGATTAACTGCCTCTGAAAACCCACCAGGGGGTCATGTTAGAGTCAGTTACATCTCAGTAGTTGTTGTTGTTTGGTGTCGTGGAGTCGTAGACGACTTGTAGTAACCCTATGAATGAACGACCTGAGCACTGTTCAAACATAGTTTCCAGAGGCAAGCCATCTCAGAAGTGGATGTCGCTCCTGCTTCCAGGCTTGATTTAGTCGGGAAGCTCCAGCCAACACTGTCCACCATGGGTGCCCATTACCACGATTGGCACATCACTGTCACAATCTTCAGCATCACAGCAACCACGAGTTACCTCTGTACAGCAACGCACAGACCAGTGCTGTACCACCTAGAAGAATGTTTGACAGGAAAACAATCTGAACCTGGCCGAGGGCCACAGATGAAAATCACCCACCTTCGACTTGGTAGCATAACTTCCTTTCCACTAGGCCAACGTAGCTCTCTCTTTGTCGTCGTTAGCAACCCTAAACTGATGTCTTTCTCACTTGAGAAGACCTCAGTTTCTTCGTGTACTTAATAAACTTTTTCTCCCTTATCTGGTGTTTTGTGTATCTGTGGCAACTTACCCTGGAGGGAACTTGCGAGTCCTCTGTGAGGCATCTGATTCTAGGAGATTTATGCAATCGAATGGAACCTTAAAGAGTTCAAGGCCCTCCTTGATCTCCTAGTTTGCTTCTCAACCCCAATGAATACAAAGCTGTGGGATGTGGAGGTTCTGGGGCCACACTGCCTCGTTCTCTAGAGCTGTCATAAATGTGCAGCCTTGACCATCTTATGTAAGTTAAGCAATTGATTCTCAGTCAGTGGTTTTGCTCCCCAGGGGACGTTTAACACATCTGAAGACACTGTCAAAACTGGGTGTGAGGTTAGATAGCCAAGAGACTTCCTGTGGAGTCTACTTCAGCTCACGGTAACCCTGTGAGCAACAGATAAGAACATTCTTCAATCTTACCACCTGGTTTAAAATCAGGAGAGGTGTGCATCGGGGTTGTATCCTTTCTCCATACCTGTTCAACCTATATGAGCAAATCATTCAAGAAGCTGCACTCTGGGAAGAACAATATGGCGTTAGCATGGGAGGAAGACTCAACCACCCTGATGATCTCCACCAGGCTCAAACTGATTGTTGAAGACCTCAAATCCATTGTGTTGATGGCTTCCTCTCTCTCTCTAGTCCTCCACCTTTCCCTGCGTGATGTCTTGTCCCAAGGACTATGATGAGTAACAGTGAGAACAATGGGAATTTCAGAACACTTAATAGTGTTCATGCGAAATATATACATAAACCAAGGAGCAGTTGTCTGAACAGAGCAAGAGAATACTCCATGGTTTGAGAGCAGGAGAGGTGTGCGTCAGGCTTGTATCCTTTCTTCAAAACTTAGTCAACCTGTATGCTGAGCAGATCATTCAAAAAGCTGGACTCTGTGAAGAATAATACGGCATTAGGACGGGAGGAAGACTCAACAACCTGTGTCGCGTAGATGATACAAGGCTTGCCTGCAGGAAGTGAAGAAGACTTGAAGCACCTCTGCAGAAGATCAAAGATTTTACCGTTAATATCGACATCTGAGAAGTAGAGGCCAGGATTGTTTCTAAACTTAGAACACACAGGACAGCTGACTAGAGAAAGGAATGATCTGGTCCAAGATAAACTCTAGGTTAGAGGATGAAAAGATAGTTTGGGGGATGTTTTGAAGCCCTGGTGGTGTCGAATACTATATGATTAGCTTCTAATGAAAAGATTTGAATACATTAAGTAACTGGAGGAAAACGATGAGGCAGTCTATTCCTACTAATATCTGTTGTTAGACGTTGTCAAGCCACCTGTTAACAACAGATCTAAAACCTGTCCTATCCTGCACCAGACTCACCAGCTCTGACATACTTGAGCTCATTGCTGCAGTTACAGCGTCAATCCATCTGGTTGAAGGTCTTCCTCTCCTTTGTTCATCTTCTTCCTTTCCAAGCATGTTGTCCCTTTCCAGGGAATAACCTCTACCAGCAACGTTCCCAAAGTTTGTGAGAACCTTCATCATCCTTGTCTCCAAGGACCACTCTGGCAGCCTCAGAGACCAGAGAGAAGGTGACCACGAGTCTGTATCTTTTGGTAATGGTTTTTGTTTTGGTTAAGTGATTATATGATCCTTGGGCCACAGTAAGTGGTCAGAAGATACTGGCTTGAGTAGGGTCATTAGATAGTGACCATTACCACCACCTCCTAAGCACAAGGTCTTGTGCTTCCATTCCTCTTCCTTGATTATTTTTTTTACCCCCTCTTTGCCCAGGAGCCCAATACCTCTTCATCCTTCATGACCTCCTCAAAACCACCTCTTTGGGAAGTCTTCGCTCACTATTACCTTCTTCATCCCAACCAGGTAGTGGAAAGAGTCAAAGTCACAGGTCTAGACTAAACTTATATTTATCTCATCTCTGAATGACTTTAGGCAGGTGCTTGCTTTCTGTGTCTATCTTTACTAAATGAAAGTATGGCTTCAGGGATGAAGTAGTCCAACACTAGGCCCACTTTGCAGACACTAGGCCCACTTTGCAGCACATTTTGCTAATATCAGGACTCTGTTTATGGAATATTTGTTAATAAAATTTGTTTAGTGTTGGCTCAAACTGGGGATAATTGTTACAAATAAATTTCTTAATAATATTTGCTATCCAAAACAAAGAAACTATGTTTTATCCATACTCCATAAGCCCATGGAGTGGAATGATCAATATGCATACTCCATAGGGAATGGCACCGCTAACCCAAGATGGTGCCTCTTTGATGGTTCGCATTCACCAGTGGTTCTGCGGAAGAAATGAGCAATCATTTTTGTGTGTGTGCCTTTTACAGCCCAAGAATCCCGCTGGAAGGCCAACCCTGAGTCAGTTCTGAATCAGAGGCAATGAACTGAGTTCTAAAAACAGAAAGTAGCAAAAATGTCTAACACTGTTGTTAGGTGCTGTCAAGCTGAGTTACGAATCATAGAGACCCTATAATCAACTAATCTGAACACTGCCCTATCCCGTTCAGTCCTCACAATTTCTAGTGCTGCTGTCGACCCAGGACTGAGAAAAAGCAAGATGGGGACACCAAGAATGGTGAAGAAGAACAGAGAGTATAAAGGCAGGAGGCGAATAGCTTGAAGACTAAAGCCCTGAACCTAGCTTCCCTGTAACTTTATTGAAAATCGCCAGGGAGCAAATCACTCAGAAAATTCTATGCAAATGAAGCTAGACTCTTTCTATTGAAAACTTTATGCTTGTATGAGGAAGGAGGGATTTGTAAATACAATCCAAGAATTGAAATGGCGCCTTTAGGTCTGCCCTGGGCGCCTGATTCCTGTGATCTAAGGAGGAATTCCAGCTGTATTTGCATCTCCCTTAATTCCTGGTTAAGCATTCAGTTTAATATTTGGCATCCCACATAACGTCCTCAAGCCCATTGCTGCAGTCACTTTATCATTCTACTTGGATGAGGGTCTTCCACTTTTGCACCATCCCTCCACCTTTCCCAGCATGATGTCCCTCTCCAAGGAATAGACTCTCCTAGCAACAAGCCTGAAGTTTGTGAGACAAGGCTTCATCAGCTTTTCCTCCAAGGAGCACTTTTTGGCTGCACCTTCTCCAAGACATCTATCTGTTTGTGATTTTGGCAGTTACGGGGTTTTCATGGGATCTAGGAGAGTTAAATGATAGCTGTGGTGGCATACTCTATAGGGAATTGCACTGCTAAACCAAGATAGTGCCTCTGATGGTTCACGTTCACCAGTGGCTCTGCTGAAGAAAGATGGACAATCATCTCTTGTGCCCTTTACAGCCTAGGAAACCCACTGGAAGCCCAATCCCGAGTCAGCTCTGAATCAAAGGCAATGATCTGAGCTTAAAAAAAAAAGCTATATTAAGAGACCCACATCAAATACATAAGAACATAGGAGGTTTGAAAGTAAACAGATGGAGAATGATATACCAGGAAAGTAACCCCGGGAAACCCAAGCTTAGCTATATTAACCACAAAACAAGATAGAGGTTGAGTTCAAAGGTATTCTTACCACGTTACAAATGAAAATTCTAACCTTGAATACACCTAACCGCATAGCCACAAAATAAAGGCAGAATTAGTATGGTAGCAAGAGAAAAAGGACGCATCTGCAAGCAGTGTGACAGGTTAACATATCTCATGGATAAATAAGATTGCAGTGTAAGTTATTTAACATGGTTCTTCTAGCCATAGTTGTTGTTAGGTGCCTTCAAGTCAAGTATAACTCATAGTGACCTGTGAACAACAGGTCTGAACACACTTCCTGATATCCTATAACCTGTTGCAGCATTCACTGTGTTAGTCCATCTGGTTGAAGGTCTTCCTCTCCTTCACTGACCCTCTACCATTCCTGGCACCATGTCTTCTCCAAGGAATAGCCCCACCTAGGAACATGCCCAAAGTATGTGAGGCAAAGTCTCATCTTCTTTTCCTCCAAAGAGCGCTCTGGCTATATCCTCATGAAGACATACTTGTTCTTTTGGTCATCCATGGAATGTTCAGTGCTCTTCTCTAACACCAAAGCTCAAAGGTATCAATTTTTCTGTAATAGTCTTTGTAAGTCCCCACAGAATGACTGAGTGGGGCTGCACAAATCAGGTACTCGCATCCTCTGAAGGATTGGACAGCTTGGTAATGATGGAAATAAGGTGTATGGTACACTTCTGTGTATGAGTCCATGCACCTACGGTGTCTGGAATCCCATGGAGCGGAATGATCCGGTTTGCCATACTACTAGGCTTAAAATTAGCAATCCCAGAGGTGGGCAAGGAAGAGCTCCCTGCCATCAAGTAAAAAGAGCTGGAGGTGACATTCATCCTTGGGACCCAGGATTCTTGTGCTGAGGACTTCCTAGATGGAGCAGACAGAGACAGTTGAAGCACTGGAGAAGTGAAATGGCAAGGAGAGGAGAGATGATGAGAAGAAGTAGAAACGTGGTGACCTCAATCAGAATCAGGAGCCTGGGAGCAGATGGTGTGATGGACTTGCCAGCTCGTTAGAAGAGAAAACTGAATGAATACCTTCAGGCAGGATGATAACTGGCAGAGTGGTGTGTTTCTGGGCACATGGTGGAGCTCAGCTTGTGGAGATAAAAAGCTAGAACTGATCTGCTCAAGGCCTTATGGTGGAATGATTGCCCCTGGCCACTTCTTGGCATCGCTAAGAGTTTTGTAACATTTGCTTGAGCAGAACAGAGGCCAATGGCCAAGAGACAGAGAGTCTGAGAGCCAGAGAGAAAGACCTTCCTGTGGGCACTGTTGAGAAGACCTTGTCCTGATTGAAGAACTCAATCCTGGCTTGTTTCAAAATCTGAGTTGTACTGTTACCTCTCTAAGACACTGTATGGTCTGTGGGTTCTAGGTGGCTGTCATGACCACTTATCAAACCCAGCATGGAAGTAGAGATTGTGGTGGGAGAGACAGTACCAGGTTGATAAAGAGGTTGGTAAGTGGAGCTGTGTCTGCCCTCAACCTCCTAGGCGTCAGTTATGGACTGTTGGTCTTAACTGTCCTTCCTCCTTGTGAAGTGAGAAGTCAGACATCTCCACCACATCATTTTCACCCAGACGAAGATAAAAAATTTTTTAAAAAAAGGTATGGGAAATTTGAAGAAAATGACTAGCAAGCTTGAATTCTTGAGTTAAAGAATGTAAATAGAATCGTGCACCCATTATCTAGAGCACAAACATTTTTCCAGGTACAAATGGATTTTTCTGTTGTAGGTGGCTAATGTATCACCCACTGGCCTCGCATAGCTAGTGAGTACTTGAACTGTGGATAGTGTCAATTGAGATTTGTAAAATATGCACAGAGAGTTATCTGTGGTGACCTAGTGGTAAGAAGCTGCGTTACAATCCTGAAGGCACACGGTTTGAATCCACCAACTACTCTACAGGAGAAAAATAGACAGTCTGATGCAGTTAACTGAAAACCTGCTGGAAGATCAGCTGTGGATTGATTTTTTACTCAACTAACTGTACACAACAACAACAAAATATAAACTACATGCAAAATATAGCCTGAATTAAAAGAATATGGAAAAGAAAGTGATTTTCTAGTGATGTTGAAATTATATTACTTCTGATGTATTGCGTTCAGTGAATGATGAAAATTAATTGAGCACCTACTTACTGTGGCATCAGGGTGCTCTGGTAGCCTTTCACTGCAGTCTCAAAGGCATGTGGTTCAAAGCCACCAGCTGCTCTCCAGGAGAAAGATAAGCAATCTCTTCCCTTGTAATTAATTGCCTCTGCAAACCTGCTAGAAGGTCGACTATGTGTCGGTTCCAACTCTGTGGTGTACAATAAGAACACAACGTGGCATCAGGAGTGGAAGAAGACTCATCAGGAACCTTTAGTAACTAGATGACACAACCTTGCTTGTAGCAAGTGAAACACTTGGTCTTGAAACACTTGGTGCAGATCAAACACTGCATCCTTCAATATGGATTGCATCTCAACGTCAAGAAAACAAAATCCCTCACCACTGGGTTAATAGGCAACATTATGATAGATGATAAAAAGATCAGAGTTGTCAATGATTTCATTTTTCTTGGATCCACAAGTAACAGCGGTAGTAGCAGCAGTAAAGCAATCCAAAGACGTACTGGGGAAATCCGCTGTTAAGGGCCTCTGTAAAGTGCTAAAGAGTGAGGATGTAAAATAGAGTTTCCTAGCCAGTGTTTCATAATACATAGTTAGTTACCTGCTGCTGATGCTTCTCTGCTGCTCTGTTTCTAGTTATCTATCTCCTGCAGCATCAGTATGGATGGTGAAGAGATTGAGATAGTTAACAGTTTTCGTTTACTTGTCTCTACAATCAACACTCTTGGTAAGAACAGCCAGGAAATCAAGAGACGAATTGCATTGGGAAAGTCAGCTGTGAGGAACCTCTCGAGAGTACTGAAGAGCAAGGACGTCAGGCTGGAGATTAAGGTGCGCCTGATCCGGGCTATAGTCTTCACAATTACGTGCTATGCATCAGGGAGTTGGACAGTAACTAGGGTTGATAGAGAATTGATGCCTTTGAGCTGTGGTGCTGGAGAAGAGTGTTGAATATACCATGGACGGCTAGGAGAACAAACAGGTTTG
>NW_006400098.1:1874726-1883782 GCF_000299155.1 Elephantulus edwardii | reverse complement strand
GTATTCTCTGCTTTTTGCCAAGATCCATCTAACATTAGCTGTAATATCCCTAGTACCATGACCTCTTCTAAATCCAGCCTGCACATCTGGCAGTTCTCTGTTGACATATTGCTCCAATCGTTTGTAGATAATTTTCAGCAGAGTTTTGCTTGCATGTGATAGTAACGATATTGTCTGATAATTTTTGCACTCTGTTGTAGGGTCACCACCTTTCTTTGGAGTGGGAACAAATATCGATCTTTTCCAGTCAGTTGGCCAGCTGGCTGTCCTCCTCCAGATTTCCTGGCACAGCTTTAGTGAGCACATCCAGGGCAGCGTCTGTTTGTTGAAATAAATCAATTGGTATGCAGTCAACTCCTGGAGCCTTGTTTTTTGCCAGTTCCTTCATAGCAACTTGAACTTTCTCCTTTATAACCATAGGTTCTTGCTTATATGTTATTTCATTAAAGTCTTCTATGTCAGCCAATTCCTTCTGATACAGTGACTCTGTGTACTCCTTCCATCTTCTTTTTATACTTCCTGGATCATTCAGCATGCTACCCAAACTATCTTTAAGTATTGTCACCCGTGGCTTGAATTTGTTTTTCAGCTCCTTCAGCTTAAGAAACGCCGAGTGAGTTCAGCCCCTTTGATTTTCTGACTCCAGCTCTCTGCATTTTTCATTATAGGATCTTGCTTTGTTGTCCCGAGCTGCCTTTTTTTTTCAGAGTTCAATCGTGTCAAAACTTTTCTTTCACTGATAAAAGAATGCAATAGTGGCATTTATTCATGTTTAATATCAGGCATGCATTTCTACCTGAAACAGCTGTTAGTTTTTTAATGGCCTAAATCTTTGACTCATTTAGGGACATCTTTCAACTTCTTTATATGAGGAAAGTTAACGTCTTCTTTATGGCAGGCAGTCTAGTCATGAGAATTATGTTCACTGGCTAGAATTTCTTTATAACTAAAGGTCTCTAGACCCTTCAGTTGCCTGTAAGCTTCCAGAGACCATTATTTTATACAGGTCTTTAAGTAACTCTTAGTTTGAAGGAAGAAGATAATATAGAAAGCTGAAGCATATCATTTTTGAGTGGTCCAGGGTCTATTCCCATAGCAATGTACACTAGATATGAATATCTACAGTTACAATGCCAAAGTAACTCTCCCATGACCACCTAAATGTCTTTTGTGACACAAATATGACTTTCCATCTCCCCAGAAATTAGAAATTAATTTACATAAATGACAGATTTATCATCTATGTGGTCCCATTAGCAAATTATAGAAAGCAGTTCTATTTTTAAATTATGAAAAGCAGTTTCTAGGACTTTGAGAAAAGCACAGTCCTTCATACAGTAATATGCATCCGGAAGAGTTTTCCATTAATTTTTTCAATTAGTTTTACAAGATTAGCATTTTAAAAACACAACCAAATACACCTATGACCCTCAAAGGACACACACACAAAATTGGTCTCTGTTCATTCTCAAATGACAGGACGTTCCCAAAGTGGGAAAAAATGATGGATGCTTCAATGATTTTTATTTTCTTCAATCATCCTACCAACGGCTCTGCTTTATTTCTTGAACTCCTTACCCTCTCCAAAGAGGTAATGTTGCAATCAGTCAGAAAGGCTTTCTGAGAAGACTGTCTTGGATTTCTGGGTCTGTTCCAGTTGATTCAAGATGAACTGGCTTGTATCAATGAAACGCTTGACACAGTTCACAAAACACGCCTCAGCCCGACTGTCCAACTTTGGCCCAGGCTTGTCCATGCACTTCTCCCAACAAAGTTCAGTCATTTGATGCACCAGCTGCTAAAAGCGTTGCTTCTGCGTCTCCACCTGGATGAAATGTTGCAGTTGCGGGTCCACAGTGCCCAAACCCGCTGCGGAAGAAGACGAAGAGGAATCCATCCCAGCACAGCCACACGTGCAGAGATGAACTCCACACCAACTCCCCGAGATGCCTTTTGAAATTTTCTATTCAGCTCTTTGATTTCTTCCTTTAGCTTTGGCTTCTCGGCGCTCTTAACGCAATACTCAGAGTCTCATCTGTCGTCCATCTTGGTCTTTTTATAATTATTAATAATGAGACAGACAGCCAGGAATGAGATAGAACAGAGAATATTAAAAAAAATAAACAAAACCCAAAACGGGGCCAGCAGTTCTTGACTGAAGCGCCCAAGCCCTGCCTCTCTGTGTATTTATTTATTGAGAATCATCAGGAAGGTAAACAAAGGAAAATCATAGGGGAGTAGAAAACAAAAACAAAGGATCATGAGGAAATCTTTTGCAGATAAGGCCAAATTCTTCTTTATTGTTTACTGTATGCTTATCCCAGGAGGGAGGGATTCAGTAAATACAAACAATGAAAAAAGAACAATGTTGGCTCTTAAGGAATGTCTTAATGCCACAGGGTGAATCCTAGCATGTGTTACACCTCCCTTATATCCTGATAAGCATTTGGTTTATTATAAATATTAAATTTGATACTCGGCTTCCCACATATAAGAACATGGCCAGAAAGGCCATATGTCAGCAATCCATAAACTACAGCCTAAATTGAATTCCAAAGTTCTCCTGAAATAAGATACGGAGAGTAGTCTTCAGAAGCAGGAGGTGGGGTCTGAGTCAGGGGAGAAGGAAAGTCTCCGTGCTGGGGTGTCTGTAACTTTGGGGTGGGGTGGATTCACTTCCCCTTCGGTGGTTCGGGCATTCCAGTTAAGAGGCAGAAAATCAGAACTCGGTGCCAGATGTCTGCTTGGAGGAGCTTGTCAGATGCAGTTAGAGAACCCGTAAAGGAATCCCTCCGGCTTCAGAGATGCTGCTGGTGCCACAGTTGCTGCTGGCCCTTTTGGGTGGAGGTGAGTGCCTGGGAGCAGGAGGAGGGCTGGTAGCAATTGGAGCTTCGGAGCTAAATGCCCGTCTCACTCTAGGGTTCTCGGAGGAGTATCCAGGCTACGTGCTGCAGATACCAGAGTCAGTGACAGTTCAGAAAGGCTTGTGTGTCTATGTGCCCTGCACTTTCTCCTACCCGACGGATGGATGGAATCACTCAGACCCCCTCTATATCTTCTGGTTCCTGAAAGGGGCCAATGTACACTCTGATCCTCCTGTGGTTACAAACCAACCCGGCCGGAAGCTGCAAGAGAGGACCGAGGGCCGATTTCTTCTCCTCGGGAACCCCCTGACCAACAACTGCTCCCTGAGAATCAGAGACACCAGGGAGAAGGATGGCATGTCATACTTCTTTCGTTTGGAGAGGGGGCCTGTTGTGAGATTCAGTTTCACGTATAAGACACTGTCTCTTAATGTGAAAGGTGGGTCAAGGACGCTGTTCCCATCTCGGTCTTGGTCGGTGGACCTTGCCAGGGATGATAGGGGAAGAGCTGAGGCCACTTGTAGGTTCACGTCATGGTGCCCCTCCTCTCTGGGGCTTGTGTCTCTCTCCCCTTCACTGTTCCCTAGCTCTCACCCAGACACCCGACATCCAAGTCCCAGCAACTCTGGAGACTGGCCACCCTGGGAGCTTGACCTGCTCCATGCCAGCCGCCTGTCAGTGGAGGAAGTCCCTCATCTTCTCCTGGAAATGGGGCTCCCTCATCTCCCTTGGTCTTCACGACTCAGAAGTCACCATCCTCCCACAGCCCAAGGACCACGGCACCAATATCACCTGCCAAGTGACCTTTCTGAGATCTGGTGTGACCACAAAGACAATGGTCCAGCTCAACATCTCCTGTAAGTGTTAGATGGGGATGAGAGTCAGAGTTCAGGACTTAGGGTACTGGAAACTGGGCAGGAGCCACAAAGATACTAAGCCTCATAGAAGGGTGTGTTGTCGTCCAACCCCAGATGCTCCACAGAACCTGACCATCTATGTTTCTCACGGAAACAACACAGGTAGGAGAGAACATCTCTTTTCACAAGGCTGGTGGGATTGAGGGGTGTGTGTGTGTTTCTGATCCATCTCAGAGCTTGGATGACAGGATTGCTGAGGGAGACGGCACAGAGGTTAGAAGCTCCCTATTGTCTATCTCCCCTCCAAACTCCTCTCACTCTCTTACAGGCTGGAGATCTCCGCAGGCTTGCATCCCAAGATCTGTTAAGTCAAAGCAATAGGAATAGTGCAGAGAGAGGAAGGGTGAAAGAGAAGGGAGAGAGCAAAGGAGGTAGGGCGAAGGAGAGAGAAAGAGAGAATTCTAGATGAGAGAGAGAATAAGAGATAGGAGAGAGAGAATATGAGAAAGAGACTAAGAGAAAAATGAGATAATATGATAATAAATGATTCTCCCTTATCTCTATATAGTCTGAAGGTAGATCACACCCTAAGGAACTCTTCTTTCAACAGATTGAATGAGCACCTCATAATGGATCACATTGCAGAGAGTAATTACATCACAGATTGAATGAGCACCTCATAATGGATCACATTGCAGAGAGTAATTACATCACATCAGATTACCCAGTAGCAACTAGGTGGCTGTTGGACAAAACTCATGGGAACAATAGTACAGTCAGATTGAGAAAAGTAATTGTCACAGGCACAGGGCACACTCAGATACCACTCCTGGATTTTCTGTTTCTCTTTGCTTTTCTCTTCTTTCCTACTCTTTGCAGCACCTACAGCCCTGGAGAACGGCTCCTCCCTGTCAGTCCCACTGGACCATTCTCTGCGTCTGGTCTGTGTGACTGACAGCAACCCTCCTTCGAAGCTGAGCTGGATCCAGGAGGGAAAAGCCCTAAGTCCCTCTCTGTCCTCCAAGCCTGGGGTCCTGGAGCTGCCCCGGCTGGGGGCCGGAGATGGAGGGACATTAGTCTGCCGAGCTCAGCACCCTTTGGGCCTTCTTCATGTCTTCATTAAGCTGGCTGTGCAGAGTGAGTTGCCTGGGAGGAGGGAGGGGCCAGGGCAGCTGGATGCGGCCGGTGTGGCTGTGAGTGGGGACAAAGTCTGAGAGACAAAGTCCGTTCTCTCGTCAACCTCGGCTGACACTGTTGGTTCTATAGAAAATGATGTTCTGCAGCCCCTCGTCCTTTTCGCACTCAAGGGAATGTTCATGGGAATGAGTTTTGCACTCACCTATGGACTCACCTGGATCTACTACATGAGGTGAACAGAACCTTCCTCAAATGAACCTGAAAGCCTAGTTCCCAAAATGAGAGGGGGTCCTGGTGTGTCTTCCCCCAGGAGAGCCCTCTACAGCCCTACCCTCTAAGATGCCTTCATTTCCCCCGACAGGATTAGAGGAGTGCAGAGGAGCATGGGTGATAGACCAGACTAATCACTCACTCTTCCTCTTTTGGACATGATGAGAGGACACTGGAGCTCAGAAAGACAGATTCCCTGCCTGCCAGGCATCTTTCTCACCAAAGCCCATCTCTGTACAAAAGGAAGCACTTGTTGACTTTGTCTTCAGACATAACTTCTGTCCGTTTTCATCCCTGGTTTCTTGAACTGTATGCTGAAGAGAGGATGGCTGGATAGACGGATGAAGGTGCCCGTTCTTAGCCTGTGCGTTCTCTGACTCTCCTTTGCTCCTCCCTTCATGGCTCTGTGTTCCTAGGACTAAGCCATGAAGCCTGTAGTTCTCTGGCACTTACATTATCTGGTTCCCATATATGCAATGGGAAGTAGGTAGGCAAATACTGGAGATTGAGAAATTAGAAGAATCGTCTCACAGACTTAACATCACTTACTCCACAGCAGCTCCCAGAGGTCACTGGAGAGGCCAGAGTAATTCTTTCTCTTTCAGTGTTGGTGATACCTCTGGCGCTGGCTGTGTCTGCCTTGACCCTTGAGATCTTAAGGAGCAGACTATGATTTCAGCTTCCTTTCAAAAGCTCTCACTTAACTGCTACTGAGTGAGAACCAACTTGTAGCTGACCCTCCAGGCGGTTTCCGAGGCTGTAGACCACACGGGAGGACACTGTCCATTCTCCTCCCACTGTCTTCCAATCTAGGAGTGATGATGGCTTGCTGTTCATCTGTGGGTTGACATTTTTATCCTTTTCCCCCCCATCTCTTCCATCAACTTTGTAATCAATTTCTTGCATTAAATTCCCTGTTTTTAATACTTAAGAGTGATTTTCATTTTACTGCTTCAACCTTTATGTGGATGAAAAGATGAATGGGTGAATAATTGGAGATAAGGATGGGATTGATAGTGGAATAGATGGATGGATGGATGGGGGTGGGTGGGTGGATGGATGGACAGACGATGGGCAAATGATGGATGGATGGATGGATGGATGGATGGATGGATGGATGGATGGACAGATGATGGGCAAATGATGGATGGATGGATGCATGGATGGATGGATGGATGGATGGATGGATGGATGGATGGATGGACAGACGATGGGCAAATGATGGATGGGGGATGGATGGATGGACAGATGATGGGCAAATGATGGATGGGTGATGGATGGATGGATGATAAGAAAATGAATTAGGGTTTGTTTCAATGAATGAACTTTTGGCCAAGTTTGGGATTAAACTCCAGCAACCTTTTTTGGTCTTGATTGATCTCTAGTCCTTAAATATTCATTCTCCTTTAAACCCATCACTGTCTAGTCAATTCCAACTCGTATCAACCCTCCAGGACAAAGTAGAACTGCCCCACGGGGGTCTCAAGACAGTAAACCTGTACAGAAGCAGACTCCCTCATTTTCTTCCCTGGAGTTGCTGCTAGTGTGTTCAAGCAACCATACCTTCAGTTAGCAACCAACTGCTTGCTTTCTATGCCACCAGGGTTCCCATTGTCCTTTGTTGTTGCTGTTGTGTACCATCCAGTTGGAACTGACCCATAGCTGACGCCTCCGTGGGTTTTCAGAGGTGGTTAAAAGCGTGGGAGGAGGTTGCCCATCTTTCTGCTGCGTGGTGACCTTGAACCGCATACCTTGACTTACTAAAATATTTGTGTGATGCTTACACTCTTTCCAGTTCTGTTTCTTCTAACTCTTGCCCTCTCACCTTGTCACATATAACAAGACTCACTTCAGAGCTTCACTTTCAGATCCTCATTCAGCTTCCTGTCCCCATTTCCCCATAACAGGCACAAGTGCTAACATTGTTGTCACTGTTGCCCACATCTGAGATACGGTTCTCCTTACGTGATGATGGAAAACTGTCTTCCTGTACATTGTGCCCAAACGGGCTGGTTGTCTTTCTGTTGAGTCGATGATGTCTTCCCTGACTAAGGAAATCATCTCAAACAAACTTTTGTCCTGGCCCCAAGTCAAGGGGATAAGAATGACTTCTTTTGATTAATTTCTGTTTTTCTTACATCTTTTTTCTCTCTTTTTTTAATTAATTTTCATGAAAATTTACAGAGACTTTGGGTTACTAATTTCTTATATGGTTTTTATTCAATTTAATAAAAATTTACAGAGACTTAGGGTATCCAGTCATTCATTTTGTGTGTGTGTATTCTCAACTCGGATCTGACCAGTAAAGGAGGAGATTGCCCCTCCTTCTCCAGCAGAGCATCTGGTGGATTCGAACCACGTACCTCTGGGATTGCAGTGCAGCTTCATGCCACTAGGCCACCAGAGCTACCTCCAGTCATTTATCGTTGCACATTTCTCCCTGCCGACCCCTCCTGGATTCGCTCTTCTCCTTGAAAAGTAAACCTCTTTCATTGCTACTTAATCCCTCCCCCCACGTCCACTCCACTGTGCAGCCTTCATTCTGGACTCCTGTCATGACAATAATACCCAATCATACATTCCTTTCAAACAGTTCTCTTGGTCTGTTTCAATAGTGTACATTATACATCATTCCTCCCCCCTCCTCTGCCTTCCTTCAACCCCCATGTCAGTCCCGTTTTACAACAGTGCCCCTATGCAATATTTGTCCTTTTGTGACTGAGATATTTCACTCAGCGTAATGTCCTCCAGAGTCACCCATTTTGCCTAATATTTCATGAGTTCTTGTTTTTCAATGCCGCATAGTCTTCCATTGTGTGAATATACCACAGCTTCTCTTATCCATTCATTTGTTGATGGGCACATGTGTTGTTTCCAGTTCTTTGCTATTGTGAACAAAACCACAATAAACATGGGTGTGCATTTTTGATTCATTTCTAAGGGTGACTTCAGTGTAACTAATTTCTAAGCATGTTAAGTTTGGTGTTTTTGTTTTGTTGTATTTTTTTAAATAGACGTGTGTTCCAGGAAGCAGCTGCAAACACCAACTTGGTGCTTGGCTAATTCTCAGAAAACAACCAGTTCCTCCACCTGACCACCTGAACTTATCTTTTTGCCTGACCACATGCTTGTAATGAACCTCCTCTAGTTGAAGACTCATTTTTTTAAAAAAAAAATTTATTTTTGTGTGTGTGTACCATCAAATCAGATCTGACCGGTACAGGAGGAGATTGTTCCCTCCTTCTCCAGCAGAGCACCTGGTGGATTCAAACCGCATACCTCTGGGATTGCAGTGCAGCTTCTTGCCACTAGGCCATCAGAGCTCCCTGAAGCCTCGTTTCTGGTGTAGTCCACCTTCAGTTTCTTAACCATTTGCCCAGCAATGAAGACAGTACCCCACCCCTGATGGGTTTTGCCTTAATAAACCCTTATTCCTCTGTGCCTCAGAGGAGTGCTCATGTCACCCTGTAAGCCTTGCTGCCTCCGCAACTTGAGTTGCTTTTATTTCTCAAGAAATCTCTCTTCAGTTAGAATTTCTCAGAGGTTGGGTTTTTATTTTTAGACATTTTCTTTAACTTGATGGTATGCTCCTCATTCTCACCACATTAAAGTGTCCCTGCCTAAGAATTAATTGTAGAGGGAATATTCTGACTCCAGTTACAAGCTAAACCTTAGCAAAGACATTCTTTATAAGGATAAAAAAAACATTTAAATAAATAAAGTGTCCCCAGATTACCAAAGTCCATCTTTCTGGTTCCGTTGGGGTCATTTAGATACAGAGAACAACCGTGTAAGATCACAAAGATGAACTTTCTTTAAAAAGAGAAACATTTCAAAACACTGTTTCGACTGGAAAATATTATGAGACTGAAAGTTTCTTTTTTTAATCTTTTTTTTATTAAATTTTATTAGTTTTAATGAACATTTA
>NW_006400098.1:1865796-1873229 GCF_000299155.1 Elephantulus edwardii | reverse complement strand
TGGAATTGCTGGATCAAATGGTAATTTCTCTTTCCAACTTTCTGAGAAAGCGCCACACTGCCTTCTGTAGTGGTTGCACCACTTTACATTCCCACCAGTGAATAAGAGTTCCAATCTCTCCACAAACTCACCAGCATTTGTTTGCTGCCCTGTTGATCTTTGCTCTTGTTGCTGTGGTGAGATGATATCCCATAGTCAGTTTGTTGTTGTTGTTTTATTAATTTGCATCTCTCTTAGAGCTAGGGATTTTGAACATTCCTTCATGTGTATGTTTGCCATTTGAATGTCTTCTTTGATGAAGTGTCTGTTCATATATCTTGTGTCCGTTTTGTGATTGGGTTGTTTACCTTTTTCTTGTCAAGGTGCTGGAATAGTCTATAAATTTTGGATTTAAGTCCCTTATCATGTATGTCACTGTCAAATTTTACTTATTTTTATTTATATATTTATGCACTCTAGTCAGAACCGACCCGTAGCTGATTCTCTGGTAGGTTTTCAGAGGCAGAAATAGCAAAGACTATTCATCCTTTTCTTGCAAAAAGCAGCTGGTGGATTGGAACAGCAAGCCTTCGAGACTGCAGTGCAGCTTTCCCACAGGAGCACTCCTAAGAAAGGGGGGGAAATGCCCAAATATAGCATTAACTAAGTCCCCTGCCAGCGTACACTAGCCTGTAAGTTTTTGTCCCTTTAAGACTGGACACCACGCCTTCTTCAGTTGTACAGAAGGGAGATCACTTGAAACTGGCAGCCTCCAGTGGCTATTGTATTAAGGAGAGAAGATTAGGGTGGAATACATACTTTTATAAGCTCATAGGACCTCAGAGCTAGCTCTTTTGGGGACACCTGCCTCTCAGGCTACACTGCAACTGATAGTCTGCAATGCTCACCGGTCTGCAACAGTGATTCTGATCACCCACAACCACGTGACTCATTTCCCTGAGGAGTCTAAGTCTCTGGGAGTCCTTCAGTGAACTACCAAATCCAAGGAACATAGAGGAATGAGGGAACTGAACAAAGGATGGACTGTTGTCCAAAATCATGGGATTATACAGCACATCTAACATTTGGGACAGTGTCGCTCTGCACTTCTTACAACTGGTCTGCTGCTAATCTTAGCAGAATGAATTGTGAATACCACTCACCAAAAAGCTGCCACTGCCAGTTCAAATCCATGCCGAAGTGCGTCACAAGAAAGACCTGGTGATGTACTTCTGGAAGGTCATGGTAGATACGGGCTGTTGAGTTGAGCATGACTCGTAGCAATCCTATGAAGAACAGATCTAAACTGTCCTGACCTTACCGTTTCTGGCACTCTTGAGGCCACTGCAGTCATGGTGTCAGTCAGTCCATCTCATTGAAGGTCATCGTCCTGTCTGTCACTCACCCTCCACCTTTCCAAACCTGATGTCCCTTTCCAAAGAATAGCCCCTTCTTTTTTTAAATTTTATTTTATTTCATTATTTTTTGTGTGTACCATCAAATCAGATCTGACTGGTACAGGAGGAGAGTGTTCCTCCTTCTCCAACAGAGCATCTGGTGGATTCGAACCGTGTACTTCTGAGATTGCAGTGCAGCTTCTTGCCACTAGGCCACCAGAGCTCCCTAGAATAGCCCCTTTTAACAGCATGCCCAAAGCGTGTGAGACAGAGCTGTACCATCCTGGTCTCGAAGGAGCACTCTGGCTACACTTTCTCCAAAACAGCTCTTTGTTCTTTGGGCCGCCCATGGGATATTCAGTACTTTCCTCCAGCACCATAACTCAAAGGCATCAATTCTTTGGTCATCCTTATTCATTATCCTGCTCTCAGATGCATAGCAGGTGATTGAAAAGACCATGGCTCCAGGAGCTCTGGTGGCCTGGTGGCAAGAAGCTGCACTGCAGTCCCAGAGGTGCGAAGTTCGAATCCGCCACATGCTCTGCTGGAGAAGGAGGAACAGTCAGTCTCCTCCTGTACCAGTTAGATTCAATTTGATGATACACACACACAAAATTTAAAAAAATTGAAAAGACCGTGGCTTGAATCAGGTGCACCTGCATCTTTAAGGTGACATCATTACTCCTGAGGACTTTGGAGAGGTCCTTGACTGCAGACTTTCCCAGTGCGGTGTGTCTTTTCATTTCTTGACTGCTTGTACCAAGGGTGTTGATTGTGGATCCAAGTAAGCTGAAACCGTTGACAATTTCAGTCTTTTCTCCACCTGTCATAATACTATTAGCCCAGTGGAGAGGAGTCTTTGTTTTCTTGATGCTGAGATGCAATCTGTACTGAACGCTCTAGTCTTTGATTTTCTGCAGCAGGTGTTTCTAGTAGCTGTGCTATGTGTTATAAATTCTAACATGAGTCAGGATCTGTGACCCATCATCAGTTTTTATCTGGTTAAGGGGGAAGTTGTGTGCACAGTTTTTGTCTGGGCTCTCAAAAAATGAAGATAATTTTGTATGTGTGTGTGCCATCTGAACTCCACCCGGCTATCTCCTGCTTCTTGTCGCCACCCTTGAACTTGGAGTACTTGCCAACTTTGGATTCATCATCAGTCTCTAAAGCCAGCCATCAGGGGGCCTGTCTGCTTGCTAACAACTTGGACTAGGCCTCCGCAGACAACTCTGTCTTGAGGTTTGAGCGACTGACTTGGGACTTTCCAGCTTCTAAAACCACACAAGCCAGTTCATGGGAAAAAAAATGTTATCTCTCTGTTGTTAGGTGCTATCTATGACTCAAAGCGACCCTGTGAAGAGGAGACTGAATGAAGCCTTGCCTCTCCTGCCCCATCCTCTCAGCCTCTGCCATGCTCTGGGAGCTGCATCAGTTCTTCTCAGAGAAGGTCTTCCACTCTTTGGCTGACCCTCTAATCCTCCAAGTATGCTGTCTTTCCAAGGGCTGGTGCCTCTTCACAACGTGCCCACAATACGTGAGATGAGGTTTCACATCTGGTCTGCAATCCTTCGAAGACAGATGTGTTTTGTTTTTTCTTTTGGCAATCTATGGTACAGTCTCTATCCTTCCAACACAATTCAAAGGCATTGATCCTTCTTTGGTCTTCTGTATTCATCGCCTAACTTTCACATGAATATGAAGCAATTGAAAAACATCATGGCTTGTCTCAGGTGCACCTTAGTCTTTAAACTTACACCCTTGCTCTGTCGCATTTTGGAGAGTTCCTTGACACGAGATTTTCCCAGTGCAACCCATCTTTTGGTTTCTTCACTGCTGCTTACCGTGGGTGTTGATTTACAGACCCAAGTGAAGTCATTGGCAACTTAATTCTTCTCTCCATTTATTGTGATGTTGCCTATTGGTCTAGTTGTTGTGTGTACCGTTGAATCGGAACCAACTCACAGCTGACCCTCCAAGTGGGTTTTCAGAGGCAGTTACTCACATGGTTGGAGACTGCTCCCCCTTCTCCTGTGAAGTAGCTAACTGGTGGATTTGAACCACGTGCCTTTGGGATTGCAGTGCAGCTTCAGAAGTATACTTCAAGTCTTCTTCACTCTCTGCAAGCTAGGTTGTGTCATCTGCTTAGTGTACGTTGATAAGCCTTCTTCCAAAGCTGATGACACATACTTCATTCAGCCCAGCTTTTCAAATTCTCTACTCCGCATAAAACTGAATAGGTATGGAGAAAGGATACAGCCCTGTCACACACCTTTCCTGACGGTTCCATGCTGTCTCCCCTTATGCTGTTCTCACACCTGCTATAGGTCTATGCACAAGTTCACATGAACACAATTACGTGTTCTGGAATTCCTGTTCTCAATATTGTTCATTTGTTATTGTGATCCTTACAATTAAATAGCTTTGCATAACACACGCGCAGACACACACACAGGTATTGCGTGGGTGGCCTTGTGGCAAGGAACTCTGCTGCAATCCTGAAGGCACCCAATTCAAATCCACCAGACGCGCCGAAGGAGGAGGAGACACTCCTTTCGTGCAATTAACTGCCTCTGAAAACCCCCTGGAGAATCACCTATGGGTTGATTCCAACTCTATGGTACACAACAAATATATATTAATATATTTGTTTATATAGAGAGAGCGACAAGGAGACACCTCTCTGGCAATTCGAATCTGCCATCTATTCTTTGGGACAATGGCAGGCACTCTTCCCAGAGGTTTTCTGAGGTTTACAGCCTCAGAAACTCAGTGGAGGGCCAGGCACCCATGAGTTGGTTTCCAACTCAGTTACAATGAGTTGGAGAGAGAGAGAGAGAGAGTGTGTGTGTGTGTGTGTGTGTGTGTGTGTGTGTGAGAGAGTGAGATTGTGATTCATTTTTGCTTCTTGAAAGACCCCAGCCTAAGGCATTTGGATTCTGATTCAGTCTGTCTAGGGCGGGCATACAGTTTTCCTGTATAGACTAAATCATAATGAACCACTTGACTCTCTGAAGGAAACTTTCCCTCGTCTGGATGAGACCACCTCCTCTCTCCTAGACCTAGTACATATACGAGATCTTGTTTCTCAAGATGTTGATTCTGCATAATCTCTCTCTGTGTGTGTATGTGTGTGTGTGTGTCTATGTCTCTCAGTCTCTCTCTCTTTTTCTCCCCCTCCCTCCCTCCTTCCCCTCCCTCCCTCTCTCTCTCTCTCTCTCTCTTTCTCTTTCTCTCTCTTTTTCTGCTTGGCATGCAAGTAGAGCTTTGAAAGACAGAGGATGTGAGTCATAGTCCTTTTTGGTCCCTGACTCTGAGCCAATACAAGAAAGATATTTTTTTAAGGTCTAGAAAGGACTTTATTACACACAGAATAAACAACAACAAGGCCTAAATAGAACAATCTCTTTGCAATATTGAAAGCTACCACAACAGTTTCCAGTGTATATATTCCTCGGATGTTTTTTTCTTTATTAGTTGTTATAGTTTTTTTTTATTATTAGGTGTTATCTTAAAAAGGAAATAAACTTGGTGAGCTCTGGTGGCCTAGGGGCAAGAAGCTGCACTGCAATCCCAGAGGTGAGCGGTTCAAATCCACCAGATGCTCTTCAGGAGAAGGAAGGGCAATCTCCTCCTGTACCAGTCAGATCCTATTTGACGGTACACACACACACACACACACTCACACCCCAGAAAAGCAAACAAACTAAAAAAAAAAAAACAAACAAACCCCAAACCAAAACGAACTAAAACCACTGCACAGTATCTGGAATTCACAGAACTGGAAACTCACAATTAAACCTCCATTTACTACTATAATAGATCTCTCCGCTTATTAGAAACAAGGGTCTGTAGTTAATCCCCCCCCTTATTTTTCTTTTTGTAAAACCAGGGGAAATCTTTTTAACCTTTATGGTGCTATGTGTAAAGCACTGACTGCTAATCCCAGCCACCATCGCCCTGGGAGGACAATGAGGCTCTTGGCTTCCGTGAAGACGTCCAGCCTTGAAGACCCAGTTGGCAGTTCCACCCTGTCCTGGAGGGTCATTATGTGTTGGAATTGACTCGATGATGGGAAGTTTGGGGTTTTGTTTAATTGTTTTAGGCACTGAGGTACCTTAGTTCGATTGGAAGACAAGTTCTGTGATTTCAGAAATGGACAGTTGCTGAGAGCAGGAGGCATCCCTCTACTCTCACTGCGGTTGAGTTGGAAGCATCTCAGAGGTGGCTCTCCGGCGGCTGTAAACCTTTCAGAGGCTCTAAGTCACATGGGAAGACACTACCCATTTTTCTCTTGTGGAGCAGCTGGTGAATTCGAACCACCTGCCTTTGGGTTGGCAGCACAACTCTTTAACCACGAGGCCACCAGATACAAAGCTCGATAGCTAGGTAGACTTCAGGAGAGCTCGCAGGTTCTAAACTACAGAAGAAGGTGGAGCACGGAGGGGGAAGTCAGGCAGGACCTTAATAAGAATTGTGGGAGCTGGAGAAGTTGGAAAGGAATTCTGTGTGAGCATTTTCAGTCCTCACACTAAATACGGTAAGAAGCTGATCGTTGGTGGCTCAAGTCAGTGGTTTCACCTCTTCTGAACCCAAGCAGGTCCCACACTCCTGGGCCTGGAGCTGGGGCTCCAGGCTTCACGCTAGCCACTGCCTATTGGATTTCTCTCCACAGATGAGTTTCAACAGTTTGCCACCACTTCCTGGAAGCTCTTATGTGCCCACATCGGGACTGCACCTGAAACAGAGATGATTGAGTCCCAGGCAAGTCTTACCTTTCACGTCTCTGCCATCGTGAGATGGTCTCTGTGAACTCTATCTGGGGAAACTAGACCCTCCAACTCCACATCTCTCTTTTTCTTTTCTTTTTTTAAAAAAAACTATTTTATTCCATTTTTTAATTTTTTTTTTAATTTTATTATTATTTTGTGTGTCTGTGTACTGTCAAATCAGATCTGACTCGTACAGGAGGGGATTGTCCTTCCTTTCCTGGCAGAGCATCTGGTGGATTCGAACCATGCGCCTCTGGGATTGCAGTGCAGCTTCTTGCCACTAGGCCACCAGAGCTCCCCTTATTCCAGTATTTTTTGTGTGTTCCGTTAAATCAGATCTGACTGATACAGGAGGAGATTCTTCCTCCTTCTCCAGCAGAGCATCTGGTGGATTTGAACCGTGTACCTCTGAGATTGGAGTGCAGCTTCTTGCCACTAGGCCACCAGAGCTCACCTCCACGTCTCTCTTGAGAGTAGAAGGCGAACCAACCTCAGGACCTGAGAATAGAGGAGGGAGGGGCCACTCTGCTATGGTCAAGGGCAGAAGGGTTGATCTTTTCATCTCATGATGGTCTCAAGGGAAGGGTTCTTTTAGGAGCTGAACTGTGTCCTCCCCTGAAAAACATGTGCTGAAGTCCTACCTCCCATGATACAAGAATATGGTCTTGTTTGGAAATAAGGAGTGTGGAGTCTTTGTTTTGTTTCGGTTTTGGAGATGAAAGTTTTTAATAAGGAGGGGAGCTCTGGTGGCCTAGTGGCAAGAAGCTGCAGCTGCAATCCCAGAGGCGCACAGTTCGAATCCACCAGATGCTCTGCCGGGGAAGGAGGGACGATCTCCTCCTGTACCAGTCAGATCTGATTTGACAGTACACACACACAAAAATAATAAAAATAATTTTAAAAAATTAAAAAAGTTTTTAATAAGGAGAGAAATTTGTGTACAGAGGGCAGCTTGAATTCTGAGACTGACCCACCCTCGAATTGATGGGCTACAGATTGACTTGTTTCGATTAACAGATGCAGCCTTCGATGCACTCGCCAGTCAAGGCCCGGAAACTTGGAGGACAGCTGTCTGGCCAACGGATTGGTAGAGGTCCGTATTTGTTCCTAATCCCAAGAAAGGTGAGTGAACAGAATGTGGAAACAATCAAACAGTATCACTAATATCACAGGCAAGCAAAATATTGCTGAAGATCATTAAAAACCGGCTAGCATAGTACATAGGTAGGGACGTTCAAGCAGGATTTAGAAGAGGCCCTGGCTCTAGGGATGTCTTTTGCTGATGTCA
>NW_006400098.1:1861873-1863896 GCF_000299155.1 Elephantulus edwardii | reverse complement strand
ACACAATGACTACACTACACTACATTGAAAAACAAGGAACTCGGAGAAAAGTGCAACAATGAATGAATGGAAATCCAAAGTTTCTGTAAATTTTCACTGAAATTAAGAATAAATTTTAAAAAAGAAAAACAAGGAACTTAATGAAATATTATTCAAAATGCATGACCCTGGAGGACATTATGCTGAGTGAAATATCTCAGTCCCAAAAGGACAAATATTGCACAGGGCCACTGTTGCAAAACGGCACTGACGTCGAGGTTGAGGGAAGACAGAGAAGGAGGGGAGGAATGATGTATACTGCATTGAAACAGATGAGGGAGAGAACTGTTTAAAAGGGGTATATGATTAGGTATTATTGTCATGACAGGAGTCTAGAGCGAAGGCTGCACAGTGGAGTGGACCTGGGGGGAGGGATTGTAAAACAGTGAAAGAATTTTTCTTTTACTTTTCCAAGAGGTAAGTGTACTGGGGGGGAAGGGTGAGCAGGGAGAAAAGTGCAGCAAGGAATGAATGGAAATACAAGGTCTCTGTAAATTTTCATTGAAACTAATAATTTTTTAAAAAGTAAAAATAAAATAGTCTTCTCTCCTGTGGATATACTAACACACCTTACTTGCATGAACCTGCCCAGACTCATGGCAAAGTCAATAAATGTCTAGGAAAGCTGTTTTGAACAAGAAACACTTTAACACCTGAGTTTTTCATGCCACCATTCATACACATATGTTGGTTTATAACGGATTGCAATACTCAACAAGGTAGCCTGACTCTTCCCGCCTCCTCCCCGTGTTTCTTCTTTCCATTAATGCAGCTACAGCCTCTTCCTGTCCTCTGGGCTTCATCTGTGAATAGATACTACCCTTTAGACCTTATATGGTTGATGATGCGTCAGTGCCTGCTTGGTGTTATGTGCCACCTTAAAGACGTGTCTATGGTTTTGCTGAAAGTCGAGCCACAGCGTGAGAGATGAGGTGAGGAGGTGGAGGTGACTTTTTTATCTAGATTTGGAGGTTAACTAAGGATTACAGTCCCAGGGTTCCACCAGTCTCGGCTGGATCCATAAAGCTGGCCTTTTAAAAAATGATTTTAGAGTTGTTGACTTTTTTTATAAATTGTCTACTAGTTTAGTTACAAGATTAGAATACGTTGTTTTCAAGAACAAATTCTTTCAATTTCTCTCACCTCCCCATCAAATTGTACAACCCGATAAATTAATTCTCCCCCTCCCCCTCTGCTTCCAGCCTCTCCCACCCCTCTTGGATCCTTATACTCATTCTACAGTAATTGTTTTCTATAGTATTTGTCCTCGTAGGACTGATAATGCTCTCCAGACCCTCCCAGGTTAGGTCATAATTTACAAAATCATTGCTCCTGCGTGCTGCACAGTATACCGTTGTGTGAATGTACCATAGTTTCTCATGCAATTTGTTTGTGGTTGGAAATTTGGGCTGTTTCCATGTTCTTGCGATGGTAATAATGCTGCTATGAGGAACGTTTCCAGAGTCATTTTATGAAGCAAGCATAACCCTGATACCAAAACCAGGCAAAGATATTACCAAGAAAGAAAACTACAGACGAATATCTTTCATGAATATAGATGCAAAAATCCTTAACAACAACAACAAAAACTCCTAGCCAATAGAAGCCAAAAGCGCATTTAAAAAAAAATGTACCATGACCCAAGAAGCAGTAGACAGAACACAGCAAGGAAACACTGCATGGTTCAAAATTGGGAAGGGTAGGGAGCTCTGGTGGCCTAGTGGCAAGATGCTGTACTGCAATCCCAGAGGTACACAGTTCAAATCCACCAGATGCTCTGCTAGAGAAGGAGGGGGCAATCTCCTCCTGTACCAGTCAGATCTGATTTGACGGTACACTTAAAAATAATGCAATAAAAAAATTGGGAAGGGTGTATGCCAAGGATGTGTCCTGTCTCCATCTCTTTTCAACCTGTATGCAGAGCAGATCATCTGGGAGGCTGGGCTCTATAAGGAGAAATGTGGCATCAGGATTGGTGGAAGAT
>NW_006400098.1:1847271-1861293 GCF_000299155.1 Elephantulus edwardii | reverse complement strand
ACTTCATTAGACATACTTTGGTCATGTTGCAAGGAGGGACCGGTCCTTGGAGAAGGACATCATGCTTGGGAGGGTGGAGGGCAGACATAGGAGGAAAGACCCTCTGGGAGGTGGATTGATTCGGTGACTGGGGCAATTGGAATGAGTGTGTCGGAGACAATGAGATTGGCACAGGACAGAGCAGAGTTGAGAGCTGTTGTACATAGGGTCGCTATGAGTCGCAAGCGACTTGACAGCACATAACAACAACAGCAACCATGACCAAGTGAGATTCATAACAGGTATGCAAGGATGGTTCAATATAAGAAAAACAGTCAATGTAATTCACTGTATTAAGAAAGTAAATAACAAGAACCGTATGATCTTAGCAATTGATGCAGAAAAGGCATTTGACAAAATCCAACACCCCTTATAAAGACTCTCAGCAAAATTGAAACAAAAGAGAATTTCCTCAACATAGTAAAAAGTATATACGCAAAACCAAGATCCAGCATCGCTCTCAATGGAGAAAGACTGAAAACATTTTCCTTGCAAACAGGGACCAGATAAGGATGCCTGCCCACTGTCACCACTTCTTTTCAGTATGTATTGGAAGTCCTTGCTACGGCAATATGACAAGAGAAGGAAATAAAATGCATTCAGGTTGGCAAAGAAATGGTTAAACTGTTACTGTATGCAGAGGATATGATAGTGTACACAGAAAACCCCAAAGACTCGACAAAAGACTGGTAGAGTTAATAGGCCAGTTTAGTAGAGTGGCAGAATAGAAGATCCGTATCCAAAAATCAATAAGATTCCTCTACAGTAACAAAGAGAACTCAGAGAAGGAAATCAAGAAAGCAACACCATTTACAATAGCCAACCACAAATTGAAATACTTGGGAGTGAACCTAATTAGAGTATACAAAAGACCTATATACAGAGAATACTACAGAATATTTATACAACACACAATCAAAGACCTAAAGAAATGGGAAAAACATGCCCTGTTCATGGATAGGAAGACTCAATATTGTGAGAATAACAATTCTACCAAAAGCAATCTACATGTCTTTAGAGTTTCAGTCCACGTTTCCTTCCACTCTCTCTAGGATCTTCGACTGTGATTCCTTTGAGAATAACCAACAGTGGTAGCTGGGCACTGTCTATTTCATGTGATCCTTTAGTCCTTTGGACTGTTTCTGTGCACTTTTGTTCTCTTCCCTTTTTTGTTCCAGGCACGGAGGGGCATAGTCATTCTGGAGGAGGAGATGTTCTGTGAACTACAGTTTCAGATAAATGACACTGTCTCTGACTATGCAAAGTAGTAAATGGTACCCTGGGAAAAAAACCCCAGAGAGTACATGTATTCATTTCCTAAAGCTGCTGTAACCAGCATAACCAAATCGGGTGGTTTAAAACATTAGAAATGTGTCACTTCACTGTTCTGGTGTCGAGAAGTTCAAAATAAGTTGTGTTGGCTATTTTGATTCCTTCTGCGTCTCTGAGGGAGAATCTCCTCCATTCCTCTTTCCTGGATTCTGGTGGTTGTTGACATTTCTTGGCTGGTCGTTGTGTAACAAGCAAAACTAGGAAGCTCTGATGATGTGGTGGTTGTTTTTGTTATGTGCCCTCGCGACCCTGCTCTGTCCTGTGCCAATCGCACTGCCTCTGACACACCCATCCCGATTACCCTAGTCATTGAATCAATTCCCCTCCTAGAGGGTCTTCCCCTCCTGTGCTGTCCCTCCACCCTCCCAAGCATGATGTTTCTCTCCAAGGACCTGTCCCTCCTTGCAACATGTCCAAAGTATGTCAGACGAAGCCCCAGAATCCTTGCCTCCAAGGAGTAGCCTGGTTTAACCCTCTCCAGGATGAATCTGTTTGTTTTCCTAGCAGTCCATGGTACATTCAATACTCTTCTCCAGCACCACAGCTCAAAGGCGTCAATTCTCCTATCCTCCTTAATCATTATTCAACTCTCTGATGCTTAACAAGTGATTGCAAAGACCATGGCCTGTATCAGGAGCAGAGTATGTTAGACGAATCCCCAGAAGCAGCCTGGTTTAACCCTTTCCAGGATGAATCTTGTTTGTACTCTAGGCAGCCCATGGTACATTCAGTACTCTTCTCCAGCACCACAGCTCAAAGGCACCAATTCTCCTTCTATCCTGACTCCTGGAACAATAAGCAATATCAGAAGAAGAAGAGGTTGATGTTATCAACAGTTTTGTTTTACTTGGATCTGCAATCAACACCCACGGTAGCAGCAGTCAAGAAATCAAAAGATGGTTGTACAACAATGAGAGAGTCTTTTTAGAGAGAAAAGCGAACTGGGGGGAGTGGAGGTGGTTGTTGTTGTTAGGTGCCATCAAGTCGCCTGTGACATACAGAGACCGTGGGGGTTGGGAGTAGGAAGGAAAAGGTGCAACAGTGAATGAATGCAAATCCAAATTTTCTGTAAACATTTGTTAAAATATCAGTTTTTAAAAGAAATCAAAAGATGGGTTGCTTTTGGAAAATCTGCTGTCAAGGACCTCTCCAAAGTGCTAAAGAGCAAAGATGTCAGTTTAAAGACTAAGGTGCACCTTAGTCTTTTCAGTCGCTTCCTGTGATTCTGACATGGGCAATGGAAAAGGATGACAGAAGAAGAAGAAAAAGCCTTAGTGGTGCTGGAGAAGAGTCCTGAGTATCTCAGGAGGGTGTCAAAGAAGAAAGAAATCTTGGAGGAAGTGCAACCATGGTGCTTGGTAGAGACAAGGATGAGGAAACTTTGGGCATTTTTCAGGAGGGACCAGTCCTTGGAAAAAGACATCAGGATGGGAAAATAGAGGGATAGACAAACAGAGGGCATCTCCGACCAATGTGGCTTGCTACAGAGACTTTAACAACAGGTGTGGTCACGTCTGAAAGCGTGAAGATGTGAGGCGAGTTTCTGACGTTCATAGGGTTGCTAGGACTTCTGGGTGACTCAATGATACCTAACCACAGCAGGTGTATAAATCCAAACTCTGCTTCCACAGTCACTTGATGATCTTTCTGTATCTCTTGCTCTTTTTTTTAAGGAAAATAATCTGCAGACTGTGTTTAGAAACAGTCATGGTACTAGGGATATTGTAGCTAATGTTAGAAGGATCTTGGCTGAAAGCAGGGAGTTCCAGAGGAATGTCTATCTGTGTTTCATTGACGATGCAAAGGTGTTTGACTGTGTGGATCACAACAAACTGTGGCTGACTCTGAGAAGAATGGGAATCCCAGAACACTTGATCATGCTAATGAGAAACCTATACTTGGACCAGGAGGCAGTTGTCAGAACAGAGCAAGAAACACTGCATGGTTCAAAATTGGGAAGGGTGTGCATCAGGGATATGTCCTATCTCCATACCTTTTCAAACTGTATGCAGAACAGATTATCCGGGAGGCTGGGCTCTATGAGGAGAAGTGTGGCATCAGGATTGGAGGAAGATTCATCAACAACCTGCGTTATGCAGATGACACAACCCTGCTCGCTGAAACGGAGGAGGACCTGAAGCACCTGCTGCAGAAGGTCAAGGACTGCAGCCTTCAATATGGATTGAGTCTCAATATCGAGAAGACAAAGATTCTCACCACTGGGCCAGTTGGCAACGTCATGATGGATGGTGAAGAGATTGAGATTGTTCACGGCTTTAGTCTGCTTGGCTCCACAATCAACACTCTTGGCACCACAGCCAGGAAATCAAAAGATGTGTTGTGATGGGAAAGTCTGCTATTAAAGACATCTCCAAAGTACTGAAGAGCAATAATGTCAGTCTGGAGACTAAGGTGTGCCTGATACAGGATTATAGGATGACTGCTAAGAAAACAGATTAATCCCATAGAGGGTTAAACCAGGCTGCTCCTTGGAGGCAAGGATTCTGAAGCTTCATCTGACATACTTTGGACATGTTGCAAGGACGGACCAATCCTTAGAGAGGGACGTCATGCTTGGGAGGGTGGAGGGACAGTGCAGGAGGGGAGGATCCTCTATGAGGTGGATTGATTCAGTGACTGGGGTAATCGGAGTGGGTGTGTTGGAGATGGTGCGATTGGCACAGGACAGAGCAGGGCTTAGAGCTGTTGTACGTAGGGTCACAGGCAACTTGATAGCAACTCACAAGAAGAACAAGAAAAACATACCTACTGCAATAAGACCCACCCTACTTCATTAATCTGCGGCCCTCAGGCCTTTTTTTCATTCTTTTTGTTCAAATATTCCTCTAGGTCGTATAGCCCTGGTGTGTCCCCTTGTTGTACAGAGGTAACTTGTGGTTGCTGTGAAGCTGAACACTGTGACACTGATGTGTCAAATGCTTTAATGGTTACCCAGGGCGGACAGTGTTGGGTGGAGCTCCCCATTATAACAAGCTTGGAAGCAGGAGTGGCATCCACTTCCATAATAGCTTTGCCTCTGGAAACCCTGTGAACCTGGTGAAAGGGCGAAAGTCATACAAGTGTTGAGGACTTTGGTTTGCAGGGTCGCTATGAGTCGCCTATGACTCGATAGCACTTAACAACAACAACTCTTTTGTGAATTCCTGTGAACTTGACTCAGAATATCTCCAGAGACTGTCTTTCCAAGCAAGGCAACATTATGAAGGACCAGGAGTTAAGAGCTGAAGATGTCTGTGGAGGGGTAACCATCTGTACAACAAGCTCCTAGTTTGTGAATAGGTGGGTTGAGTGAGTGAGTGACTGGCTTCTCTCATCTCATCTGAATCTTTCACCAACGGCTCCCATCTGTCCACACAGATCAGCCTGAGTCTCCCAAGCCTGGAAGACTGAACTTGATCCGGGTCCAGACACTGTTGAGTGCTGATGGTTTGGCCTGGTGGCATCTGATACTCAGAATAGAACATGGTGTTCAAGACCGGGAGGCAGGACTTGGCCCTCTGAGCCTCATTTTCGGAGATACTGAAATGGAAATTGGGTCATCTCAACTAATTGATCCCCACCGATGGTCTTTTGAGTCTCAAGTTCCTCTTCTGGGTTTTATGCTTTTCTCGTTTGCCCTGACCACCGTCTTCCTGTCCAAACTTCCTCTACCATCCTACATCTGCCGTGTTACTTTCCCTTTCAGAAAGGCTCTGGAAGGCAGACTGTCTCAGTCTGGGACCCGAGATGCTGCTGCTTCTGCTGTCCCTGCTGTGGGAAGGTAAGTGGGCTGAGGTGAGTCAGGGAATCCACTGAGGGCAGGTTCTGGACATTGAAGCGGACTCTCCCTGCCCCTCTGCAGGGATCCTCACTCAGAGATGGCCGGTCGAGCTGGAACTACAAGAGTCTGCGACGGTGCAGGAGGGCCTGTGTCTCTTTGTACCATGCAAATTTCACCCTCAAAATCCCTACTTATCCACCCGCGTGTTTTTGTTCCAAAAAGGGGTAGATCTAAAGGACGATGCTCTGGTGGCCACAAACAGACAACCCGTAGAGAAGCTACAGGAGAGGACCCAGGGCCGCTTCCTCCTTCCCTGGACCAGCAACTGCTCCCTGATCATCCGAGATGCCAAGAAGGCAGACAGTGGGACATATTTATTTTGGGTGGGATTTAGCTATAACAGACAAACGTATGGAAAGAAGACGCTATCTCTGAATGTAACAGGTATGGCAGGGGGTCCGAGGAGAGACAGTCCCGCTCGTCCTGGGGTGGGCACAGTTAGGCTAAGACCCTGGGCCAGGCTGAGGGGCTCTGAACTCATCTTCTCCTCCCCAGCCCTGACCCAGTCACCCAGCATCCAGGTCCCTGCTGTGCTGGCCTCTGGTCACCCCAGGAACCTGACCTGCACTGTTCCCTGGGCCTGTGAACAAGGGACGCCTCCCCTTTTCTCCTGGACCTCAGCCGCCCTCACCTCCCCGGGCCCCAGGACCTACCTCTCCTCAGTGCTCACCCTCTCCCCAAGACCCCAGGACCACGGAACCAGCCTCACCTGTCAGGTCACCTTCCCTGCAGTTGGGGTGACTATGAAGACCACCATCCTCCTCAATGTGTCCTGTGAGTGCTGCTGAGGGGGGGCGGCGCGCCTGGGACCCTGAGTGTGTGGAGACGCGCTGGGGCTGGGCCGGGACTGGACAGCTGGTAGCAAGTCATTGGGCAGGCAAGAGTCTCCTGACCCGTCATGGGTTCTGGGGAAAAGGAACACGGTCTGCTCATGTCTTACCACTGAAGGAGGAAACTGCTGCTTCTTCTGTCCCAGATGCTCCCCAGAACGTGGCCATTGGTGTCCTGCAAGGAAACAACACAGGTAAGGAAAGAATGCCCCCCCCTAAGGCTGGGGTGTAAGCTGAGTCTCTCTGCCAGCTCGGGGCACACCTCAGGCCTCAGAGCTCCAGGTAACCAAGGGCTGACTAAGTGGGGTGTAAAAAAATTGTCGGTGGCCTAGTGGCAAGGACCTGCAACTACAATCCCAGAGGCGTACGGTTCGAATCCACCAGATGCTCTGCGGGGGAAGGAGGGACAGTCTCCTCCTGTACCAGTCAGATCCGATTTGATGGTACACGCACACAAAAATATTTTTTTAAAAAAAATTGTCAGATTCAAGGCAAGCAGAGGGAGAAAGTCCCCTTTCCTTCAACTTCTGGAAGCCAGTCTTCTCCTCACCTGTCCCTCCCCTCTGCCAATTCCAGAGGCAGCTGTTCTAAGAGAGACGCTCTGACTGTCCCCCCCCCACTTCTTTAGTGTTTTTCTACCTCCTGAGATTTAACAAGTCCTGTTACCGTGGGGTCAGGGCCCCTCATGTCCGTCTCCCTTGCTCAGACAGAGAACTGAACCCCGTGCGAGGCAGCAGGAAGATAGACCGTGGACAATTCCCCTGGCTTCGGCCTGGTCCAGCCCCTCTCAGGTTGTCTGTCCGGCTCAGAATCATCCTGGTGCGGGCTGAGCCCTTGTTAAGAGCAGACAGCTCAGGGGAGCTCTGGTGGCCTAGTGGCAAGAGCTGCAACTACAATCCGAGAGACGCACGGTTCAAATCCACCAGATGCTCTGCTGGGGAAGGAGGGGCAGTCTCCTGTACTAGTCAGATCTGATTTGATGGTACACGCACACAAAAATAATAAAATAAAATTTTTTTAAAAAAAAGAGCAGACAGCTCAGAGGAAATGCCAGAGCCAGGCGTGAAGGTCAATGGAAAGACAGATTTCTTAGAAAAGATTCTTCCCAGACAGCTTCTCTGAAATCAAATGTGTAGTGTAATAGATTAATACCATTGGCTCTCTGTGCTTCTAGGCTTGAGTTGGGGGCCAATGGGATGTCTCAGAGAGTTCAAAATGTGGCGGGTGGTTTTTGATGTTACTGGTCCCAAGACCAAGTCTCTCAGGTACCTAAAATGTTACTTAGGATGTTTGGGGTGGGAAGATTTTACTATGCGTGTCTGGACTGTGGAACAGGTAAGTCCATTTGGTTCCCTGGTTTTGATGGGACCGCTTTGTTTGACCTTTGCCTTCTGTTGTTGTTGTTGTTGTTGATTGCCTTTGAGTTAAGCAAGATACAAGCACAGGACCCTGTGAACAAAAGGCCTGAAGCCCCTCTACAACTGTCGACATTTATCAAAGTTCCTAGAGTTTCCGGAGGCGTGTTGTTTCTAAACTGAGTTTCTAATTTTCCCTAACATTCTTTCCACCCAATTTCACCGTTATTTTGTCTGCCCAGCCCTTAACAGTGCCGATGGCATACTGTGTAATATGTTTGGCTCGTCATTCAAAAGTTTAGGCGGCTCTACTCCAGGAGCCGTACCCCGGGAAAGCGAAGACAGTTGCCTCCCACCAAGATCGACAACACTGAGAATCACCTCACGGAGAACCAGCCTGAGTTAGAACCGAGTTGCACTGATGGCAGTGGGTTTGGACGTTTTGTTTGTTGGCCCTGTACTGAAAGAAACAGGGCTTGCAGAAGTTGTGAGGGTCCAAGCCTGTAAAGGTGTTCCGTCTTGGAAGCCCTACGGGGCAGTTTGACCCTGTCACGCAGTCACCAGCAAACTACAGTGGTGCCACCAGCCGCCGTGGAAACTGGTCTTGGAAACACAGGAAAGGAAAAAGCAGAATATTATATATACTAGTACGTAGGGTACAGGGCCAAGTGGATTGGCCAATCCTTCTTCCTACAATCCGCAATCACTTGTTATGCATGTTATGCATCAGAGTTGGACAATGACCAAGGAGGATAGAAAGAGAATTGATGCCTTTGAGCTGTGGTGCTGGAGAAGAGTATTGAGAATACCATGGACTGCTAGGAAAACAGACAGATTTGTCTGGAAAGGGTTAAACCAGGTGGCTCTTTGGAGGCAAGGATTCTGAGGCTCCATCTAACATACTTTGGACATGTTGTGAGGAGAGATCGGTCCTTGGAGAGGGACATCATGCTTGGGAGGGTGGAGGGACAGTGCAGGAGAGGAAGGCCCTCTATGAGGTGGATTGATTCAGTGACTGGGATAATTGGGATGGAAGTGTCGGAGACAGTGCGATTGGCACAGGACAGAGCGGAGTTTAGGGCTGTTGTACACAGGGTCACAATGAGTCACAAGCGACTCGACGGCACATAACAACAACAACAACGGTACAGGGCATATGAGATTTCCAAGCGTACCTCAGCAAGGGAAGGGTTTTTGGGGATATTTGTAGGATAGGTTAAAGATGTGGGGGTCAGAGCTCATGGTTTATTTTGAGCACTTTTAAGAGAAAGAGGTGGGTTATTTCAGGAAAGGAGAGATTATGCAAATCAGCAGGAACCGGCAGCTGGCCTGGTCGTCATGAGCCTCTCTAGAAGGTCATACAGGGGTCACTCAAAGGGCACCCAAAAACTCTTGGCAGATTTAAAAGGGAATGGGGGGGGGTCCCTGCATCTGCCTCATGCTGGCCTCCGATTGAGAGCAAACCTAGACGTAATTCAGTTACTCTCTGAAACCATTTTCTCTTCTTTTCACAGAAAAGGTCATCTTTGGTACCCAGTCAGTAGGTCATATTATTATGTTAACAGAGAGACAGACTATCACAGAGTGGGGAGGTAACTAGGGACCCTCAACAAAGGATTGCAACTTGATTGAGGCCTTTCCTCAAAACTGTCCCTCCAGGAAATAAAGACAAAGGGGTTCAGCCTGATAAGGAAGTCACTTTCAAATAGGCTTCTAGATTTAAAAAAAAAAAAGAAGAAGAAGAAGAAGAAAAAGAGCCAAAATCCCCGACTTCTCCCTTAAAGTATTATTAAAGAAATACTCATTTCTGCTTCTGGCTGCACCAGAGGGTCTCGATGAGTCAGAACTGATGTAACAGCGGCTGGGGCTGGTTTGGATTTGAATCGTTCAGCTCTGCCTTGACCCATTACGGCATTTCTTTACTGTTCGAGGTCTTCTGGCTTGCACTGGTCACCACCACCAGGGCAGGTCCAGGAAATGATCACAGACTTGTCTGATGACCTGAGACCTGACCTATGCTTCCTTCCCTCCCCTAGTGTGGGAAGTCTGGGAGGAGGGAGCACTAGGCTTTGACCTTGGCAGAGAGAGAGAGAGAGAGATACAGAGTTCAGCCACCAGCCCTCTTTTTCTCCATATATTTCTGTCCCCAGTTCTTTCTGTCTTCTGTCTCTGTATTTCTAGTCTTCTTTCTCTCCACTCCACCTCTCTCCATATTTCTGTTTTGCTCTTCTCTCTCTCTCTGTTAGATAGAAAAAGGAATTGAGAGAGAGAAAGAGAAAGAATCTGGTTTCAAGAAACAAACAGGTCTTTTTTGCATGATCTGAGAGGGACACCAAGTGACCAAGCCCATGGAGAAGGTCAAAATAGCCCAAGGACAGTAAAGGACAATTTCTTGTTGTAGGGGTTTTAGGGAAGACTAGGCAAGATTGCTGTACATCACAGGTGACTCAGTAACATACTGTGACAGGCTTAGAAGCAGGAGTGGCATCCACTTCCTAAATAACTTGCCTCTGGAAACTATAAACTTTTATAAATGTCCATAGTTATAGACATACTTGACAGCAATCAAAAACAACAACAACAACAGGGAAGATTGGTACCAGCAGCCAGGAAATTAAAAGATGAATTGCATTGGAAAGTCTGTTGTCAGGGACCTCTCCAAAGTACTGAAGAACAACAATGTCAGTCTGGAGACTAAGGTGCACCTGCTCCCGGCCATAGTCTTTGCAGTTACTTGCTATGCATCAGAGAGCTGGACAATGACTACAGATGATAGAAGGAGAATTGATGCCTTTGAGCTGTGGTGCTGGAGAAGAGTGTTGAATGGACTGCTAGGAGAACAAACAGGTTCATGAGGCAAGGATTCAGAAGCTTCATCTGACATACTTTGGACTTTGTTGCAAGGAGAGTCCAGTCTTTGGAGAGGGATGTCATGCTTGGGAGAGGAAGACCCTTGATGAGATGGATTGACTCAGTGACTGGGGTAACGGCGGTACATGTGTCAGAGACAGTGTGATTGGCACAGGACAGCGCAGGGTTTAGGGCAGTTGTACATAGGGTCGCTATGATTCGCCAGCGACTCGATGGCATGTAACAACAGCAGGGAAGAGGGTATTTTGCTTGGAATTTGGGGTTGTTAATTAACTTGGGTTTTGTGATTTGTCTGGTCTCTTAGACATTATTAGCTTTCTTCAAGGGGTAATCAGGCCTGAGAGAAACTGTGACATTTCTCTCTCTCTCTTCACCCCCCTCCCTGCCTCCCTCCCTCTCTCTCTCCCCCCTCCCCTCTCTCCTTGTCTCCCCTCTCTCCCTGTGTCCTCTCTCTCCCTCTTCCTCCCTCTCCCTTTCCCTCTCTCTTTCTCTCAATTATCTTTCTTATACCCCCACCGCTCCCTCTCTCCATATTCCTTTCTCTTTTCCCATATTTCCCTCCCTCCGTATTTCTTCCTTCTCTCTGTTCTTTTTCTCTCTCTTCATACTCTTCTTTCTTTCTCCATATTCCTATCTCTTTCCGTATTCCTGTCACTCTCCATATTTGGTTTTTTCTTTTTCTCCTCAAGCCCTCCAGATTGTGGGAAATGCCTCGTCTCTGATCATCCCCGAGGGCCAGTCCGTGCATCTACACTGTACTGCCGACAGCAACCCCCCTCCAAAGCTGGCCTGGTTTCAGGGGTCCCCAGCTCGGAACACCTCCCCCTTCTCCTCCACTGGCTATGTGGCGCTGCCTCACGTAGGGATGGGAGAGAAAGGAGTGATCGCCTGCCAAGCGCAGAATCAGCTGGGCTCCCAGCATGTTCTTCTGAATCTCTCCGTTCAGAGTGAGTTTGGGATCTCCTGAGGCAAGTATTTCATGATATTAGGGAAGAAAGGTGTTGCAGACCGAGGGTAAAGTATTTTTATAATTATTAATACTGAGACAGACTACCAAGAACGAGATAAGAGAGAGTAAAGACAGGGGGCCAGCAGTTCCATGACTGAAGGTCTCAAGCCGCGCCTCTCTGTGTGTTTATTGAGAATCATCAGGAAGGTAAAGAAAGGAAAATCACAAGTAAGTAGAAAACAAAGACAAAGGATCCTGGGAAGTCTTTTGCAAATAAGGCAGAGTTCAGAAGACAGGGATTCAGTAAATACAAACTAAGAACAATGTTGACTCTTAAGGAACGCCTTAGTGCCTCAGGGTGAACACCAGCTTGTATTAAGCCTCCCTCACATCCTGATGGATCATTTGGTTTATTCTTTTTTTTTCATGTTCAATAATGTATTAGACACAATACTGACTGTTATCAGAGGGATTTTTTTACAGAGGTTTTGGATTTCCATTCATTCATTGCCGCAATTTTCTCCCTGCCCACCCCTCCCCACCAGCTCGCTTCCCCCTCTGAAGAGAGAGAGAAAAAAAAGAAAGAAAAAAAATTCCTTCATTAATATACAATTCCCACTTCCCTTCCCCCCACGCCCCACCCGAGTACACTTCTCTATGCAACCTTAATTCTGGATTCCTGTGGTAACCATAATACTCAATCATATATCACTTCTAATCTGTTCTTTCCCTCATTTGTTTCAATACAATATACATAATTTATCCAGTTTTTTCTGTCATACCCCCACCCTGATGTCGGACCCCTTCTACAACAGGGGCACCATGCAGTATTTGTCCCTTTGTGACTGAGATATTTCACTCAGCATCATGTCCTCCAGGGTCACCCACTTTGAATATATTGCATGAGTTCCTTGTTTTTCAATGCTGCGTAGTATTCCATTGTGTGGATATACCACAGCTTCTCTATCCATTCATTTGTTGATGGGCCCTTAGGCTGCTATTGTAAACAAAGCTGCAATAAACATGGGTGTGCATATATCTGCTTGGATGGCAGACATGGTCTCTCTGGGGTATATTCCCAGTAGTGGGATTGCTGGGTCAAATGGTATCTCTATTTGTAATTTTTTGAGAAAGCGCCACACCGCCTTCCACAATGGTTGCACCATCTTACATTCCCACCAACAGTGAATAAGAGTTCCAGTTTCTCCACATCCTCGCCAGCATTTGTTGCTTGCGGTTCTGTTATATTTTGCTATTCTTACTGGGGTGAGATGATATCTCATAGTTGTTGGTTTATTATTCATATTAAATTTGATATTCGACAAAAGGAGCCCACCCAAAGGTCCCCACAGCTCAGATCCTCCCGGAAGGCTGTGTGTCTCTGCTGCAGCTTCTCTGAGCTCAGCCTGCTCTGTTCCCTGCGCTGATCGCTGATCGGGTGGGGACAGGCTGTGGACGACAGCGGCGATAATGAGTCCTTCACAGTCACCCCCCAGCTCCGCCCAGGCCCGTCAGTTCCCTCTGCTTCAGCCTCAGACTGCAGTCCAGGGTATCCGTGGAGCCCACCTGGTCACTGTCCTGAGACTGCTGGTTAAGTGTCTTCAGGGGAAGAGAATCTAGAGAGATGGGGCTTAGAGAACAGACACTCAAGACCTCAGCATGAGTACTTGGGCACAAGACCCACAGTCCTTTGGCCCGTGGGAATGTGTGGTGTGTGCTGAGGAGTTTCATACAAGGTTCTCCAAGACAAATGGAAATGCCAAGTAATTGAGTTCCTGTGTGGGAATTAGACACACCAGCAGGGGAGGCGGGGAGGCACAGAGAGAAGTGGACGGTGGGGACAATGCCCTGTGTGGAGATTGGCACGTACTCACATCTTGAATTCTCTGGAGGGAAACCAGAAGTCGCTTCAGGGGTTCTGAGTGCTGTTGGTGGAGCTGGTATCATGGCCCTGCTTTGTCTCTCCATTTTCCTCATCTTCAGGAGGTGAGAGTGGGTTCTTAGGGTGGAGGGAGACATCCGGGTTAGTGGGGGGAGGGAGGGAGGCGGGTTGCAAAACCTCTGAAACCCTGAGTTGGAAGAACCTGGGAGGTTCGGAGTCGGGAAGGCCAGAAGCAGGAGGGAAGAGGTTGAGGGATGACTCCAATCCACCTGCAAGTAGTTGGACCCACGTGGGCTCGCCTCCCAGCGTCTAGCAGCTCTCGGGTTATGGAAACGAGGCCCACCTCCAGCGAGCTCAGTCCCCATTTCCACGCTCTCCATAGGTGGGGGGGCGTATGGTCTACCCACCCTAAGTCTCAGCTAACACAACTAAAAGATCCTGGGCTCTTCCTTCAGAGGGAAGAGAACCCAGAAAAAAAAAGCAGCCAGGAAAATGGAAGGCGCAGGGGCTACAGACATCATCGTGGGTTCAGGATCATGGGTGAGTGAAGCGAACACCTGCTCTTCAGCACACACCCCATAGGCCCTGCCCTGTTAGTATTCACCACCCAGCGTTCTCCATGAAGACCCCCACATCTAGAGACGCCGGCGTGGCTTCGTCTCAATCTCTGGAGCGTCCACATGGTCAAGTTCTGTTTAACCTTCTTTCCAGAAGGAAGGCAGATCTGTCGCCTTCACCTGATTCTACTCCTACGCGCCCCAAGGTTTCAACGCCTCCCTTCTGGATCCCCGAGTCCACCTCACTTTCTTTTCTCCATCTCTTCTGCAAGCCACCAGGGTGATCTTTCTGAAATTATTACTGTCTGGATGGTGAAGAGATTGAGATTGTACACAGCTTTAGTTTGCTTGGCTCCACAGTCAACA
>NW_006400098.1:1844023-1845711 GCF_000299155.1 Elephantulus edwardii | reverse complement strand
ATAGTATTCCATTGTGTGAATATACCACAGCTTCTCTATCCATTCGTTTGTTGATGGGCACTTAGGTTGTTTCCAACTCTTTGCTATTGTGAACAAAGCCGCGATAAACATGGATGTGCATATATCTGCTTGGGTGGCATTTATGGTTTCTTTAGGGTATATTCCCCAGTAGTGGAATTGCTGTCTCAAATGATATTTCTATTTGCAACTTTTTGAGAAAGTGCCATACTGCCTTCCACAGTGGTTGCACCATTTTACACTCCCACGAACAGTGAATAAGGGTTCCAGTTTCTCCACAACCTCGCCAGCAGTTGATATATAGTGTTCTATTAAATTTTGCTATTCTGACTGGGGTGAGGCTGCAGTCTTTATGGGAACAGACATCTAGGTCTTTCTTCTACAAAGTGCTGGACAGATTCAACCCTCCAGTCTCTTGGTTAGGAGACAGATACTTACTCACAAATGTTCATTTTAGGACAATTAACGTCAGGCACTAAATGAGCAGTGATGCCTGATTCATGGTGTTATTGTTGTTATGTGCTGTCAAGTCACTTGTGACTCATAGTGACCGTATATACATCTTTGAACTCTGCTCTCTCCTGAGCCAACCTTGTCTCTGACACACCTACCTGCATTACACCAGTCACTGAGTTAATCCATCTCATCGAAGGTCTTCCTTTCTTCTGCTGTCCCTGATTCATGATAAATATTATTCTCGATCTACTCATGCATGGACCTCTTCTGTTTTATTTCTTCATAATTAAAAGATGAATTGCATTGGGAAAGTCAGCTGTCAGGGTCCTCTCCAAAGTACTGAAGAACAACGATGTCAATCTGGAGACTAAGGTGCGCCTGATCCAGGCCATAGTCTTTGCAATTACTTGCTGTGTATCAGCGAGCTGGACAAAGACTAGGGAGGACAGAAGGAGAATTGATGCTTTTGAGCTGTGGTGCTGGAGAAGAGTATTGTATATACTATGAACTGCCAAGTTTGTCCTAGAGAAGGTGAAACCAGGCTACTCCTTGGAGGCAAGGATTCTGAAGCTTCATCTAACATACTTTGGATATGTTGCAAGGAGGGACCAGTCATTGGAGAGAAACGTCATGCTTGGGAGGGTGGAGGGACAGCACAGGAGAGGAAGACCCTCAATGAGATGGATTGATTCAGTGACTGGGGTAATCAGGATGGGTGTGTCAGAGGCAATAAGATTGGCCCAGGATAGAGCAGGGTTTAGGGCTGTTGTACACAGTGCTGCACGATACCAGGGACTTGGCCAGCTGTCATCCTCACCCCGTACCCAACACTATGCGCACGGCCAGGCAGTCAGTAAGGCGGCAGACTGTATGGTCAGAAAGAACTGGTTTTGACTTCAGCCCACTGAGTGGAGTATGTGTGTGTTTTCGAGTAGTGTATTGTAAACTCTCTTAGCCTCTACTTCATTGTTTGTAAAATGACTATGATAACACTATCCTTGCTACAGCTTTATTTTTAGAAATCAGAATGTGATTAGCATAAGCGCTCAGTAAGGGTCTGGACACGCTGAGTTATTAAGAATGTTTAAATAAGGGGAGCTCTGGTGGCCTAGTGGCAAGGAGCTGCAACTACAATCCTAGAGGCGCACGGTTCAAATCCACCAGATGCTCTGCCGGGGAAGGAGGGACAATCTCCTCCTGTACCAGTCAGATCT
>NW_006400098.1:1842916-1843923 GCF_000299155.1 Elephantulus edwardii | reverse complement strand
GACGGCACATAACAACAACAACTCCCTCCACAGTCTGCATAATTTAAATGTTTCTCCTATTGTTTTCAACCCTATTGATGAAATCTCTAAATTCTTTGCCCTTGTGTTGAGCCCTCTCCAATGTGTTTATTTTGCTACGTCCTGTTTATTTCCTTACATCCCTGTTTTTTTGGGGAAGTTCACTGTATTATAATTGCAAAACCAATGGCTTTAAGTTGGTTCTGATTTGACAGCCAAGAGTTCTCCCAGAAAACCATCCGTTTACACAATGTCAGGGTCTATGTCAGGCCTGTCACTACCACCGTGAGGTCTCCCCAAGAGCACAGACCAAGTCTTACTTAGGCCTTGTTGGTCTCAGTCGGTGTACCCTGTTTTCCTACCTCTCGTAGATGTGGTTAGATGCCAGCAAGTCAGTATCAGGCAAGAGCTTCCTAATGATGTATTGTGTGTAACCAAGATGAATGTCCCCCTGGGGTTTTGGGGGTTTTTTGCATCTTTTTATTATTATTATTAATTTTAATGAAAATTTATAAAGACTTTGGATTTCCATTCATTCATTGTTGCACTTTTCTCCCTGCCCTCCCTCCCCCCCAATTCGCTCTTCTCTTTGAAAAGTAAAAGAAAAATTATTTTATTGTTATACAATACTTCCCCCTCAAGTCCACTCCACTATGCAGCCTTCATTCTGGGCTCATGTCATGACTATAATACCTAATCACATATCCCTTTTAAACAGTTTTCTCCCTCATCTGTTTCAATGCAATATACATTATTTATCCCCTTTTTCTCAGTCTCCCCCCAACCCCAATGTTTGTCCCGTTTTACAACAGTGGCACTCTGCAGTATTTGTCCTTTTGTGACTGAGATACTTCACTCAGCATTATGTCCTCCAGGGTCACCCACTTTGAGTAATATTACATGAGTTCCTTGTTTTTCAATGCAGCGTAGTATTCCATTGTGTGAATATACCACAGCTTCTCTATCCATTCGTTTGTTGATGGGCACTT
>NW_006400098.1:1839760-1841849 GCF_000299155.1 Elephantulus edwardii | reverse complement strand
TGTCAGAGGCAATAAGATTGGCCCAGGATAGAGCAGGGTTTAGGGCTGTTGTACACAGTGCTGCACGATACCAGGGACTTGGCCAGCTGTCATCCTCACCCCGTACCCAACACTATGCGCACGGCCAGGCAGTCAGTAAGGCGGCAGACTGTATGGTCAGAAAGAACTGGTTTTGACTTCAGCCCACTGAGTGGAGTATGTGTGTGTTTTCGAGTAGTGTATTGTAAACTCTCTTAGCCTCTACTTCATTGTTTGTAAAATGACTATGATAACACTATCCTTGCTACAGCTTTATTTTTAGAAATCAGAATGTGATTAGCATAAGCGCTCAGTAAGGGTCTGGACACGCTGAGTTATTAAGAATGTTTAAATAAGGGGAGCTCTGGTGGCCTAGTGGCAAGGAGCTGCAACTACAATCCTAGAGGCGCACGGTTCAAATCCACCAGATGCTCTGCCGGGGAAGGAGGGACAATCTCCTCCTGTACCAGTCAGATCTGATTTGACGGTACACGCACAGAAAAGTAATAAAATTTAAAAAAAAAGAATGTTTAAATAAATGAATGGATAAATTGCATAAGGTTCATCAACCTCAATTTCTCTCTGGGCGTTCAGATGCTTTCTCCTGGACCCCAGTGCTTTGCTCTGAATTTTTTCCTCTCGCTTCCATTCAGAGACACCAGCATCCCCTGCAGACCAGCCTCCCTCCAGACCTCCCTGTCCCTCCGGAGGCCGGACCCAACTCGGCAGATGAAGAGGGGCTCCACTATGCGGTACTCAACTTTAAAAAGCTGAAGCAGCTCGAGCGGGAGGACTCTGACACCGAATACTCAGAGATAAAGATACACACGTGAGGATTTTCTCACAGCCATAACCTTGCGTGGAAGGTACATGGTCTCTGTACAGAGCCCTGGGGTCGTCGTCTGTAGGCAGTTGTGCTGCCAACCCAAAGGGTGGTGGTTCGAATCCACCAGCTGCTCTTTCAGGGGAAAGACAATCTCTGTGCAATTTGCAGCCTCAGATAAACCAATGGAGGGTAGCTATGAGTTGTTTCAGAGTCAACAACGAGTCTATGTATGAATGAGTTTGCTTTTCCAAGCAGGATGCCTTTTTTCCAAGGACTGGTACTTTCTGATAACGTGCTCCGACTTTGTGAGAGCATCCTGTTGCTAAGGAGTGCCTTGGATGTACATCCTCCTCGAAGATTTCTTTGTTGGCAGTCCATGGTCTATTCTGTATTTTTTGCCAGAACTACAGTTCAAAGTCATCTATTTCATCTCTGGTCTGCCTTTATTAACTGTTCAACTTTCAAATAAATCCCCTCAAAAAAATCCAAATGAGATTCTGTTTGTTTTGCTTGATTTTCTTAACGAGATGTGACCAAATGACATTAGACTTGAACTTTTAACCTGTTTTATGTCCGTTTTTTCCTAGTGTAATCTCCAGAATCAAGTAGTCTTTACTGCCACCATACAACGAGGGGCAATCAATGGTCACTGAGTCTGTCAGGATACTTGCTGTACTGCCCTTTAACACCGTCAACCGCAGGGGATAATATGGTCAGTCATAATGTCGTTACGTACAGAATTACATGAAACCATTGAAGGAAAAGTAATGCCAACTTGTCGGTCAGTACAGGCTTGTTACAGTGGTGATGGGTTGTCAGGTTGGAAGTGACTCATAGCTGACCCTCCAGTGGGTTTCGAGAGGCGGTAAATTGCACAGAAGGAGACTTCCTGTCCTCCTTCCGTGAAGCACCTGTGGGTCAGAACCACGTGCCTGTAGGATTGCAGCACAGCTTCTTCCGACTAGGCCACCAGGGCTGTTTAATACAGGAGGAAGGGACCTTATTTCATGAGGCATCGTGCTGAGGCGTTGGACTGCCATCCGAAAGGCAGAAGGTTCCACTCCACCAGCTTCCCTGAGGGAGAAAGATGGGCAGTCTCTTCTCATGCATTTGACAACTTTTGGAAACTCACTGAAGGGTCAGCTCTAAGTCGGTTCTGAAACATAACAACAATAAATGTAAGCCTAATGTCAAGAAGACATAGATTCTCACCACTGGACCAATCGGTAGCATCAGGATGGATGG
>NW_006400098.1:1837394-1839105 GCF_000299155.1 Elephantulus edwardii | reverse complement strand
GACTCGACGGCACATAACAACAACAACAATAGAAAAACCTAGTCAAGATGTTACAAGAAAAGGAAATTGCAGCCCAATATTTTTCATGAATATGGGGGGGATGTCTTACTTAAATATAAGCAAATTTAATATGTATTGTAACCCAGGCCATGTTCTTCTCAACTACTTGTTATGCTTCAGAGAGCTGGACAGTGACTAAGGATGACAGAAGAAGAATAGATGCCTTCAAGTGGTGGTGCTGCAGAAGAGTCTTGAACATGGACTGCCAAGAAAACACATAGGTCTGTCTTGGAGAGGGTGAAATCCAGTCTCTCCTTGGAGGCTAGGACTTGGAAGCTCCGCCTCACTTACTCTGGACACGTGGCCAGGAGAGATCAGTCCCTGGACAAGGTCATCATGCTCAGAAGGGTCGATGGACAGTGCAGGAGAGGGAGACCCCAGATGTGATGGATTGATAAAGTAACTGGGGTGATGGGGGTTGGTGTGTCAGAATTGGTGAGACTGGCTCAGGACAGGGAAGGGTTCAGAGCTGCTGTTTCTAGGGGCGTCGCTATACGTCACAGGCGACTCGATGGCACATAACAACAATGTTCGCTTTCTATCTCTGTGATGGTTCACTTTAAGTCTTGCAGGACGGTAAAAATGACACATGCCTTCTTTTGAGGTCCATACACTTAATTTCCACGGTCTTGTCGCCACAAGGATGCCTTCCACATCATTTGTATTGTATTCTTAGAAAGCTGCCCCATCCCTTTGGCAGGTCACAAGAATATTACTTAACCTAGTTGCATGTCGCTATGAGTCGCAAGCGACTCGACGGCACATAGCAACAACAACAACAGTGCCATGTCATCTGTTGGTGAGAATTGCAAAACCGTGGCTACGAAAGCTATTAGCAAGTAATCCCAATACATCGCACTGATCACACAATTGTAGAAAATCCCCACTTCTAGCCTCATACTTAAGGGTGAAATACTGAAAGCCTGCCCCTAAGGTTGAGATCAAGACAAGAACATCCATTGTTAACTATTTCTATTCAACCTTTTGGTCTCATTTAGAGTGAAATGTAGTAAGAATGAGAACTAGAAAGCAGTCACAGTGTAGGGAAAAATGAAGAGCTTCCTCTCTTCGCAGGTGATGTGACTATGGTTGCAGAAAATTCTGAGAAATCTCCAAAACAAGGTTTTATGCAAAGTAAACGACATAGAAGAGCTAGTGGGGGGGAAAACAGCCCCCCGAGTGAGGTAGTGACTCTGTAACATCCGAGGATGAGTCCTAGGAAGCGCTGAAGCTTCCGTCTGGCCGTCTTGGAGTGTTCAAACCGTTCATAACTCCTTCTCCTACTCTAGTAATTAGATTGCTAAAAGGGGTCCAAGATGCACAGAGAGGCCGTATGTGGGCTCTTGGCACAGAAGCTGAGTTTCCAGGTTACAGCTAGCTCTGTCCTTGAACATACTACTTGAATAGATGCCTTGCCAACTGATGTATCCCCACAGCTATCATCTTGAGACCCAAGTGACAATCATCCAGTTAAATCCAGTTATTGTTGTTGTGTTGTTGTGTGCCATCAAGTTGCCTGTGACTTGTAGCGACCCTGTGTACAACATCCCTAACCCCTACTCTGTCCTGTGTCAATATTACTGTCTCTGACACACCTACACCTGTTATCCCAGTCACTGAATCAATCCGTCTCATAGAGGGTCTTCTTTTC
>NW_006400098.1:1824214-1837064 GCF_000299155.1 Elephantulus edwardii | reverse complement strand
TCACAATACACCTTTTAATTTCCTGGCTGCTGGTGCCAAGAGTGTTGACTGTGGAGCCAAGCAAACTAAAGCTGTGAACAATCTCGATCTTTATAGTACAAGTTTTGCAGCTGTCTGTTGTGTAAAAGTAGATAACCGAAGCACTCATAACCTGATGATAGGAGAATCTTTTTTTTCATTTTTTTAATTATTTTTGTGTGAGTTACCATCAAATCAGATCTGACTGGTACAGGAGGAGATTGTCCCTCCTTCCCCGGCAGAGCATCTGGTGGATTTGAACCGTGTGCCTCTGGAATTGTAGTTGCAGTTCCTTGCCACTAGGCCACCAGAGCTCCCCTGGAGAATCATTTTTAAACTATGCTGTGAAGCTATCTGGAAAACTCTTAAGTAACTTCACTCCGGCATACTTTGTAAAACGTGCATGCAGATGAGTATCAGAAAGGAAATTCACAAAGAAAGGCGTGCCTCCAAGTCCCTCCCAGGTTCAGTTCCACTCACGACCTTCATCTCTGCTGCCACCTTCAGTTGATTTAGGAAACAGTTTTACCACAAAGAGGGCATCCGGTGGGCCGGCCCCAGCCTCAAGCCAGGGCCAACCTCAAGAAATGTTCCATTCAAGCAGCTGAAAAATAGGCTAGTTGGTTCCTTGCTGTATTGTTGCTGTTGTTATTGGGTGTCATCGAGTTAACTATGATTCACAGCAATCCTGTGAAAAACAGACTTGAACCTCACCCCGTCCTGTTACTCTCACCATCTCTGAAATGCTTGAGCCCACTGGCTCAGTCCATTTTATTGAGAGCTTTTCCGGAAATGTGTTTGATGTGCAGGTTTGCTCTGTCCCTGGAGTGAGGCTAGCTAGCCTGGGCCTAGGGTTTGAACCAGGAGGCGGCCTTAAGCCAGGTTCAAACTGTCTTCCTGTCAAACATTCTTCTAGGTGGTACAGCACTGGTCTGTGCGTTGCTGTACAGAGGTAACTTGTGGTTGCTATGATGCTGAAGCCTGTGACAGTGATGTGCCAATCGTGGTAATGGGCACCCATGGTGGACAGTGTTGGCTGGAGCTTCCCGACTAAATCAAGCCTGGAAGCAGGAGAGGCATCCACTTCCAAAATGGCTTGCCTCCAGAAACTCTATGTACGAACAGTGCTCAGGCTGTTCGTTCATAGGGTCGCTTTGAGTCGTCTACGACTCGACAGCATTAAACAACAACAACAACTTCTGCTCTTTCTCTGACCTTCCACCTTCCCCAGCAGGAACTTTTACTAAACTCTCTTGAGCCTTTGAGCCAACGCTGGAGCCAGACTAAGGCTCTGGACTGGTTTGGGCTCCAGATGAAAATCGGCAATGGGGAATCTCAGGAAGATATTAGAAAGGACGTGACTGGATAGTTCAGGCATGAAATTGTGGTGATGTGGGCCAGCAAAGGTGCATGTGGAGTGTAAGTTGTAGGTCACACAAAGTCTTCCCCCCATTTTATTTTCCTTTTAATCGGGATTTTAACAAAAGTTTATAGAGAACTTGGATTTCCATTCATTCATTGTTGCACATTTTCCTCCCTACCCACTCCGTTACCAAGCCAAAGGTCCTACAGCCCTGGTGTGTCCACTTGCCATACAGAGGTAACTCGTGGTTGCTGTGAAGCTGAACACTGTAACACCGATGTGTCAGATGTGTTAATGGTTACCCACGGTGGACAGTGTTGGGCGGAGCTCCGCGATTAAGACAAGCTTGGAAGCAGGAGTGGCATCCACTTCCGTAATAGCTTGCCTCTGGAAACCCTGTGAACCTGGAGAGAGGATGAAAGTTACACAAGTGTGAAAGACTTTTGTTCATAGGGTCGCTATGAGTTTCCTCCAACTCGATGGCACTTAACAACAACAACCCACTTCTCCAGTTTGCTTTTCTCATTGAAAAAAGAAAAATTCTTTCATTGTTACACAATCCCCTCTTCCTTTCCAGTCTACTTTGCAATGCCGCTCTTATTCTGGACTGTTGTCATGCAAATAATATGTAATCGGACTAAGTGGGTGTGGGGAATGAGCCAAGAGAAGTGCACAGAAATGATGCTAAAAGTCATACCTGAAGGGAGCTCTGGTGGCCTAGTGACAAGAAGTGGCACTGCAATCCCAGAGGTGGTTCGAATTCACCAGATGCTCTGCTGGAGAAGGAGGGACAATCTCCTCCTGTACCAGTCAGATCTGATTTGACGGTACATACACACAAAACTAGTAAAATTTTTAAAAAATAAACTATTTTTTTACAAAAAAACTCATACCTGAGCTGACTTCATGCAAACCGACGGAGTTGAGAAGATGCTCTTGATGGAGGTACGTCTCTCCACCAAGGCAGCAAGCTGGGTATTTTGGAATTCTGGGAACTATTGGAACTCTTAGACCAAACAAGTGAGTGGCACACGAAAGGAACAGTGGTGGCTGTCTTCTCTGGGTGAGTCTCAGGTGTCCGCCAGCTACATCCACCACACCTCTCCACCACGGTGGTGGGTGGGATGGTGACCTGCATCTCCAGAACACCAGGCTTGTGCCTGGGAAGACAGCAGGAGCTTTGTCGTCCACGGAACCTGGAGGTGGTGGTTGTGAGTTGCCATCTGGTACGACTCATAGCAACCCTATGCTCAGCTGACCTGAACCCTGTCCTCTCTGGCTCCATCAGTAGGGTTGTTCTGCAGTTGCCTGGAAGGACTACTGCAGAGGTTGCAGTAGAGGAAGGAAGAGTATGGCAGTTGCCCCAGCACCCCCAAGCTTGAGCACTTCCCGAGAAACTCAAAGTGATGCTACCAAGCCAAAGGTGGGTGATTTTAATCTTCAACCCTCAAGTCTGGTTTTAACTATTTTTAATCAAACGTTCTTCCAAGTGGTATAGCACTGGTCTGTCCATTTGCTGTACAGAGGTAACTCGTGGTTGCTGTGATGCTGAACACTGTGACACTGATGTGCCAAATGCGATCATGGTCACCCATGGTGGATGGTGTTTGGTGGAGCTCCGCGGTTAAAACAAGCTTGAAAGCAGGAGCAGCATCCACTTCAGAAATAGCTTGCCTCCAGAAATCTATGAACCTGGAGAAAGGATGACTGGGAAGGGGTAGTGTCCTTTGAGACACAGAGACTCTGCACTTGCAGTCTTCATAGAAAGAGCCTAAAAGAGTAGTGTTGTCGACCGGGATGAATGAATGAGGTAGGGACACTGAGAAATGAGGGAGAGAACAGAGAAAGGAAAGGTGGGGTGTACAGCTCCATGACTGCAACCACGACCTTAGAGTTTCTCTTTATCGAAAATTGCCAGGAGGTAAGTCACAGAGAAAGCTCTTTACTAATGAAGCGATGTTTTCCTCTACTAACATTCTTTTGCTTTCTCAGGAAGGACGGAACCACAAGGACAAAGTGGGAGGTAGCGGGCAGCACCTGAGTCTGCCAGGGGTGCCTTTCTCCTGTGATCTGTGTTCTGTCCACAAAGTGCCCCTCAAAGAACCATAACTCACGTATGCAAGTACAAAGAAAGCCTTATTTTAAAGAATAATTTTCCACATGTGGAGGCCCCCTCAGTGGAAAGATGGTGAGATAAAGAGCCCTGAGTCCCTGCCCACAATTGTTTTTAAGGCCTTCCCGGGTGCTTTTGTCTGGGTCGGGGAGATTGGGAGCATGGTTGGTGGGCCGGGGAATCAGTCATGTGGGTTGGCTTTTGATGGGCTGGCTACTTTGCCCGCCTTTACCCTTTTTGTGTCCCGTAGACACTAGTTAATTCTTTACTTTGCAAGGACAGATAAGACTTTACCAGGCGCATCTGTGTTTGCTTTACCTTTTGTAAGGTAAGAATTTTTATGGCCCGCTTCTGCTTCTGGGATTAATGAGGTTTTTTAAAAAATGGGATTGATGCTGTCCCCTCATCTGTCTCAGGAGAAACACTGCCTTGTTCCTTGTAATCTGTTGCAAGAGGTATTCCAGCTTGTTTTGTGCCTCCTTCAGTTCCTGATGAAGCATTTGGCTTAAAATTTGGTTTAACACCTGGCTTCCCACACGGGAGTAGTTCTTGGCTAAGATCTAGGGTGACAAAGTGGCAAAGAATAGAGCAGCCGGGAAGCTGCTAAGAGCAGAGCCAGTTAGCAGGAAGAGCTAAGAAAAACTACTGCTGAGAGAGACCAGCACCTCAGATGGTTGGATGGAGTGAAAGGGACTTGAGACCTCCTGTACTAGCTATGAGCTCGGCTGCCGGAAGCTGACAGCAGACCTGGGCATAGCTGAACTGCCTTGCAGAGAAATGGCAGCGAGGCCAACAGTGGAGAAGGCAGGGGGTGTGTGGCCTCCAGTAGTACAGCCGTCCTAACACAGGAGAGAGGCACCGAACAGGAGAAGGAAGTCACCTGGCTGGCAGAGAAGCTGTGCCCACCGGTGGCTAAGTGTGGGCTTTTCAAGAGTGGTGTGAGCGCTGCTTCGACACAGAGTTTATCTGCTCTGTCAGTCAGCCTTGTGCTGTGAGTTGTTCTGGTCAGAAAGGTCCTACACTGAAGATGAGCGGAGGTAAAAAAGCTCTCCACCTCGGAGACATGTCCAGGCTTTTCCCACGTGCAGCAGGGTCAACTGGCCAAACAGCAACATTGGTGTGCAGTTGCTGCTGGAGCAAACACTGCAAAATTAGCAGTTTACAGCAACACGAAGTTGTCATGACACGGTTTTGGAAGACAGAAGTATGAAGTGGGGGCGGGGGGGAAAGTATGAAGTGGATCTCACGCTACTCAAGTCAGGATATGGGCACAGCTGCCTCCTTCTGGAAGCTGGAAGACTCTGTTTCCTTGATTTTTTTAGCTTTTAGAGGCCACTTGTGCTCCGTGGTAAATAACTCTTTCCTCTAAAATTAGAACCAGGAGTGGAGCATCATCAAACGTTTTCTGACGTTAATAGCGTTATTTTAAATTTTATTATTTTGTGTGTGTGTACCATCAAATCAGATCTGACTGGTACAGGAGGATACTGCTCCTCCTTCTCCAGCAGAGCATCTGGTGGATTTGAACCATGTTCCTCTGGGATTGCAATACAGTTTCCTGCCACTAGGCCACCAGAGCTCCCTTCTGACTTTAATAATCACTTTTCTGACTCCTTTCTTTCACTTATGAGGATTCTCATGGTTATAGTGAGTCCACGGAATAATCTCACTGTCTCATGATGCATAATTTAATCACATCTTCCAAGTTCCTTTAGCGATGGTAAGGTGAGCTATTCACAGGCTCTGGGAATTAGGATGTGGACACCTTGAAGGGCCTTCATTCTGCCTACCACGTTTCCCCGTAAGGACCAGGCACTGTTATTGTTAAATATTATGGGGAGGAAATGAGAAAGAAGGAATAAACAGTGCCCTGGAAATGTAGCAAGAAATCAGGGTCTTGTTTGGCTCTTGGACTGTAGATTTCCTCTTGGACCTACTGTCTGTCAGGGGCCCCACTGTGAGCCCTCTCCTTCTTCCTTTCATGATCACTAGCAGATGTTCCAGGCAGAGCAGTAGACACCTGCCACCTCCTGTACTGAATGGACCTATTGAGGAGAGCCAGACAGGACAAAGATGGAGTTGATGAGGATAGGATGGTTGCTTATTGTACTGATGTCTGGGGTAGGTGAGAAACACTCCTAGACTATGCTCTGTGCTCCTGGGCTCTGCGGAGCATAGAAGAAAGTTTCCAAACCACAGCATCCTCTTTCAAATGTGAAGCTGTCTGCGTGGGTCCAAGGTCAGCGAGAAAGCAGTGACCTGTGGTGAAGTTAGCAGTGAAAGGAGATGGCTTAGTTTCACCTCTGCATTAGTTCTCAACGATCTCCTGCTCATACCACCTTTGTATAGAATGCCCCTACCTGGCCTCTCTCTCTTTCTCCCCCTCGCTCTGTTCTGTGTCCTGACATACTAGGGAGTCATCTAATCTCTATCACATGTTTGCAGGCATGCAGCCTGGTGGTCTGTAGAAAATATTCTTTAGAGAGTATAAAAGAAGGGAACAGACTGGAAGAAAATATAAGCTAAATTTGTACCTCACCATATGCCTTGCATACAGATTCTAAAAAAGGCCTCTCAAAATGAAACAGTAACTCAGTAACAACAAACATAAAATTAAGCAAAAGATTGGACCACACACTTCACCAAAGAAGATAAACAGGTGCATGCAAAGAACATATGCAAGCAGTCTCAGTGTCGCTGTAAACTGATTCAGAATGAGACGCTGTTGTGGTGATTATGTGCCGTCGAGTCATTTGCAACTCATAGTGACCCTGTGTACCAAAGCTCTGAACTCTGCTCCTGAGCCAACCTTATCATCTCTGACACACCTACCCACATTACCCCAGTCATTGAGTCAATCCATCTCATCCATGGTCTTCTTCTCTTGCACTGTCCTTCCACCCTCTCATGCATGATGTCCCCCTCCAAGGACTGGTCCTACCTTGAAACATGTCCAAAGTATGTCAGAAAGAGCTTCAGAATCCTTGCCTCCAAGGAGCAGCCTGGTTTCACCCTCTCTAGGATGAGCCTGTTTGTTCTCCTAGCAGTCCATGGTATATTCAATACTCTTCTCCAGCGCCACAGCTCTGAGGCATCAATTCTCCTTCTGTCATCCCTAGTTATTGCTCTGCATTCTGGTACATAGCAAATAATTGGAATCAAGCTTAGAAGCGCTAGTCCAAGATAAAAAGAGACTGCCAAATACAACTAGAAGTGTACAATCTGAAGAGGATAAAATTGATGCATGGGCTCTTCTAAAGATTAAACCCATGTGTACATAAAAAACTTTTCCCAACGGGGTGAAAAGAAAACCTAAAGACTGGGAACAAAGATTTGGTAATACCATCTCACACAGAGTCTTATTACAAAAGTTTACAGAATATTCCTGGGCCTCCACAAGAAAAAGATTGATAATTACAAATGGGCTGAAGGCATGGGAAGACTTTTCACAGAGGAAGATATTCAACTCACCAATAGACACATGAAAATATGTTCCAAATCACTGGCAATAAGAGAGATGCAAATAAAAACCACAGTGACACACCATCTCGCCCCAGTAGCAGTGGCAAAGTTTAGCGGGGCAGCAAACAACTGTTGGAGAGGATGTGGAGGGCCGGGAACTGTCGTACACTGTTGGTGGGATTGTAAAATGGTACAAGCACTCTGGAAGGCTGTTTAACATTTCCTCAAAAAGAAAACACAGACATTCTGTGTGACTCAGCTATTCCACTACTAGGAATATACCCCAAGGAAATTAGAACTGAGACACAAGTGGAGATTTGTACATCGACATCAATACCAGTGTAATTCACCATTGCAAGAATGTGGAAACAGCCCAAATGGCCAATCAGAACCAAATGGATTGAGAAAGTATGGTACAGTTACACGATGGAATACTATGCAGTACTCAGGAGCAATGATTTTGAAAAGTTAAAGCATTTTAATGGAAATTATAGCTGAAGATGTTTATTTGCAAAACTGAGAATTTACACCTTCATATATTTAATCTTTCAGTCGATGACTATGGTATAATTTCTTTATTGTTAAAAATAAATTTCATGCCATTTTCTATTGTTACATGCCATTGAGTCAGAAACTACTCATAGCTGACCCTCTAGTGGGTTTTAAGAGGCTGTAAATCACTTGGGCAGAGATTGCCTATCTTTCTCACGTTATCTTAATGATCAGAGATGCAGCCTTCTCACATATCAAACAAGGACACAAAACAATATGTAAGATTGAGTATTTATGTAAAAATTGTGTTGGAAGGCTTTTCAAACATGTGGTGGCATATTATGTCCTGTGTGACTTGCTAGATAATGCATTATGTAGAATAAGATGGAAAAATCTGCAGAGGGTGAACTTTAAACTTTCGTCTTGCCTGAATAGCCCATTCATGCTTTCCGGGAATGTGATACCACTTGAGACACATTTAACTCTGAAAAGTGGATGTTTTGCAAAAATGGGGATGTTAGTGGAGGACCCAAGGAAAGTTGTACCAGCCCACACTGTACTTAAAGAAAAGTAACTGTTCTTTCGTTGATAATTAGTAACTGAAAATAGGCCATTGGGAGCTCTGGTGGCCTTATGGTAAGGAGCTGCCAATCGAAAGGCACGCGGTTCGAATCCACCAGCTGCTCCATTGGACCAAGATGGGTCATCTCCTCTTTACTGCCTCAGAAAACCCGCTGGAGGGTCAGCTGTGGGTCGGTTCTACCTTGAGAGCACCCAAGCACAACCACTTTCACGGATACATAGAACGTGTATGTTTGCCTTTGGTTTTACATGAAAAGATACTGCACGGTTCTAAGTCCAGAGATGGCTCTGGAACTTTGCAAATTGGTATGCCAAGAAAAATTTCCATATTCATACTTGAAAACACTCCAGCATCCTACATGTTGCTGTCATGGATTCAATTGTGTGTCCCCAAAACACCTGTCCACTTGGATGAGCCGTGAGTCTCAGCTGGTAGATAATGTGATGGTGGAATTTAACAGCAGTCGGATCGTCTCTCGTGATGTGACACCACGTGGTAAAACAATCCATTGTAAGAGGACTGCAGTCGGATGCAACATCCTTCCTCTGGTCACGCCCATGATCTGGTGAAAGGGAAGTTCTCCTTGGGGGTGCCCTGCAACACCTTTGGTCTTACATGAAATACAGGAAAGAAGAAACAAGTGGGCAGAGAGAATGAGGGACCTAGTATACCACCAAGAGAGTGGAGTCCAAAGTGGAGCACGCCATTTGGATCCAGTGTCCATGCCCTGGAAATGTTCTAGACCTAGCTGACAACGTGGAGAGAAAGCCTTCGTCTAGAACCAGCACTCTGAACCCTTGTAAGGCCCTTCCCTTCTGGTCTCCCAAGCAGAGAGAGAATAAATCTGCTTTTAAACATTGTCCACTTGTAGTATTACTAGCCAACAGAGACAATTCTCACAGCACGTGAGTGAAGCTCTGAAGTCTCGTGATTCTGCATTAGGGGAGGAGGTAACACTACTGTATGAAGAGTATCTCAAAGGCAGTTGGGTCTCCTGTGGTCCCCAGTCCTACAAACATGTGACTGTCTATTATGTGTCTGATCAATGAATGAATGAATGAATGAGTACCTGCCTCCTTAACTTCACACAGTATGTTCCAGATACTCTCACAGGCCTCCTCCAACATACAAATCCAGCAGTACTGACCGTCCCTGAGTCTAGGTGAAGCTGGCTGAGGATAGGACAGGGATGGACAAGGTCTTCAGCATGGGTGATGGTGTCAGAAAAACTCACCCAGTTTGGGGAGGTACCCAGAACACCCTTCCCTCCATATCTTTTGCCTCTGTTGTCCTCAGATGACCTGGTCAGACTCATGAAAGTTGCCAAAACTCTAGATCTCAAGAAAGTTGCCAGCATTGGGAGGCAGGGTGTTAGGAGCTGGTCTGTCTCTTCTGTCCTCTCTGAGCAGGTCGCTGGGGTCTCAAGGACGTAGTTTCTGTCTTCTCTGATGAGAAGGGTGAGGGGGGAGGAGCTCTGACTGCGTGTGCATTTGAAGTTCCTCTTCTGTTAGCCTAAGGAGGCTCCTCCCTGCCTTCCTGCAGTCCCAGTCCCCACCATCCTCGTCCACCCGCCTCTAACCTTCCCTTTTCTCTCCTCAGACAGAAGCCCAGGGACGCCTCACCTGGAGATGCTGCTGTTCCTGCTCTGGGTAGGTGAGTGAGCGCACGGGGAGGAACCAGTGGCAGCCGCAGCCGAGCTGTGCTTGACCCTCACGTCTTACAGGAGCCCGGACCCAGCATTCGGAATTCCAGCTGCAAATTCAGAGTCCAGTGACTGTGGAGGAGGGTCTGTGCATCCAAGTGCCCTGCACTGTCTTCTACCCCCACCACAGCTGGAACAGATCTACCCCTGCTTACGGCTACTGGTTCTGGGGCAATGCCCATGCAAGCCAGGGAGATCCAGTGGCCACCAATAACCCTCAGCGAAGAGTGCAGGCCAGGACCCAGGGCCGATTCCATCTCCTCGGAGATCCCCATATCTATGACTGCTCCCTGGAAATTGGAGAGGCACAGAAAGGGGACGCAGGGACATACTTCTTTAGGATAGAGAGAGGACCTGTGGTGAGATTTAATTTCCTAGATAACCAGCTCTCTGTGCGTGTGACAGGTAAGAAATTGGCTCCCGGAGAGGCCACAGGGGAAGGTCATGGGCCCTGGACAGGGGTGGGATGGGATAATTTCCTCCTCCTCTGGGAAGGATCATGGGGAGTAAAATATTGGGACTGGCTGCAAAAATAATTACTTGCCAAGAGATTGCTGTCAGGGTTACACTCAGGGGTCTTGAACTCTAGAACCTGGGTCTTTTTCCTCTAGCCCTGACACAGACACCAAACATCCACGTTGAGGGGACCCTAAAATCTGGTCACCCCAGGAACATAACCTGTACGATACCATGGACTTGTAAGATGGTCACTCCCCCAACCTTCTCCTGGACTGGAGTGGCCCTCACATCCTTGGATCCCAAGACTCTCCACTCCCCGGTACTCACCCTCACGCCGGAGTCCCACCACCATGGCACCAAGCTCACCTGCCAGGTGACCCTGTCTGGAGGAGGCGTGGCCATGGAGAGCACCATCCAGCTCAACGTGTCCTGTGAGTGCTGGGCAGAGACACCTGGGCTCCGAAGGGCAGAGGGCGTTGGGGTGGGGAAGGTGAAGACAGTTGCTGAAGACTCGTCTAGATCAAGATGAAAAGAACATCTACTTTCCCCCACCCCTTCCCCATCTTGCCCTCTGCCACCTTGTCATACTGCAGATGGTCAGTTGTCCCTTTCTATTCCAGATGTGCCCAAGAACTTGACCATCCGAGCCTTCCAGGGCAACAGCACAGGTGGGCAAAGACTTGTCCTCTCAGGGACTGGCAAGAGAGTGGAGCTCTGTCAATCCAGGGGCAGAGATGAGAATTCTGAACTTGTAGGAGACAGATGTTGATAAGGCCTGATGTAACGAAGCTTCTGTTACTCTTCAGACTCTGTTTTCTTCTCCCTCCCTCCCTTTGGTAAGACTCTTCCAGGTCACAGTGTTATCCTGGTCGACAGCCCCGTGTCACCATCTGTTGTGTTTTTCTCTCTTGACTTCCCTCCCCTCACTCTCCCATGACACTCTTTCCCAACTCCTCACCCAATTTCTGTCATCGCAGTTTCCCACAGGAAGCCATAGTACGTGGGTGCCCGCCTACATCTGACAAGGGGCCTCTGACTTCTCTCCGAAGAACCCCACGAGTCAGCTCCTCCGCTCTGGTGACTCTCACTAACCTCTGTCCAGTCCAGACTGCTCTGAACTCACATCGTCCCTTCTATCTGAGTTATCTGAGTCGACATCTTGGAAGTCAGTTTTGTCATCTCGAGCTCTTGCCCAGCCCGCCCCATGAGTCAGTGGATTTTGTAAACGTGACTTCCTGAGAAAGTCTGAAACCACTTTCTGGCTCCATCTGCAGGGTCTAGTTCAGCTGGTGGCCCTCTCTCCCTCGGACTGTCACACCAGCCTCCCCCCTTGGCTGCTCAGACTCCAGTCTCACTCCCTATGGTTTGCCACAGCTGAGACTCCAAAGAGGGACTCCAGTTCTGAAAATGACGGGGAGCTTCCCTCCTCTTGTATGCCCATGACCTGACCCTGTTCCTCCTCTACTCACAAGGAACCCACGCTCACTGTGGCCTCAAGAAAGCCCAAAAGCATCACCTGTCCTGGTCCTTCCTCAACATTCTCTCCAACGCCTTTGAATTCGCCTCTCCAGTGTTTTACATGCCACGTTACAATCATCTGAGAGGTCTTTTCCCATACCAAACTCTTCCTCCTTTCCTCACACACCTTGGGACATACCCTGTCCCTAGATCATTGAGTTACCTCTCCCAATGCCTCACCTTCACTTTCCCACACCTGAAATGTTTGTCTCAGGGATTTCTTTTCTGTTCATTAGGAAACGAATAACAAAGCACCACAAACTAGGGCTTGTAAAACAGCAGACATTTATCCTCTCACAGTTCTGGGTCCCAGAAATCTCTAACTATAGAGTCAGCAGGGTTTTCCCTGAAGGCTTGAGGGGAAAACCCTTTCTTACTCCCCGCCATTTCTGGTTGCTGGTCGTCAGGCCTTGGTGTTTGTCCACGTGGACACACGTTACTGCAGTTTGTGTTTTCCTCTGCATGTATCTGTCTTCTCCGTGAGTGGTTCTGTGTTTCTTCTCTTGTTTCAAAAGTTACTGAATTTAAGGTGCACCCTTACTCCAGTATGACTTTAGCTGAACTTGATTTCAGCTGGAAAGACCAGGTTCCAGCATATGAGTTAGATAAAAGCGTTTTAGAGAGTTATGATTGGTGGCACTGAATTGGTCCAAATGATAGAATCTTCATGAGCTCTGTTGTGCATAAGACCAGAGTGGCAGTCACTGGGCAAATCCGTCTCATTGAGGTGGGTCTGCTTCACAGATCCTCTCTTCTTCCAAGCATGATCTCTTTTTCCAAGGACTGACCCCTCATCTGACATGACCATAGTGAGTGACCTGAAATTTCACCGTCTTTGCTTGTAAGGAGCACTCTGACTGTGCTTTTTTCCAAGACAGATTGTTTTGTTTTGTTTTGAAGATTCACATTGTTGCTGTTAAGTACCGTTCAGTCACAGCTAACTCACAGCTGACCCTCCAGGGGTTTTTTGGGGGTTTGTTTTTTAAAATTATTATTAATTTTAATAGACATTTACAGAGGTTTTGGATTTCCATCCATTCATTGCCGCACTTTTCTCCCTGCCCACCCGTCCCCACAAGCTCGCTCCCCCCTCTGAAGAGAAAAAGAAAAAAAATATTCTTTCATTAGTATACAATTCCC
>NW_006400098.1:1818788-1822219 GCF_000299155.1 Elephantulus edwardii | reverse complement strand
TATTTGTCCTTTTGTGACTGAGATATTTCACTCAGCATGATGTCCTCCAGGGTCATCCACTTTGCATAATATTTCATGAGTTCCTTGTTTTTCTTTTTTTATTTATTTAGATTTATTACTAATTTCAGTAAAAATTTACAGAGACTTTGGATTTCCATTCATTCATTGTTGCACTTGAGTTCCTTGTTTTTCAGTGCTGTATAGTATTCCACTGTGTGAATATACCACAGCTTCTCTATCCATTCATTTGTTGATGAACGCTTGGGTTGTTTCCAGCTCTTTGCTGTTGTGAACAAAGTCGTGATAAACATGGGTGTGCTTCTCTCATCTTTTCTAGTGCAGTGTTCGTTATCTATCCCCATGCTTTCCTCATTCTCTCCCCAACATCCCCCCATGTTTGCCCTATTTTATAACAGTGGTGTTATGCAGTATTTGTCCTTTTGTGCGTGAGATCTTTCACTCAGCATAATATCCTCCAGGCTCTCCCGTGTTATATAATGTATTACAAGTTCATTGTTTTTCAGTGGTGTGTAATATTCCATTGTGTGGATGTACCATAGTTTTTCTATCCATTCATTTGTTGTTGGGCAAAAAAGGTTGCTTCCATCTCTTTGCTGTTGTGAATAATGCAGGAAAAAGCATGGTTGTGCATACATCTGTTTGAGTCATGGCTCTGGTTTCTTTAGGGTATATTCCCAGTCGTGAACTTGCTGGGTGAAATAGTATTTCTGTTTACAACTTAAGAATGTGCCAGACTACTTTCCATTGTGGCTGTACCATTTTACATCCCAACTAGCAGTGAGTAAGTGTTCCATTCTCTCTACAACCAACCTTGCTAGCATTTGTTGTTTGCTGCCCTGTTGAACTTTGTTATTGTTGCTGGTATGTTAAATAGTCTTGAAAATCCATGATCTATTCGATATTCTTCACCAGCAGTTCCATTCACAACACTGTCCATGGGATAACAAAGTGAGACACGGGTCTCTCAGCCCTGCCCCTCTGATTCTCTTTATCTGCCTAGTCCCAGAGATCTTGGCCAATGCCACTTCACTGCACGTCTTAGAGGGCCAGTCACTGCGCCTGGTCTGTAATGCAGACAGCAACCTTCCTGCCAAGCTGAGCTGGTCCCGGGGGAGCTTAACACTAAGCCCCTCCCAGTCCTTGAATTCGGCCATTCTGGAGCTTCCCTATGTTGTTTCTGGGGATGGAGGAGAATTTACCTGCCGAGCTCAGCACCTGTCGGACTCCAGCCACATTTCCCTGAACCTAGTTGTGAAGGGTGAGTATGGGCAGGGCACCTGCATTCTCAGGTGAGACTGTGAGCTGGGTTGAAGCAGGGACCCAGGAACCTCATTCCTCCCTTCCCCTCTCTCTTCCCGCAGGTGATTCCTGTTCCTGCCTCTGTGTCTCCGGCGATCACACAGGCTCCTGGCCTCTGGTCTTAACCCTGATCAGGGGAGTCATTATGGGGGCTGGCTTCCTTTTCACCTATGTTCTCACCTGGATCTACTATAGCAGGTGAGACACTTTTTCAGGTGGGATCACATTCCGAGCCCTTAAAATTTGTGATGGCTTCACACACTTTTTCCTCTCCAGAATAGAACCCTCTACAGAACTGGTTTTTATTTCAGAGCTGTTTTCTTCATAGGTTCAGATACTCTCACGGGAACAAGGATGCTAAGTCTGGCTGAGCCCGGCTCCCCACAGCAGTGCTGAGATCTAGGTTCCAAACTTCTGACAGATGGATGAGGCCACCTTAAGTCAATGTCTCCTGAGACTCACACTTGACCCTGCACGACCCTCTGCGGAAAGCACGAACTGGATGGCTGGGTCCTGCCTCTTCTCCAGAAATAGCCTTTCTTCACTTTTCACATCTGGTCTACAGGACCCTTTAAAGGAATGGTTGGGAAGGAAGGTAGGAATGCAAATGTCTATTTTTATTAGAAATTTGAATTATATTCTATCTGATGTTTTGCCTCTGCATGCTTATATTACTGTATGTTAGTGTGAGTTTGATAAGCCTATAACTAAACTCCACAATGTATTGTTATAAACCCCATAATATATTCTGTTTCTTTCAAACAATAATTTTAAAAATAAAACCGTAAAATAACCCTTTTCCCCTATTTACTGACATACTAACCATTTCAGTTGCTGTTTATTCCTTTGTGCACTTGAAAACTTTGCTCTCATATAATTTTCCTTTGGCCTGATGATATTGTGTCTTTTTTGTAGTCGAGGTATACTGATGATTAATTCTCTCAGCTATTGTGTGGGAACATTTTCACTTGCACTAGCTTTGGGAAGATATTTCCAGTATCTATGGGAATCTTGGTGAATACTGTCCCCCTTCCAGTACTCAAAATTAGGGGGGTTTTTTTGTTTTTAAATTTTTTTTATTTTGTAATTTCAATGAACATCTACAGAGATTTTGGAATTCCATTTATTCATTGTTGCACTTTTCTCCCCGCCCACCCCACCCCCATCAAAATTAGTTTTTACTTGCATAGTTGTTTATGAGAATTCTGATATCATTTTTCTCTTTCAATTTTCATTTGTAATTTGTCTCTTCATTTTCTGGCCAGTTATAAGATTTCCTGTGTATTCGATGATTTGACTACTTCATTATTTAAAGCATTGGTATAGTCTGTGGACATGTGTGATAAGGGGTTCTGTGTGTGTGTGTGTGTGTGTGAGAGAGAGAGACAGAGACAGAGAGAGACAGAGAGAGAGCACATGCAAGCTTTAAAGCTTGTGATCTATAAATTTATGTTGTGCTTTGAGCTGTTGAGTTGATAATGATTCACAGAGACTCTTCAGGACAGAGTAGAACTATCTCACAGGGTTTTCTTATGGGATCATAGTACCAGGTCTTTTCTCCCAAGTATCCACGTACCTAACCACTGAACCAACAGAGTTCTTACTGAGTATGTGAAGAGAAAGACGTGGCATGTTTACTTACACACATTTCTTTCATTCCTCTTTCTTCTCCATATGGGATTTCCCCTTTTCCATATGCTGCAGTCTCCAATATCTTCCCATTGAGAATATGTTCACTTTTTCTCAGCCTTTTGGTGGTTTTGGTTTTTTGTGTGTTTGTTTGTTTGTTTGTTTGTTTTTTATTTATTTAAATTTATTATTCATTTCAGTAAAAATTTACAGACACTTTGGATTTCCACTCATTCACTGTTGCACTTTTCTTCCCTCCCAGCCCTTCCCCCCAAGTATACTACCCTCTTGGAAAAGGAAAAGAAAAATTCTTTTATTGTTTTACAAACCCTCCCCCAGGTCCATTCCACCATGTAGTCTTCGCTCTAGACTCCTGTCATGACAAAAATACCTAATCACATATCCCTTTTAAACAGTTTTCTCCCTCATCTGTTTCAATGCAGTATATATTGTTAAATCCATCTTTCTCAGTCTGCCCTCAA
>NW_006400098.1:1817778-1818319 GCF_000299155.1 Elephantulus edwardii | reverse complement strand
TGTGGTGCTCAAGTATTTTATAAATTCTGGATATAAGTCCCTTATCTGATATGTTATTACCAAATACTTTTTTCCAGTAGGTGGCTTCCCTTTTTACCCTGGTGGAGAAGTTTTTGGATGTGCATAGGGATTTGATTCTTAGAAGATCCCATTCATCCACTTTATCTTCTCCTGGTTGTAGGTTCAGCCTTTAGTTTTCTGTGTATTTTGAACAGATTCTATTGCTATCTTTCTTCTACAATGTTGAATATGCTGCTAATCCCATTCAGTGACATTTTCATGTCAGATAATTTTTTTCCTTCTCGTGGAATTACATCCTCTTATTCTCGTAAATATTGTAGTTATTCATGTATTATCTTAACATTTTCCTTTATATACTGAGTATGTGGGGGTTGGGGGATGATGAATTGGTAGCGGTGACAGTTTCAATTTTATAAATTTCCCCAGGCAAAGGAACACTGGTGTCAGAGTGTGCTATGTGTGGGGCTGCAAACTAGAAAGTCAGCGGTTCAAATCTACCAGCAGTTCTGAAAAAAAAAAA
>NW_006400098.1:1814996-1816718 GCF_000299155.1 Elephantulus edwardii | reverse complement strand
TCAGACGAAGCCCCAGAATCCTTGCCTCCAAGGAGCAGCCTGGTTTAACCCTCTCCACGATGAATCTGTTTGTTTTCTTGGCAGTCCATGGAACATTCAATACTCTTCTCCAGCACCACAGCTCAAAGGCGTCAATTCTCCTACAAATTGCTGTTTGTCAGATACTCCCCTAAATCTAAACAGTCAGATTAAGACAGACTAGAAAGAAGGACTGGCCATCCACTTCTGAAATGGCAGGCCTCTGAAAACCCAAGGTCATTGAAATTAATAAAAAAAAAAAATTACAACCTCAGAAACCCAATGAAGGGTCTCCGTGACTTGGAACTGACTCCAAGCCAATGGGTTTAGTGAAGACTCACTTCTGTTAAGATGCAGTGAAAGAGCACAGTAATAATCTGTAGGCACTGTGGAAATGAGTGCAGCCTCTTCTTTTGTTGAAAGAGCACCATTTACAAATAGACCAAGGACCAGAGAAAGAACTCCTGCAGAACAGCTCCTTTTAGCACCATGGACAGCGACATCTGCTGTGCTGTCAGACTGTGCTGGGGGAGGGAGCGCCCCCTGGAGGCAGTGCTGTGGCCTGCATGAAGGACAAGGGTGAGAGGGGCTTGGACACACACACAAAATGCCCTTCAGGGGATGTCTGAAATATCCTCTTTCTCCAGCAAAGGCTTCTCTGGACCCTCATGACCTCAGTGAAAAGGCCTAGAGAGGGTTCAGCCGCCACAGTGCACAGACAACAGCATCAAGAGAAACCTGTCTTGTGGAGACCAAGAGGAACCCGTTCTCAGGTTGCTGAGAAGGTATGCGTGACAAAGAGAAGGAAGCTGAGAGAGCTGTCCTGCATGAAGAAGGGAAGTTTAAAGGGAGCTCTGGTGGCCTAGTGGCAAGAAGCTGCATTGCAATCCCAGAGGCGCACGGTTCAAATCCACCAGATGCTCTGCTGGAGAAGGAGGGGCAATCTCCTCCTGTATCAGTCAGATCTGATTTGATGGTACACACACACACAAGATAATAAAAGAAAATTTAAAAAGGCAAGTTTGCCTGCAGTCTCTGGATCCTCAGTTGTAACCTGCTAATCTCAATCTGGAGCTGTGGCTAAAAAATTCTCCGTATAACTCGTAAGTGGGGGTGGTGAGGTCTGTGTGGCCACTATAACTAGTCTCTGAACCACGTAGAGAAGTGTTGTTGTTATTGTTGTTAGGTACTGTTGAGTGGAGTACGACTCAGCGACCCTACGAACAACTGTTCTAAACTCTGTCCTATCCCATGCCGGCCTCACAACCTCTGACACACTCAAGATCATTGCCGCAGACACTGTGTCAGTCCACCTCTCTTCTTTGCCCTCTCTCCATCTTCCCAAATATGGTGTCCCTCTCCAAGGCATAATATTTCTTGGCAACATTCCTGAAAAATGTGAGACAAAGCTTCATCATCTTTGCTGCCCAGCAGCATTCTAGTTATATCGTTGTTGTTGTTGCTGTTATTGTTATGTGCCATCAAGTTGCTTTTTTAATTGATATATATTTTCCTACATGTATTTTCAGCAACGACAAAATAAATAAAATCCTTGCCTCCAAAGAGCCACCTGGTTTCACCCTCTCCAGGGTGAATCTGGTTTTTTTTTCTCTTAGCAGCTGTGGTGCTAGAGAAGAGTATTGAATATACGATGGACTGCTAAGAAAACAAACAGGTTTATCCTGGAGAGGGTTAAACTAGGCT
>NW_006400098.1:1813075-1813826 GCF_000299155.1 Elephantulus edwardii | reverse complement strand
AGAGTGTTGACTGTGGAGCCAAGCAAACTAAAATTATTAACAAACTCAATCTCTTCAGCATCTATCATGATGCTGGGAGGTTTTATAACTGGTGTCATAGTTGGTAAAAGGTTAAAGACTGGAAATATGTCTCATTTCCATTTTATCTCTTCCTGAGTCTATAGGTTTGAACTGCTGACCATCTATTATTAGCCAAGCATTCAGACAGATTCGGATGCTGCCATTAACCCCATCTTTTCACATCACATAATGATGTTAGAGTATCCATAAAAGCATTTTGCATTTAAGGTGTCCATTGCTTGTTGGGGAGTGTTGGGAAGGAGGAGACGGCCCCTGGCCAGGGCAGATCTTCCTGTTTGTTTCCTTGGCAGTCCATGGTACATTCAACACTCTTCTCCAGCACCACAGCTCAAAGGTATCAATTCTCCTTCTATCATTACTAGTCATTGTCCAGCTTTCTGATGCACAACAAGTAATGACAAAGACCATGGCCTGTATCAGGTGCACCTTAGTCTCCAGACTGACATCATTGCTCCTCAGGACCTTGGAGAGCTCTCTGACATTAACCCTTAATATGGGATGGAGAAAGCTCTCCTGTGTTTGGCTGTGCTGGCTGAGAAAGCTTGCTACCCAGGAAGATGTGTGCCACATCCTTTGGGCTAGAAATGGTCTGCACTGGGCTGATATTCTCCTGTGCTGTCCACATACTCCACATCTACAAATCTGCCCCATCCTGTCTTCCTGTTTACTC
>NW_006400098.1:1805163-1812320 GCF_000299155.1 Elephantulus edwardii | reverse complement strand
AAAGTTATACAGGTGTCCTGGACTTTCATTCCTAGGGTCCCTATGCGTCGCCTATGACTCAACAGCACTTAACAACAACAATAATAATAGATTTAGAGGAGCTTGTAGAAAAATAGGAATGTCTCATGCACCTTTCTTTCCGGCTTCCTAATATTCATACCTTACACAGCCATAGTATAAAATGAAAACCAAGAACTTAGCATTGGGAGCATAAGTTATTAAAGCCACATCCATAATAGAACATCTACAAAGAGTGATCCTCAAGCATTCAAATATTTAGGAGTCAGAGACAGAAGAAGAGAGTGTCTAGAAGGGTAGAAGAGAAGAGGGGTATTTCCTGTATGTTCCAAACAATTGAACTCCAGCTGGAACCTTCAGCACGGCTTGTACAAAGTGCCAACTTTGGATGACACTGAAAGGAGCCCTGGTGGTGTAGTGTGTTACATGTTGTTGTTGTTCTGTGAGTTTGAGTTGGAAGCAACTCATGGTTGATTCTCCAAGTGGGTTTCAGAGGCAGTTGATTGCATGGGAGGAGATTGCTCATCTTTCTCCCCGAAAGAGCCAGTAGATGCTGCACTGCTAATCCAAACGCTGGTGGCTTCTCAGGAGAAAGAGGGACAGTCTCCTCTCTGAGAGATTCAGAGCCAACAGAAGCTTGATAGAAGGTTTCCGTGAGTCAGAATTAACGTGATGCCAGGGGGGTTGGTTTAGATGACACAGAAATGACTTCTTCACAGAAGAAATGGGTGATTGAACATATCACATGCTGCTGAGAGGTCGCTATAAAAGAGAACAGAAACTGTCTGATGGCTTTCACAGTTTGCAAGTATTTGGTGGTCTGGACAACAGTTGGTTGAATAATGTGAGAGCAAAGAAAGGTGTAAACCAACAAGGACAGGTCTTTTGTAAAAACTATGCGGCAAGTCTTGGGTCTCTAACCTCCATGAACTTCAGATGGGGAAGAATCAACCTCAACATCATTAACTGCACAAAGCTAGTTCCTACGAGGTCAGACATGCTCCCGGCCACTTCGCACACCTTCTCCTACTAATTTTAAACTGCCCCTCCCACAGCCTTCACTACTCCTCTACTGGTTCTCAGAATTCATTGCAAAAGCTTCATAGAACTCACAGACAATACTCATGGACCTTATTAGGGAAGTAACGTAACTGGATCAACAATGGATCTTTCCGCATCAGTCACTTTTCCGAGGATGACACGTGGAGGCTAATCAATCAGTCATGCACTTTATTCGTGTATCTGGAAGACAGTGAGATACGTCTCCAAGACTGCCTTCCTTCTTTGCCTGTGGTCAGAGGTTTTAGACATCTGACCTGTTTATTATACCTGTTGTTGTTAAAAGCGACTCGCAGTGATCCTATGAATAACGGATCTGAGACCTGTTCTATGTTGTAACATCCTTATTACACCGCACTAAGCCCGTTGCCGCAGTCACTGTATCAATCCAGCATGTTCAGGCTCTTCCTCTCTTTCGCTGACCCTCCCTCCGCCTTTCCGAGTATGATGTCCCTTTCTAGGCACTATCCTCTCCTAACAACATGCCCAAAGTATATGAGATGAAACTGCACCATCCTTGCCTCTAGTGAACATTCCGGTTGCACTTTCTCCAAGAAATATCTGTTGGTTCTTTTGGTAGTCCATGGTGTTAGGGAATGTTGGGGGGTGGAGGAGGAGGCCTCTGGCTGGGGCAGAGTGACTAGCTCCGGATAAATACAAGCCTATCTGACCCAACAGCCCTTAATACGGTATAGAGAACACTCTCCTGTGTTTAGCTGTGCTGGCTTGAGAAAGCTCACCACTTGGGAAGAAGGCTGCCACATCTGTTGAGCTGAGAGTGGTCTGCACTAAAGTGAGGTTCTCCTGTCCAATCCGCATGTCCCACATCTACAGATCCATCCCGTCCTGTCTTCCTGTTTACTCGCCTGTATATAAGCGCACAATAAAGTTGAGTCAGCTCTCTGAAGTGCTCCTGGAGTGGTGTGTCTCCATCGTGCTTACCCACGTCAAGGTGTCGCTGCTCCCCACCAGCAAACAGACAGCAACACGTGGAATATTCAGTACTCTTCTCCAACACCACAGCTCAAAATCATTGATTCTTCTGTCAACCTTCTTCAGAGTTGAGCTCTCAGATGTACAGTAGGTGATTAGAAAGACCATGGTTTGAATCATGACTTGGAGAGGATGCAGCCAGAGTACTCTTTGGAGGCTAAGATGATGAGGCTTCACCTCATCACACTTTAGGCATGTTGCTAGGAGTGGGTATTCCTTCAAGAGGGACATGATGCTTGGAAAAGTAGAAGACTGAGAAAGGAAAGGAAGATCCTCAACCAAGTGGATTAATACAGTGACTGCTGCAGTGAGGTCAGGAAGTGTGAGGATGGCACAGGATAGGACAGGGTTCAGATCTGTTGTTCACAGGGTTGCTATAGGTCGTACTCAACTTGACAGCATCTAACAACAACCACCTACATCTTAGGATTTCTCAGGTTATTGGACAATGGCTAAAAATAAGCCTTCTGATTTGGAAACTTAAGCACATTAGGTAGGACTTTTGTTACCAAACAATTTATTCTTCAATTTTTTCTATTCTTCTCTTACAAATGTAATTTTGCCTTAAAAATATCTTAGTATATTTTAAAATCCCTCTAGTCCTTTATATCCTGTCTTAGTTTTCTATTGTTGTACCATAAGTTTATCACTATAAAAGAACGTAATTTGTTATTTATCGTTTCCATAATTTAGGATCTGACTATGCGTTCAGTGAGGTTTTTTCCTTGGAGTCATCATAGTCTTAAATTAAAGTGCAACCCACGGCTCTGATCATCTCAGAGGCCCAGCATCCTTTTCAATGTTTTCTGTTGACAGCCAGTATCAGGTTCTTTGGAATTTTAAGACTTAAGTTCTGGGTTTAATAATAAAATAATAATTAAAAAAAATTTTAGGCACGCAGTGCAAATCCACCAGATGCTCTGCTGGAAAAGGAAGGACAATCTCCTCCTGTACCCGTCAGATCTGATTTGACAGTACACACACACAAAATAATAAAATAAAATTTAAAAAGAAATTTTTAAAAACCACCACGCTTAGAAGCAGGAGTGACATCCACATCTGAAATAGCTTGCCTCTGGAAACTCTGTGAATGTGGAAAAACGATGACATTTACACAAATGTTAAGGTCTTTCATTCAGTGTCACTATGCGTAGTCTACAACACTATGAAGTGGATTGACTCAGTGACTGGGGTAATAGGGGTAGGTGTGTCAGAGACGGTGAGACTGGCACAGGATAGAGCAGGGTTTGGGGCTGGTGCATGTAGGGTCACTGAGTCACAAGGGACTCGATGGCACATAAGAATAACAACAACAAAGACAAAATGGGATGTTTTTCCTGGATGTTGAGAAATTTATAGAGGAGTTTCAGAATATTACTGCTCCAGTTTAATATGGAAATATGTTGTGTAGCTAAAAAAGATTTCCTGCTGGGAGAGACCTCCTTTGACCTTCTCTGGTTGTTTAAAAGCATACCTGCTGTGAAAAGAGTTAAAAATGTAAGATTCCTGCTATTGCTATAACTGCTAAGACTGCCTTCTCAAATTTGCATCTTCGAGATTACACACTTTACAGCAGAAAATAATGCTGACATAAAGACAAACTCCAATGGTCCTAGCACCCACCACAAAATCCTTGGATCTTGCTCCCATAAAGACCCTGGAAGAGATTAGCTGAGAAGATGAATCCAATAGGTAGGACTATGTCCCCAAATCGGCAGGAAGTGGCCAGAATGAATGATTCCCAGCGAAGAATTTTAGGATCCCTCTCTTTCAGCGGGAAATGTTGGTCCGAGAAAATTAAGGAAGCATGGAGAAGAGAGCCAAGGAAGAGGCAGGGAAACAGAAGCAGAGCCTGTCACAACTGCCACGCCTTTGGGCAAACGCCCTTCCCAGCTCCAGAGTGGAGTGCCTGGTCCCATAGACATCATGATCTTAGGGAAACAATACAGCCACCTTAGGACCCTGAAGAAAATCAGTCATCATTCACCATAAAAGCATGAACTGTTACTATCAGTCAAAAACTGTCACTAGATGGAAAAGTAAATGAGTTAAAAGAGAAGACTCTATCAATCCCAGTTCCCAGCCCCCAGATCCTTATTCCTTCTCCCTTTCATAGACTTAAGGGTATTATACTTGCCTGTTTGTATTTATTTCTTCTTGGACTAATAAACTTAACACTAATCACTTCTGTGAGTGTCTGTCTGTGGCAGCATGATCAAAAGAGAATTTCCGAGTTCCCTCTGAGGCGTTCGACCCGGGGAATCTTCTACACTGCTGAGGTTAACATAATACACTGGAGGTCCCGAGTCGATCATCTTTCTTTGGAATAAGCACAGATATTTTCCTTCTGGTTGGTTGGCTAAGTGTCTAACACTCTTGGCATCAGTAAGCAATGACCTTCAGTGCTGCAATCATTTGTTTAAACATTTCAAAATATGTTCAATCAATTCCTGAAGCTTTCTGTGTATCAGCTTCTATATATAGTCAATGCCTCAGAGATGTGCTGGTGGAGGAAGAGAAAGAACAAGAGAAAAAAAGAAGTGAGAAGAGGCAGAAAGGGAGGTGAGGGGCCTCCTAGAAGAGCTGTAACATGGGCCCGTGGTTGTAGCCCTGGAGAAGCAAGAGGTCCAGAAGGAGCCAGTGGTGAAGGCAGAAAATCCGCACAGGAGTGAAGCAAAGAGAACTTAGCTATTACCTTATGGAGGGGTGGGTGTCTGTGAAGGAAATGGGAAAGATTCAGCGTGGAAAAAAACAATGTATTAATTTTGCAAATAAGCCAGTATGAAAGAAAATGTAAAAAGCCAAAACTAAAATTAAAAAAAAAGCCCAAAAATAACAAAACAAAACAAAACATGCTACCCTGGCTGAGTTAATTAGCAGTAGAGAAGCTGGAGGCAGGACGCAGAGAGAAAGCCTGCCCTGCTGAGATGGGCCATTCACAGCACAGAGAAGGGGACAGGCTCGCACAGCCAGGAGGGCCCCCCCCCCGCCAGGAGAGAAGGCCCTGTGGTTAATGAGGAAGAGAGATGTGCTCTCCTGTCAGCGGAAGTCCCCCAGCCTTTCCCCACATTTCTTCCTGATCCTGATCCCCAGTGCAGACTGTTGGCCTTCTCCCCAAGTTGTGCCCTGGTACTTCTCTCAATCCCTATAACTGTTAAAAGGAAGGGGTGAGTTCTGTGTGGCACTTGCAACAAATTCTTGAAGCAGATGACTGGTATAAAGACCCGAGATCTCTCTGACGCCCGCCTCACGGACATCAGCTTGGTGCCGCTGTGCTCTCCCTCATCATCTTGCAATTGGAGGACAGTAGACACTATCTCCACTTTCTCACTACCATTTATGATCATCTTTGAGATAGATCTTAAGCGTTTACTATCACAAGACCAGCAGCGCCTCCAGGAGCCTCCCTCCTCTGTGTCCCTGCTCACAGCCACCCCTCCCCACACACACACACACCCAGGGTCTAAGAGAGGACAGTTCACTGAGTCTTTCACTTCTGCTTCCTCCATAGCCCAGGGCCCAGAGGGACATCCCCCACCCACTCTGCAGCCTGTCCACGGGGCTGATATCGCCCTTCCCTATCCTCCTCCCAAGGCCACAGGAAGGACCAGCCCAGCAAAGCTGGGCCCCTGGAAAGCCGGAGGACCAGTGGGGAGGCAGGCAGGCCTTGGATACAGCGCACAGGCCTTGGAGATCCTGTGGGTCTTGGGTCCTGAAGTTCAATTCAGTTCCCCAGTTCCCCCCCCCCCATCCCTTGTCGCTTCCGCCCTGTGGCTTCCCCTTCATCTCAAGCCCAGAAGCGGCCCCGGCGTCGGGACTGAGTCAGTTGCCAACATGCTGCTTCTTCTGCTGACCATGCTATGGAGAGGTGAGTGGGCTGGTGGGGGGGGGGCACAGGGAGGTCTGGAGGAGCTGAGGACAGGATGAGCTTGCAAGTCAAGCCTCTGTCTCCCCCTCAGGCTCCCTAACTGTGAATCCAGAGTTCCAACTGCAGGTGCAGAGTTCAGTGACGGTGCAGGAGGGTCTGTGTGTCCTCGTGCCCTGTACTGTCAAGTACCCCAAGATAGACTGGATTGACTCGGACCCAGCTCATGGCTACTGGTTCCGAGATAGTCCTGAAACTTACAGAGAGGACCCAGTGGCCACAAATAATCCAGCTAAAGGGGTCCAGTGGGAGACTCGGGGCCGATTCCAGCTCCTTGGAGACCCTCGGAACCACAATTGCTCCTTGGTGATCAGAGACGCTAAGAAGGAAGACACAGGCACGTACTACTTTCGCGTGGAGAGAGGGAATTATGTGAAATTTAACTTCAAGTATCACATGCTCTTCCTGAAGGTGACAGGTATGGAGCTGGCTAGCGCCGAGATGGGCTGGAGATAGTTGGCGGAGGACAGGTCGTGAATCTGGGACTCAGACCTCCCTCTCTCTGCCCCAGACCTCACACAGAAGCCTGACATCTATGCCCCCGAGACCGTGGAGCCCGGGCGCCCGGTGACAATGCTCTGTGTGTTTCCTGGGGACTTTGAGGGGTGTCCACGCCCCGTGTTCTCCTGGACAGGGGCAGCCCTCTCCTCTCAAGGAGCTGAATCACGAAACTATGCCTCTTTCTCCGTGGTCACACTCACGCCGAGAACGTGGGACCACACCATCATACTCACATGTCAAGTGGAATTCGATAACGGCGTGAGCCGCTCAAGCACCGTCCAGCTGAGAGTGGCCCGTGAGTCTGGGGCAGAACTCTAGGGTGTGGGGACCCCTCAGGTCAGTGTACAGGGAGGGGTGACATCACCATGGAAACCAGCTGACTGGAGCTGGGAGGGTCCCCAGGAGGAAAGGTGGGTCTCAGGAAGCTGACTTCCCCTGGGAGGTAATGGAGCTGGTTTTGTGGTCCTGGGGGGGGGGGGGCAGCTGTGTGCCTAGCACTGGCTATCTAGTCCCACAGACGATCAAGGACACTCTGTCTGTGTGTGAGGACAAGGCTCCCCTCAAAGCCAGCTCACGGTCTTGTTGCAGATGCCCCAAAGGACCTTGTCATCAGTTCTTCCAAGGCTGATACATCAGGTACCATGACTGAGAGAGAGAGAGA
>NW_006400098.1:1795373-1805008 GCF_000299155.1 Elephantulus edwardii | reverse complement strand
CTCTCTCTCTCTCTCTCTCTCTCTCTCTCTCTCTCTCTCTCTCTCTCTCTCCAGCAGCCCTGGAGCCCCAGATAAACGGCTCCAGTCTGACAGTCCAGAAGGGCCAGTTCCTGCGGCTCCTCTGTTCGGCCCACGGCCACCCCCCACCCACACTGAGCTGGGTCCTGAACAGCACGGTGCTCTCCTGGTCCCTCCCCTTGAACTACACCCCTCTGTTCCTCAAATGGTCTCACGTGGACACCAGGGACACTGGCCGCTACACCTGCCAGGCAGAGAACAGAATGGGCTCCCAGCGGGTCTGGCTGGACATCTCTGTGCAGTGTGAGTCTGGCAGGTGGGTTAGGGGAGAGTAATAGGGGAGCAGGGGTCCTGGGGTCAGGGTCCGGGAGCTGGGAGGGGCCTGTCCCCAGGGCAATGGCAGGAGGTTCCCTACCTGTTGGAATCCTTGTGTGGTTTGAATCTGGGGTTCAGCAGGTGAGTCAATCCCCACCCCAGCTTCTGGGCCAGGATGGCTCCCTTTGACCCCAGGAAGCCCCAGCCCCTTTGAGCCAGGCCCCTGCTTCTGTTTCAGACCCTCCAGAGAACCTGAGAGTGATGGTGTCCCCAGCAAACAGGACAGGTGTGAAGAGGGCAGAGAATCACATCCTGGTCCCAGGTGGTGGCAATGGGGGTGGGAATGTGGGTCCCTGTCCCCCAGCTCTCTATGTCTCCTGAGACTCCCCTCCTCCCCTGCAGCTATGGAAAACTTCAGGAATGGCACGACCCTCCCAGTCCTAGCGGGCCAGTCCCTGCGTCTCATCTGTGTGGCCGACAGCAGCCCCCCTGCCTCGCTGAGCTGGGACTGGGGGACACTCCCCCTGAGCCCCTCCCAGTCCTCAGACCCCTGGGTCCTGGAGCTGCCTCAGGTCCAGAAGGAGGATGAAGGGGAGGTCACCTGCCGAGCTCGGAACTCTCTGGGCTCCCAGCACGTGACTCTGCACCTCTCTGTGCTCTGTGAGTGTGGGGACCCCCGGGGTAGGCACGTGGATCCTGGAAGGAGGACCCACCTCTGATTGCTCCCCTAACTCCCCGCAGACCCCCCTGAGCTGCTCGGCCCCTCCTGCTCCTGGGAGGCCGAGGGTCTGCGCTGTAACTGCTCTGCTCGAGCCCGGCCAGTGCCCTCGCTGTACTGGCGAGTTGGGGACCGGCTGGTGGAGGGGAACAGCAGCAACACCTCCGTCACTGTCACCTCCATCTCAGAGGGATCCTGGGCCAACAGCTCCCTCAGGCTTTCCTCAGGGCTCAGTCCAGACCTTGGACTCCACTGTGAGGCCAGGAATGACCACGGGGCTCACGGCATCACTGTCCTGCAGCTCCCAGGTCGGGAGACCAGCTGAGGGTCTAGTTTGTGTTGTGGGGGAAGGACTGGGGTGTAGGGGGTTGGAGTCAGGGTGGTGTGGCTGGGACACGGGCCTGTGAGTGTGAAAAATGCACTCCTGTGCAGACCAGAGTGACCCAGGGGGACTCTGGGGGACAGCGTAGAACTCAGTGCCATCCGGTTTCCAGGTGAATCTTGCCGGAAGCAGACCTTTCACGCCTTTCATCCCAGGAGGGCTCGTTGGTTAGAACCGCTGTGTTCTAGTTCAAGGGCCAACCTGGAATCATGCCCCTGGGGCTCTGGGGCTGTGGCAGGGGTGTACTCATTGGAGGCCTGGCTGCTGGGGTGTGTGTGTGCGGGGGTGTCTTAAAGGGGAAGGTAGGACCAGCAGGTGCAGGGGTGGTACCTGAAGCCTGGATGCCTAACGGTGAAGGGCCGGTGGGACCCTCTTATTGCACAGATAATCAGGGAGCTATGTCAGCGGCCTTCTCCAAGGGGGCGCTTCTGGGGACTGGCGTGGCCACCCTCCTCTTCCTCTGCCTCATTCTGGTCCTGTGAGTTCAGGGGGAGCCTGGGTGGGGAGTGGGCTCTGGAGACTGGGCCAGGCGGGGAAGGGGGTGCAAGAGTGCACAGTGTGAGGGGTTCCTCCCCATAGAGGGAAGACTTTGAGGCAGAAGTGGACCCAGGGAGAAGCTCTGAGGCGCCTAGCCTCGAGGGGCAGCTCAGTCATGGATTACGTCAACGTGAACCCCAAGGTGAGTGCCGGGCCCTGGTCTCCCTCTCTCTGGTCTCTAACCCTGACACCTCCTTGTCCAGATGTCTTCCATCACCTCACAGGGGCCACCAGAGATACAAGGTGTCTTGAGGACCCGCTGTCTGTGAGGCCTTGGGCACGGTGCCCCCTCTCCAAGTCTCCAGGGTTCCCCCCGAATCCTGTGAGGAGGTGGCTGGGATTTACTGGAACCCAATCCCAACCCCTGGCCATCAAGTCCCTTCCGATCAAAGTGACCCTGTAGGGCCGCGTAGAACTGCGTCCCCTTCTCCCTCAGATTGGCCGGTGGGTCCCAACTGCCCACGTTTTGGTTGCAACCCAACATAGTAACCTCTGCACCACCAACAACCTTTGAGTTTTTCACCATGTAACTGCTGTTCTACCATTCAGTGAGTCCTACGTGGTGTGATGAATTACTACCGGGCCTCTAAACTCCAACACTGGTGGTTCAAATCCACCAGCTGCCCTTTGGGAGAAAAATGAGGCTATCTCTTCCTAGAAAGGTTTACAGCCTCAGGAAGCCAACTGCAGGGCTGGGATCAACTCCACACGGTGTGTGGCTTTACTGATGATTCCCTTCAAGTCACCCAGGTGGGACAGTCACTAAGTCAAAGTACTAGCTCAAGTACTAACTCAAAGGTCAGCAGTTCTAACGCCCCTACCTGCTCCAAGAAGAAGATGGGGCAATCTACTTCCTTAAAGGTTTCCCACTGTGTGTGTTATCCACACACAGTGATCCTGGGGGCCAGGGGAGAGCTGCCCCTTCGCGTTTCCAGCTCTGTAATCTTTATGATGGCCTCATACAGAGGGATTCACACGGCTACCGCAAAGGCTGCGCCTTTCTGACGGTTCGAATCCACCCCTGTGACTCCTCCTGTGTGATTTACAGCCTCTGAACCCCACTAGACAGTCTGCTCTGAGCTCTGACTAAAAAGCAATGGGAATCTTCATGTGGGCAGGCTGCCCTTTGGCTAACCACAGACTGAATGTCAGTGGGGCCGTTCTGTCCTGTCCTCCAGGGTCACTGTGAGTCAGTGTGCACTGGACAACAATGGGCTGGGTTTCGGGAACTCCCTTATTGACCAATCACTCACAGTGTGACCAATAATAACATGTCTCTGGAAACTCTGTGAACTTTGATAAATGTCGATGGTTGTAGAGGGGCTTCAGGCCTTTTGTTCATAGGGTTGCTATGAGTCGTGCTCGACTTGAAGGCAATCAGCAACAATAACAACAACAATATTATTGGTCGACAGTGTGTCTGAGAGGCTCCCATGGTGTAATGATTAAGCTCTTGGCCACTAACTGAAAGATAGGCATTTGAAACCAGGAGTAGCTCCATGGGAGAAACATCAATTCCTTCTAGCAAGACTGACAGGCTTGGAAACTCTCTGGAACAGCTCTGCACTATCCTACAGGGTCCCAAAGAGTCAGAACTGACCAGACGGCAGTGAATGTGTTGATTTTCAGCACAGCACAGTGATAAATAGCTCTGAAGTCAGACTGCTTGGGTTCAAATCCTTAAAATGCTCTGTGTTCTTGGATAAGTCACTTACCTTGCCTGGCTTCAGTTTCTTTAACCGTTAAAGGGAGATCAGAGCAGAGCCTTCCTCCCAGGACGACTCTAAGCGTGAAATGTGCTCTTACTGTAGCTGCAGAGTATTCAGAATCCTGCCTGGTGCCTCGTTAAAGAGTCCAGCAAGTGCTGCTTCGGGCTGTCTGTGGTCTGTTCAGTCTTTATCAACACATTAGTTCAAAGGCGTCAATGCCTTTGGTCTTCCTGTTTCATTAGTCAGCTTTCATGTGTGTATAATTGAGAATACCAAGACGTGGGTCTGGAGAACTTGTTGGCTTTCAAACACTTTAAAGTGACCCTTTGTACAGAGCAATGCCTGCAACGCAGTGTATTCTTTGATTTCTTGACTGCTGTCTCTAACACACCTACTCCCATTGCCCTAGTCACTGAATCAATCCATGTCACCGAGGGTCTTCCTCTCCTGCACTGTCCCTGCACCCTCCCAAGCTTGATGTCCCTCTCCAAGGACTTGTTTCTCCTTGCAGCATGTCCAAAGTATGTCAGACGAAGTTTCAGAATCCTTACCTCCAAAGAGCAGCCTGGTTTCACCCTCTCCAGGATGAACCTGTTCATTCTCTTAGCAGTCCACGGTATATTCTATACGCTTCTCCAACATCACAGCTCAAAGGCATCAATTCTCCTTATATCCTCCCTGTCATTGCCCAGCTCTCTCATCATACATTTCATTATAATTTTTTTCCTTTCACAACATCCTTTAAAATCTTCCATTCGGCTCTTTAAGTTCATAATGTCTTCCATTTCTTGTAACTGTCCTACATTCAAAGATTCAAGAGCAAGTTTTCTAGTTTCTTTTTTTGTGTGTGAGCTTTAAGGTTCTTTGAATTTTATTTGCTGCTGAGTCATTTATTGGCAAGCCATCAGTGTTTGTTTCTTCAGTTTCTTCTGGGAGATCTTTTACCTCTGGGCCACCCTCTCTTCTGGTGTAGGAACAGTCTGTTCCTTTTCAGTGAGGGTCATCTCAGTGTGGCCGGGGGAGGTCATGGTAGGGGTTAATCCAGACATGAGCTTAGTATGTGTATCTTAAGAGTTTCATTCACCTGGCTGTGCTCAGTGACAAGAAAAGTGACATCTAAACCCTTAAGTTCAACATTATGTTCTGCATTTTGAAGCATAAGCAGCAAAATCTTCGCACTCTTTCTGGGTCACCAACCCTGTGTTCAACCCCATGGTTTGGCCTGGACACACCTGCCGACTCCACCATTGTGACACCAGATTGGCACACAATGCTATTACACCGTGACATCTTTCAGCTACTTGGTGGCTTTCTGGATATGCGTACCCCTGATGGCCTGGGTGGTTTCCTGAGTGTTCTTAGACTGGACCTGGAGATCTGAACATCTTGATTTGCATGATTCTGTGAGATTTTCCAGGACAAGCGAGTAGTTTTAAGAGATCACCTGAGGCCACTCACGGGAAAGGCTTTATAGTCTCTTGATTCCCATTTTGGGTTTTTCCTTTCTTCTCTGTGTTTTGAAATAATTTTTCTTTGCTTTGTTCTTAAATAACGTCTTCCATAACTCATCTGGTCTTCAGTCAATAGTATTCAGTGCATCAAATCTACTCTTGACATGGTCTCTACATTCAAACAAGATGCTATAGGTTGGTCTGTTAACTGAAGGCTGAATAGTTCAAATCCACCACGTGCTCCTTGAGAGAAAGGTAAAGCCATTTCTTTCAGGTATGATCAGAAGACTTAGAAACCCAGTGGAGGGTTGCCACACGTTAGAATTGACCCAGTAGTGGGAATACTCACATACATAGTTGTATTTTAGCTCTCATGGACTTGTTAGACGCTTTTCAGTTTGAAGGTGAACTTGAATGTGAGCAAATAATGGTCCATCTGCACTTGGCCCCTGCGCTTGTTCTGCCCGAACATAAGCGAGCTTCTCCACTGTCTGTTTCTAGAGGTGTAGGTGATATGATTCCTGTGTATTCGGCTTGGTGAGGCCCACAGGTATATCAAATCAAAATCCCACTGTCACAGAATTGACTCCAATGTTCAGCGACACTGTAGGCTAGAACTATCCCATGGAGTCTCCAAGGCTGTAGAGCTTTCTAGAAGCAGACTGACCCATCATCTTTCTCCTTCAGATCAGCTGGTGGATTTCAACTGCCAACCTTTGGGTTAGCATCTGAGTGCTTTAAACATGCATCCTTTCTTCATTGTTTTTGTTCTTGAAAATGGGTATTCCCAGGAAGAGGCCATTGGTCTTGAAAGTGTCTTTCGTGAGACCATAGTTGTCATTTCTTTCACAAGGTCCTAGTTCTCAACTTCTGATCCTTCTTTGTTTCCAACTTTTCCTTTTCAACCACCAGTATTCATCGACGCCTTTTAATGGCATTGCTTGATCAACTTCTGACTGCAGAAGAGGGTTTATAAAAATCTTTTCTTCATTTTTTTTACCTTAGTGTTAGTGAGTAAATTTGAATGGTAGTTTTACTAACTCAGACTTTCCCTGTCTAGACCCAAGCTTAAGAGTCACTTCCCCATTTGCACTCCTCTGCTCAATTTCAATCCTTCTACGCTAACAAATAACATCGTCATCTCGCCAGGTGCTCAAAGCGAATGCCTTAGCGTCATCTGTTGTTCTTATCACCCTACAAACAATTCATCATCAAATCCCATCAGCTCGACGTCCAAACAGATCCAACATCAAAGCTCCTCTCCTTCCTCCCTCGTCTGCACACCGACATCCTTCATCTGGATAGTTTTAGACAGCTCCTTCCTGACTACTTTATCTAATGATAACCATTCTACTTGTTCCTCTACTGCCTTCGTGTCCTGCATGATTTTCCCCGTGGCATTCGCCACCACCTGATGCTACAGTTTCGTTGACCAAGTTATCTGTTTCTTGTCTCCACAGGATAGAACGTCAGTGCAGTATGGGCCAGGGTTTGTGGTTTTATTCTCTACTGTTTTTTAGCTCCTAAAAGTACCTGACATGTGGTAGACACATCCAGGTCAATTCCAACTTAACGTTCACCCTCTGGTGGTGTGATGGTTAAGGCGTTTGACTACCAACCAAAAGGGTTGTGGTTCGAACCCAGCACAGTCATTGCATGAGAGAGAGAGAAGGAGAGAGGGAGAGACAGAGGAAGAGAGAGAAGGAGAGAGAGAGGGAGGGGAAGCGGGAGAGGGAGAAGGAGAAGGAGAGGGAGAGAGAGAGTGAGTCTGCTTTTATAAAGATTTACAGACTTGGAAACCCAATGGACTAGTTCTTAGCCCTAAGGGTCACTGTGAGATGAAGGCTCATAGGAGGCGCTCAGTCAGACGTTTGTTGAATGAATTAACAAAGCAAAACCAAACACTTTCTTAGAGCCCATTCTGACTCATCGCATCCTCACAGACTAAAGCAGAACCACCCACAGGGTTTCCAAGACCAGTACCTCTACAGGTGCAGACTGTCTCCTCTTTACCCCGCAAAGTTCCTGGTAGCTTTGAACCACCAAACTTGTGATTGGCAGCTGAATTTTTTTTTTTAAGCACTGCAACGAATGACGGACAATTGCTCTTCCCGTAGGCTCAGAAATGGAAGACCACGGCAAACCGCCCTTCCCAGTGCCCTCCTTCAGGGGCTCGTCCACCGGAACCAGAGAGCTTCAGTGGCCCTAGACTTAAACCATCCGCTCAAGTGGCAGATTCCACGAATAACTCAGAGAAGCTCCACTACGCTGCAGTCAAGTTCCTGGGCGCCAGAAAATGGGACACCCGGGAGGAGGCCGAGGACACCCACACGGAGTACGCGGAGATCAAGTTCCACCACGGGTCTGCTGGCCACCACGGGTCTGCTGGCCACCACGGGTCTGCTGGCCGCTAGGACTGGGAGCCAGGCCTCCGAGGAATGGAGAGCGTCAGAGAGGGCAAAGGCAACTGACGGACAGAAGCTCTTGTCCGTAATGTTCAGTGACAGGCCAGCTCATTCCAGACGCCAGCATTTGAAAACGACAACAACAACAAAATACAGCTGTAGAGTCAATCCCAACTCGCAGTGTCCCACTAGGACAGGGAAGCCGTGCCCTCACAGGCTTCCATGGTTTTATATCTTTATAGAAGGAACAGCCTCATTTGTATCCTGAAGGGGCAGTTGATGGATTCAAACTGCTGACTCTTTTGATAACTGCAAATGCCTTAACGACAGCACCAGACCAGCTCCTGTTGGCATTTGAAACAGCCTGAGAGATCCGTTCAGGGTGGCTGTGCTCTGAAAAACAAGAACATGATTTTCCCTGGAAGCACCTCAGACCTCACCCTTGCTGGTCACTTAAGGTCTCATGGGATCTTAAGAGTGGGAGAGACTTAAAAGATGGTTCAACCAAAATCTACTAGACTAGGAGGCCCAGGGGCCCAGTCTGGTCCACCGTACTTAAGAATTTCTTTTTCTTTTCCTCCCACAGTTGAGCTAGTTGGGGAGGGAGGGGGCGGATAACAAAAGGAAGAAAATGCCCACAACTCTGAGACCAGAAGGAGTAGACGGTGCCTGACGACACTGTCAACCAGTCTAAAAAGGACCACAGTGAAAGGTCCTGGATAGAGTGGGGGGAGGAAGAAACGTGGATCCTCATAAACAGAGAAGGCCAGGCTCTCACCCTTTGCACCTGGAACAAAGCTCACCCCACTCCCATTGTTCACCTTTCAGCCACACAATAGATACGTGGTTTATAAGTTGAACAGTAAGACCAGGGAGGCACTCACTCTATAGAATAATCAATCCCCTCACATCCAAAAGGCAGCTGTTTGCCTCAAGGATAAAGTTCAGAAGTCAGGAAGGGGTTAGGATGAAGGAGGAATTGGAACAAAGATCACAGGGAGGAAGTGGGGAGGCCATAGATAAGACTGTGGATACTGTAATTAGTGTTCAAAAACAAAATGTCTATTAATGGTACAGTGTAACTCAATTTGCTCTGTAAGCTTTTACTCAAATCACATAAAACCTTAAAAAGAATATTTTTTTTATTTTATTATTTTTGTGTGCGTGTACCGTCAAATCAGATCTGACTGGTACAGGAGGAGATTGCCCCTCCTTTCCCGGCAGAGCATCTGGTGGATTCGAACTGTGCGCCTCTGGGATTGTAGTTGCAGCTCCTTGCCACTAGGCCACCAGAGCTCCCCAAAAAGAATATTTTATAATGTGTAATCGTGATGGGGGAAAAAATGTTGAGTTTTCTGTCCATAAATAAAGTTTTATTGGTACATAATTGTGCACATTCATTGAGGCACTGCTGCTTTGGGCCCCTGGGTCTCTCAAAGGTTTGCTTTCAAATGGGAACCAAACAGTGGCTGGCCACTGCAGAAGAAAGGTCCAGAGGCTTGCTTCTGTGGAAATGATAGCCTAGAAAACCCACGGAGCTCAGTTCTCCTCTGTCCCACGTGGAGAACCCGTGAAAGCAGAATCTCCTTAAGGGCAGAGGGTCTGAATTTTGGGGGGATGTTGCTATATAATAGGAGTGTTGACTCACTGTCCAGCAAAGCCTGACAGAGTGACTGTCTGGTCACTTGCAGAAAATGTTTGGCGAGCCCTGACCAAAACAAAATTAAACCGTTTATTTTTACACAAGAGGAAACAGAAGTAGAGGTCCAGAAAGAGCTCCCGGGAGTGTGCACAGTGAGAAGGAGTAGTTAGACCAGAAAGGAAGTTCCAAGATAGCGCCTTGTAGAGTGCTGGGGTGGGAGTGCGAGGGGAGAGGGGTACATACTGAGACCCCAAACTAGAAGCACTGCTGTGAGAGTCACAGCGACCCTGCAGGACAGAGAGGAGATGCCCAGAGGCTTTTTTTTTGGAGGCTGTAAAAATTTTACAGAAGCAGACTGCCTTATCTTTTTCCTGCGTAGCACCTGGTGAATTCAAATCACTAATCCTGTGCTTAGCAGCCGGATGCTTTTGGGGTTTTGTGTGTGTGTGTGTGTTTAA
>NW_006400098.1:1791302-1794794 GCF_000299155.1 Elephantulus edwardii | reverse complement strand
CACCCATTTTGAATAATATTGCATGAGTTCCTTGTTTTTCAATGCAGCATAGTATTCCATTGTGTGAATATACCACAGCTTCTCTATCCATTCGTCTGTTGATAGGCACTTGGGTTGTTTCCAACGCTTTGCTATTGTGAACAAAGCCGCAATAAGCATGGGTGCACATAGCAACCCAATGTTTCAACCCGCTATGACATCAAGGCGCCTTCATGGGGTTGAAGGGAGAGGGGGGGAAAAGTGGAAGGGGCTGATGTGGTTTTAAAATTGAATTAATATCTAGCTTGCAATGTGTTCTGAACAAACCACCTGGTGTGACCGCAGAGAGGAAGTGGTGGGCGGTGTGCCTTCTCTTACCTTCCTCTCTCTCCCGAGGCTCACAGCCCCGACTGCTTCTCAGCGAGGGCCGCTGGGAGATGGTACCATTTGGCAGGCAGAATGTTCCAGCACATTCAGGACCCTCGTTAAGTGACTGCTGTCGTTGTGGACAGGTGAGTTGGAACCGACCCACCGCTGACCATCCCGCGGGAGTAAATCAACACGGGAGGAGATTGCTCCTCTTTCTTCCACGGATGCATTTGAAGAGTGGACCTTTGCATTGGCGGTGCAATTCCGTACCACCAAAACCACAGGAGTTTAGACACACTTTCTAAATCAAAAGTGAGGGCTCCCTTAATCCTACTTGTGAGGTAAAAAGGCCCAAAGGTGGAGAACCAGATGTAGTAAAAAAAGGAATTTATTATCAGCTCTTTGGTGGGGGGAAGGCGCAGTTTGCACACCCAAGCCAGAGGGAGGCAGTAGGAATGGGAAGCCACGTGCAGGAAAGTTACAACAAAGGTCTTATGTGCCGTGGAGAAGAATGTAAGTTGATCTGTTCGGTGGTCAGCTCCCTGTAGAGGACATTAATTGGGTGCCCTCTGTCCCTTCCCCTGTATGGAGCTGCCCAGGTTCCTTTAAGTGAGTTGTGTCACGAATGGCATTAAGAGGAAAGTGGCCAGTGGTTCTGGAGAATGTCCTGAGTTCTGGTTTCAGAAAAATGTCCTGACATAGGGATTTCTAAGTAGAGCTTCAACCTCCATTTTTCTTTTAAGCCTAACACACGCCACTGTGGTTTTGACTGTCACCGGTATACACACTTAGAGGACATGATGTCCAAAAATGAGGTGCAGTGGTGTCCGCAACCTGTCCTGTGGCCAGTCCCCACGCCGGGGAGAAAACAGTGTCCTTATGAAGAGCTGTGAGCTCACAGGCCGAGGTCACCGACCTAAGGTGCTGCCTGTGGTGGTGAAAAGTGTCAGGTCATCCCCTGCTGGGACGCCAGCCCCACATGCCTCACCCACAGGGTGACTGGCCACTCATTGTTTCTGCTGTGGCCGGAGCAATGCAGGATGACCCTTGTCCCATCTCAGAGCTTGGCAGCAGGACGTGCAGCCGTTCATGTTTGACTTGGAATGGATGACCTCATGGGCCTTGAATGGGCCCTTTGCCGGTTGTCTGGACCACCGGGTGAGAGGGGCACAGAGACCAGCAGGGTAGAGGGGGGCCTAGAGCCCAATGGTTCAGAGAGAGCCCACTGGAGCAGAGAAGGGCAGAGCTAACACTGAAGCAGAGAGCCCACCAGGGCGCAGAGCCCACTGGGGCAGAGACCATAGAGGCAGAGAGAGGAGTGGAGTGGGGCAGAGACCACAGGGTAGAGAGGGGCAGACAGGTAGAGACAGGCAGAGTGGAGGACAGACAGAGGCAGAGGACGGAGAGGGACAGAGAGACCACTGGGCAGAGAAAGGCAGAGACACAGTTAGAGCAGGGAGCCCACCAGGTTGGAGAGATGACTGAGGCAGAGAGGGGCAAAGAGGAGCAGACGGAGGCAGAGGGTCGGCTGGGGCACAGATGGGCAGAAAGGAGCAGAGGGTCGGAGAGTCTAAAGGGGCAAAGGGCTCACCCGGGCAGAGAGGGGTACAGACAGGCAGAGAGACCACAGGGTAGAGTGGTGCAAAGAAGGGCAGAGAAGGACAGACGGGGGGGGACAGAGTTGACCAGAAAGGGGCAAAGAGACCACCAGTGCTCAGAGGGGCAGAGAGATGACCTGGGCAGAGGAGCCGAGAGACCACTGGGGCAGAGAGAGTCAGAGGGGCAGAGAGACCACCAGGGCTGAAAGAGGGGCAGAAAGTGGCACAGAGGGGCAGAGAGAACACCCAGGCAGAGACGGGTTGAGGGGCAGAGAGACCACTGCAGCAAAGAGTCGACAAGAGGCAGAGAGACCACCAGGGCCGAGTTGGGCAGAGCGGGAAAGAGAGGGGGGGGAAGTGGCACAGAAAGACCACCAGGGCTGAAAGGGGCAGAGAGACCACCGGGGCAGAAATGGGCACCGAGGGGCAGAGAGACCACCGGGGCAGAAATGGGCACCGAGGGGCAGAGAGACGCAGAGAAGGGCAGAGACCCCACCGGAGAAGAGAGGCAGACAAGGGTAGAGAGACCATCGGGGTACAGACGGGCAGAGTCGGGTCTAAGAGAACACCCGGGGTACAGATGGGCAGAAAAGGACAGAGAGACCACGGGCAGAGAGGGCAACACCCATGTGAAGGCCACTTAGTGTTCAGTTTTGCCGAGATGACGAAGGGCGTGGGGGACATAAACCCAGCAGGATCCCACACCCCAGTGAGTGTGGCCGGGGCCGGGGAATAAGGAATCAAAGGCCTGCGACACGTCCTCAGGGAAGAATCAGCGGCCTCGCCCCGCTGGCCGATCTAAAGCTGACCCCCAGCCCCCCGTGGACCGGCCCTGCCCTTCCTCCTCTCCCTCGAGGCCCCGCTGTCACCACCCGCCCGAAGGTCTCACACGGTGCGTCAGCGATAAACCTCCGGCGCCGCACTTCCGCCGAGGTTTCCGCCCGGAGGGGTTTGTGTGAAACACCCGGAACAGCAGCACCGGAAGTGACCTCACTCGGCTTCGGTCTCGTGTCGCCGTCATTCTGGCGCGAATTTTATATTTTCCCCGACATTTATCGTCACTGTCGAGGAGTGACGACAAGTTCCGAGTCCGAGGAGGCGGCTCCCGCGGTTCGATCGTGTCCGGCGTGTCCCGGAGCCACGGACCTTCCCCCGCGGCCCCAGCAGCCCCAGCAGCTGAGTGTCCGGAGCGGCCGCGGGCCCGGAGGTGAGTGTGCGCGGAGGACCAGGGTGGTGGTCAGTCGCCGGAGGGTCAGGAAGTGAGTGTGCGCGGAGGACTAGGGTGGTGGTCAGTTTCCGGGGGTGGGGGATCAGGAGGTGAGTGTGCGCAGACGACCAGGGTGGTGGTCAGTCCCCGGGCCGGGAGGTGAGTGTGCTCGGAGGACCGGGGTGGGGCCGGGAGGTGAGTGTGCTCGAAGGACCAGGGTCATGGTCATTCCCCGGGGGGGTCAGGAGGTGAGTGTGTGGGGAGGACCAGGGTGGTGGTCAGTCCCCGGGGGGTTAGGAGGTGAGTGTGCTCAGAGGGCCAGAGTAGTGGTCAGTCCCG
>NW_006400098.1:1788656-1790981 GCF_000299155.1 Elephantulus edwardii | reverse complement strand
CGGGGGGGTCAGGAGGTGAGACCAGGGTGGTGGTCAGTGAGAGGGCTGGTCGCTGTGCTCAGGGCTTCACAACCGGTCCACCTGGGGGTCATGGACCTGGGAAGGAGGAGGGGACAGGGGCGTTTATTAAAGTCATCACCTCCCAGAAATGATACGTTTTTCTTAGAATCATATGATTCCGTATTCATAGAACGTGTTGGACAAGACAACAAAATGCCCAGCACGGGGAAATGAATCAGGTTTTTTTAGAAGCTTCCACAGTCATCCACGCTGCAGGGTTTCAAGAAGCAGGAGAGGGAAGGTTCCGATTATGAGCCGAAAGGTCATCTGAATTCTTTTTGTGGCCATTTAATGCGTCTGTCTGCTTTATAAAAAGATGATGTGATCACCTTAGCATTCATCGTTTACCTCTCGTCTTTAAAATTTACTTGATTGCTCTGTTAGGAAAGCCTTCGGTGGATGCGAATCTTTGCAGTAGCCAGTGTCCTGTCCACATCTCATCTTTCTCAGTGTATCTACTTCCCTTTAGTTTTAACCATTTCTTTTATTTTTTAACATGGTTTCTTTTGATGTGTCCCCTCTTGGTTGATTGGTTTGCTTGATAAGGACAGAAACCTTTTCCACTTTCAAGCGTTTTGCTGCAGCCAGGTTGTGCCATCATCTTTGTCAGTGGTTTCTAAGTTTTGCTGTCATAGGAACAGACACTAGTGTCTCTGATGCGTAAACTTCTCCATGTCATCGTGTAAAGACACATTTTTTGAAGCGTTGATTCTTTGATTGGAAACATGGTGCTTCCGTTCCCAGCATCCCGTCCATCTGAGATCGCCCGCTGGCTTTGTCCTTTTTATTATCCTCCTGATCTGCTTTGACTCTGTGGAGCAGAACCACATCTTGGTTCAGAACAACTGGAACGGCCTGGATTGCCGCTCCCACAGTCTGGATGAACATTTCTGCCTGTTGTCAGCGCGGCTCAGCAGAGAACTGGAGGACATCAGGGTCCTCCATTCCTGCCTGGTGAGGGCTGCTTTCCTCCTCTGCTCGGGCACGAGGACATTTTCCCATCTGTCATTTTGTTCATAGAAAGAATAGGTTCCTGAAACTGTGCGCAAAAAAGACTGCCCTCGGAGGCTTACGCTTCTGATGATGACTCAGAAAATGGATTTGCGCATTTTCAGGTTTCTGATTGATGGCATTTTTATGTAGATGATCTCATATTTTGCATAAAAGGTTTTTTCTAATATGTGATGACCAGTGTCAGTGATTGAAAGTGTCCCATAGTCATCACACAGTCCTGGGAGGAAGGCAGGGACCGAGGCATTTTACACACATAATCTTTACGAAATCAGTCTGTCCTGCTTGAGCTCAGGTCTAGTAAGTTTTACTGTCTGAACCGAAGCTTACATTTGTTTTCTTGTGTGGCGTCTTTTGGTCCGATAGCTGCTGTGGGTCCTGGTCAAGCAGGGACTTTGCTTGGTGGTTCTGTGTTAGTTGTGGACGTGCAGGTTCCCTGTTCCCTGTTCTGTCCACTAGACGGCGACCGCGGGCTGCTCTCCCGGGTGCGCGGACCCAGCCTTTGCCTGGAGGTGCCGTCGCCTCTTCTGTGCTGACCCCTCGGGAACATCCCCCTCGATCGGGGTCTCTTCCCGCCTTGTGTCACCTGCAATGAAGGGCCTCATTTCATGGTAACTCGGGGTTCAGGCTGCCAGGGGACCCCAGTTTCACAGTGACCATGGCGGCGTCTATGAGAAACGCCACATTGGGTCCCCTTTGCTCCAGCTGCTTCTCCACGTAGGGCACCTTATTAATGAAATTGTGAGCCTTTTGTTGATTCTACAAAAAGTTTTGAACATTTTTTTTAAAGTGTTTATTTTTTGAAACGTTTTAAAAAACTTTCAGAAACCACCCGGATGTGTGTCTTGTGGTCCCATAGCTGCCGTTGCCCAGGTCAGGCAGGGACCGTGCCTGGTGGTTCTGTTAGTTGTGGACGTGCAGGTTCCCTGTTCTGACCACTAGACGGCGACCGCGGGCTGCACCACATGTGTGTCCGATAGCTGCCGTGGTCCGGGTGAGGCAGGGACCGTGCACTGTGGTTCCGTGTTAGTTGTGGACGTGCAGGTTCCCTGTTCCATGTTCTGTCCACTAGACGGCGACCGCGGGCTGCACTGGATGTGTGTCTTATAGCTGCGTGGTCCGGGTCAGGCAGGGGCCGTGCACGGTGGTTCCGTTGTGGACGTGCAGGTTCCGCGTTCTGACCACTAGACGGCGACCGTGGGCTGCACTGGATGTGTGTCCGATAGCTGCGTTAGTCCGGGTGAGGCAGGGACC
>NW_006400098.1:1782495-1788134 GCF_000299155.1 Elephantulus edwardii | reverse complement strand
AAAAATGTAAATTAACACTAAGATCCTGGTTTTCCTGTTCTAGTATATATGAGATGGTTCCATTTCTTTGATGGTGAACAGTGCGTGTTCATTATTCAGCAGCTATTGCTTTTGCACGTTCTTGCTTCCTCCTCTCCTTCACGCTGGTAGGACACTGTTTCCATCATGTTGTTGTTGTTTGTACAACTGAGTCTGATCCGACCCATCGCTGACCCTCGGGTTTTCAGGGCTTGTAAATCACACAGGAGGGGACTGCCCATCTTTCTCAGGCAGAGCAGTTAGTGGACTCGAACTTCTTGCCTTCAGAGTTGAATCGCCGCTTCTTGCCACTCCGCCCCCAGAGCTCCCTCGGGGTAACCAGAAAGGAACACTCTGCATGAAAACAATGCTATTCCCACCCTGTGTCGGACCTGCATGTGGGACCTCAGCCTGACTGCAGTGTCAGGATACAGCTCCAAGGCTGGGCCTGTGGTCGCTGCACACGTGGTGTCTGATCCCGTCCACTCTGAGCTCAGGACTCCAGTGCCGGCTACTGGTCCCGCACAAAATACTCGAGGAGCCCTTCAAAGGGCTCCTCCGCCCGACCCCACAGTCCTTCCCTTGTGGGCTGCGGGGCCTGTGGAGGCAAACGGAAGCCAGCTGCTTCATGGTTGGCCCTTTGCCACTAGTGATCTCTACAACTGGAAATCTCAAAATGCCCCTTTCTCTGACAGTCCTAAAGAGCTAATGAACCTTCTTGAGCCTGTTCTGTTTACCCACCAGCCCACCTGGGGTGATTGGCAGCAACTGCTACAAGTGCCGTTCACAACTGAAGAAAGAGAAAGGATCGTCCCAGAGGCTCGGAAATTGATTCCGGGCCCCACAGGCGTCCCGACCACAATCCAAGCGGCTGTTGACGCCGCCTTCCCCCTCAGCCGACCCGAGTGGGACTGCAGCACAGCAGAAGGTAAGGAGAGACCCCGGGTCTACCGCCAGGCTCTGTTGGCAGGTCTCCAAGTGGCTGCTAGGCGGCCCTCTGATTTGGCTAAAGTCTATGATTTAAGACAGGGACATGATGAGAGCCCGGCCGCTTTTCTAGAGCATATCATAGATGCTTTTCGCCAATACATTCCCATTGCTCTTGAGAAACCCGAAAATTTTGGGACAAGTGGCATTGGCATTCATAAATCAGGTGGCTCCGGGCATTAAGAAAAAAGTTGTAGAAGGCCGGAAGGCTAGGAGAAACAAAGCTCAGAGATTTGGTAGAGCTCACAGAGAAAGTCTTTAACGCTAGAGAAACGGCTGAGGACAGGCAGATAAAAGCTGAAAAGAGACAGGCCGGGGATCTGGCGCGAGTCCTCTTGGCGGCCACCACAGAACCAGAACGCAGAAGACGGCTGCAGCAGCTTGCCTGCAGGGGACCCGAGAGCCCTTGGTGACCGAGGGTATCGGGCCTCCGCCAAAAAGGCCCAAATCTGCAAGTCCCAGGTAAGCTATCTGGGTTACTTGTTACGGGATGGACGGAGAAGGTTGTCTGATGCTAGAGAAGAAACCGTCCTTAAAATCCCTGACCCCTGACCCCACGCCAAGTGCGAGAGTTTGGGGGATCAGCAGACTCTTGCAGGTTGTGGATTTCTGGGTTCGCAGAGACGGCCAGGCCCCAGTATGAGGCAGCCAAACCCGGACAGGAATTTAACTGGACTGAAGACGTAAGTCTTTCAATCAGCTCAAGAGGGCACTGCTAGCAGCCCCTGCTAGGCCCACAGCCTAGTTTTCAAAGAAGCTGGACTCCGTAGCGGCTGGGTGGCCAGACTGCCCGTGCATCATTGCTACCACTGCGGTGTCAGTAAAAGATGCAGACAGGATTACTCTGGGGCAGACTCTGTACGTGACCACCCCCTCATGCAATCGAGGGGTCCTCAAGCAGCCCCCAGATCGACAGCTGAACAGTGCACGGGTCATCCACTCCCAGAGCCTGTTGCTCAGCCCCACCAGAATCATATACCCGGCAGCGGCCACCCTGAATCCGGCCACCCTCCTGCCAGACGCCCCTCTTCATGACTGTGCCGACAGCCTAGCCCAAGCCCACGGGTGTGCGCCGAGCTGAGAGACCAACTCCTGGCAAACGCCGAGTACTCCTGGTTCACTGACGGAGACAGCTTCGTACACAAAGGACAAAGGTACGCGCGTGCGGCGTTGTATCTGAGTCTAAAGTGATCTGGGCAGAATCCCTGCCTGCGGGGACCTCGGCCCAGCGCACTGAATTAGTAGCACTGACCCAGGCTCTGACCTTGGGCAAAGACAAGGACATCAGTGTCTGTACTGACCGTCGGTACACTTTTGCCACAGCCCACATCCACGGGGCAGTGTATCGGGAGAGGGGGCTCCTGACGGCAGAGGGAAGACTATCAAAAGCAAAGAAGTCCTTGCCTTGTTAGCGGCCTTATGGTCACCAAGGAGACTGGCCATTATCCATTGCCCAGGACGCCAAAAAAGCGACACCCCAATTGCAAGGGGCAGCTGTCTCATGGACAGGCCGCCCTCAAAACAACAGTCGTGGCCACTGCCAGGCTCCAGGTCCAGGGTCCCCGTGTCTGCCTGGAGAGCCGACCTGCACGCCTGAAGGTATGAAATGGAATCTCAGCTGCCTGTGACCCAGCGCCTCCTGAAATAGTGGAAAACTGCTGACAGTAAAGTCCTACTACCCGAGAAATTAGGAGACGAGCTCCCAGCCCAGAAACACTGGACAACCCACATGGGCGCCAGGAAGATGCAGGACCTCCTCAGACGAGCGGGGCTCAAGATTCGAGACATGCATCCCAAAATCGACCACTTCGTGTCCAAGTGTAAAGCTTGTCAGCTGACAGGTGCCACCTCAAACCCGCCTAATCCCGGCAGCCGACAGCGCGGGACCCACAGACCGGGGGCCTTCTGGGAGACTGACTTTACCAAGGTAAACCCTGGTCGGCGTGGGGATAAGTCTGTTAGTTTTTACAGATACATTTTCAGGATGGGTCGAAGCCGACCCCACCAAACATGAAACGGCCCAGGTGGTGGCTAAGAAGTTATTCGAAGAGCTCTTGCCAAAGTCTGGTTCCCTGTTACGTTAGGGTCAGACGGCGGACTGGCTTTCGTGTCCAGTGTAGTTCAGGGACTGGCAGCTGTGCTTGGGGCAGATTGGAAGTGACACTGTGCATACAGGCCCCAGAGTTCAGGACGGGTAGAAAGGAGGACTAGAACCCTCAAGGAGACCTTGACTAAATTGACCAAGGAGACTGGCGGGGACTGGGTGGCTCTCCTTCCCTACGCGCTTTTCCGGGTGCGTCACACCCTGTACAAACTAGGTTTAACTCCTTTCGAGATTATGTTTGGAAGACCCCTTGCTATTGTACGTAGCTTGCAAACCAAAGTGATTAATGACCTAGATAATGATAATAATACACTTGTCCGTTCCCTTCATGCCCTGCATCGGACCCAGAGAGACATCTGGACCAGACTAAAGGCCCCGTATGGGACTGGGCCACGGCCGGAACCTCACCGATGCCGGCCAGGTGACTGGGTGTTCGTCAGGCGACATCGGCGAGAAAGCCCGGAACGGCGCTGGAAGGGGCCTTATGTGGTAACCCTGTGACCCCACCGCACTCAAAGTGGACGGCTTCGCCATTGGATCCGCCACATCCACATCCGTCCAGCCGACCTGCTCGCCCCTCAGGAAGAGTCCCTCCCACCAGAATGGACGGCGTCCAGAGATCCCGCCCACCCACTCAAGCACCGCCGCCGAGAGCCTTCTTCTTGCTGGTCCTGGTTCTGTGCATGATTGGCTCTGTGAACTGCAGTCAGTGCCCCAGTGACTGCCTAACGCGACACAAGGGCGGGGGCACGTCCTTTACTGTCCAAACCTTTGTCCATGCCTCCTGCTACACGCGTGCCGTCCAGTGCCAGTATCAAGGGAAACGCTATTTCACAGCAACTGCCACGCGCGGGAGTAGCTCTACGTCCGGGTGCCCGAGTCAGCCCGGTAAAAAGTTCTGTTTTACCCGACTCACCCACTACGGCATGTCGGATGGTGGGGGAGCTCAGAACCAGTTTTGGCAACAGATTCAAGAAAGAGTAAAGCAAAATCTGCTGACTGGGTAAAATGTTAACCCATGACCCAGAATACAGGCCCAGTCGGCGGTTAGACTTCGGCCCCTAGACTTCTCCCATCATCCGATCGCTACCAGTCTCAGTGCCACCTGTCAGATTGTGAGTTCAGAGCTAAATAGCGGCCTTTGCTGGATCTGCCTGCCTCTGAGACCAAAACCGTGTTTTGCCTGGCCAGTCCCCCTTCTTGGATTAAAACTCAGAACCTCACCTCTAACCTAACCGGGGCTGAAAACTCGACCCCAGCAGTAGGCGCTCTGACAGACGAGATCATCCGTATGTCTGACAGCGCCTCCTGTGTCATTACTAACCCCACTTTCCTGGTAGAAGTCCCCCCTAATGACTCCTCTGTCCTCGGGACACAAGTCTTAGCTGTGGAGGGCCCGGGATATTCTCCGTTTGTAACGGCTCTGTCTTAATGTGATGCCTCCCTGCTAATTGGACGCAGCCCTCTATGCCGGTGTTCCTTGCCTCACATCTGTTAGCCCTGCCACTGTGACCTCCACGGCCCTGCCCACGAGGCGCGGAAAGCGAGCCCTCCCACGTGGAGCTCTGCTCATAGGAGGAAGCCTGCCGACCGCTGTAGGGCTGGGGGCAGGAGGCCTGGGCACGGCCACACATTTTTATTACAAGCTCCCCATGGACATCAGTCGGGACTCAGACAAGGTCGCAGATTCCCTCCCAGCCTTACAAACTCAGATAAGGCCGGAGTGACCTTACAGAATTGTCTAGCCCTCAACCCACTTACAGCAGAGAAAGGAAGTACATGCCAGTTTCTAGGGGAAGAATGCTGTTTATTTGTCAATGCATCAGGCATAGTCCAAAACAGGGTCCGAGAGTTAGGAGAATCCATCAAAAGGCGCCTGTCTGAGGCAGAAGCCAACGATCTATTTAGTTGGTGGAAAACATCCTGGGGCAGATGGCCTTTGCCACTCGGTCCCCTCACTGCCCTGATGCTTATCCTAACCTAGGTCCCTGCATAATTAACAGATTAATCAAATTAATTAAATAATAGGAACAGTCCCGCTGATGGTTATGCGGTCTCAATACCATGACCTAGAGACCGAAGAAGAAAGCGTTCATGATTGAGCTAGGGTGCAGAAGAAGGGCGGACTGAGAGACCACGAGACTCCGTTTTTTTGTAACCTGTACACCATCCAGGAAAGACCGCAAACTGAAAAGCGGGGGAGTAAAACCCCTACGGGAACAGGAGCCGATCCCAAGACCGCTGGGCAGTCCCCAGCCTCCTGCAGGTCCCTTTCCGTCACCCTGTTTTCCCGCTCTTTTCCTTTGAATCAGCCTATCCTGTAGCTCCCTGTTTGCGCGGGCATTCCTCTTTAAATAGGCTTGGTGCCCGGGATGCGTGGCCCAGATTCAAATGTGAAATAAATTCCCTCTTGCTCTTGCATCGGTGTTGGCTCCTTGGTGACTTAGGGGGGACTGGATTTGGGGCATAACAGGGAAGACCCTCTATGAGGTAGATTGACTCCGTGACTGGGGTCACGGGGTAGGTGTGT
>NW_006400098.1:1779565-1781813 GCF_000299155.1 Elephantulus edwardii | reverse complement strand
GTCCGTTCCTGAAATGTGTCCGTGTTCTGTACCGGAAGTGTGGCGGGGTCCGTTCCTGAAATGTGTCCGTGTTCTGTACAGGAAGTGTGGCGGGGTCCGTTCCTGAAATGTGTCCGTGGTCTGTAGCGGAAGTGTGTTGGGTCTGTTACCGAAATGTCCGTTCCTGTAATTTGTCCGTGTGTGTCACCGGATGTGTGTCGGGGTCCGGTCTTGAAATGTGTCCGTGTTCTGTACCGGAAGTGTCGGGGTTCCTGAAATATGTCCGTGTTCAGCAGTGGGTGTGTGTCTGTCCAGTACGGGAAGTGTCCCCCGGCTCTTCTCCCGCCCGCGTGTGGGGTTAGTTCCTGGCGTGTACGGTTTTGATTTGCTCTGAGGACTCGGGTTCGGTGGACACATGGGGACATCGTGTCCGAGGCGGGAACACGGTGCAGTCACCTCTGGAGTGAACGTCCCTTCACCATCGGTGTCTCTGCCTTGTGTCCTGGGAGGAAAAAACTCTGGTTTCTTTGGTACAAAATCGGGGTTCAGGCCATTGGTCCCCAACTTTAGAGGGGCTGTGGCGGCACCTGTGGGAGATGCGGGGTGAGCCGCAGTCCGTCGTGTCCCTCCCTGCACTCGGCTGCCCACGTGATCGCTCACTCTTTGCTCCCGCTGTCCCTGCCTCTTGTGTTTATTGAGTATAAAGGTGCCTTTTAGGCTTCTCCCCAAATCCGTGCCTGTTTGGGCAGCAGTGAAGAGTGACACTGACAACTCACAGGCGTGTGGTTCGAATCTACCAGGGCTCAGAGGAGACAGATGGACAGTCTCCTGTGTGATTTACAGCCACTAAAAACCCCCAGGCTGGTGTGCAGGGAGGGTCAGTTCTGGGTGGACAGAACCTAGCAATCTACTGTGACGTCCGGAATGATTGCTTTTCCACCGTTATCACGTCTGAGTGTCTGGTCTTGGGCCTCAGCTCATTCTCAGGTGTCTTTTTCTGAAACTACAGTGTTATAGGTCCCTCCTCCTCATAACAACAGGACCTCAAAGGATTCCTGTCTTTGAGGTGTACCTGTAAGCGGATCTGCTTTCAGTCTTCTGACCATGACGCCCCTGGGAAGGTGACCTGCCTTTCTGTCAGGGTCAGCAGTGGGGGATTCAGAAATTACCAAAATAGTTCAAGAGAGTTGCCCCCTTAATTCTAGACATGGTCCTGTTTCTTTTTATTGTAACAGGATGAATTATTCTTTAATTTCTGGGGATGGGGAGGGAACAGCATAGTTAAAAACAAAGGAGCCAAAGCTTAGCAACATCAGTCACGTTTTAATGTGGTTTAGGGCCATTAGCCCCTAACATCTTGTACCATCATCCCTGTTACAGGTTTCCAAGATTCTCTGTCCTTCAGAATACAAACGGGTTCTTCTCAAGTGTCCTCCCACCTCCTGCCAGTTGCACAGAGACATCGGACTGTGAGATGCTTGACTTATTTCAGTCAAGATTAAGCCACGTCACAGTATGTATGAGGACTGTTTCGTTGAGGACGGGGCCACTCAGTCAAGTTTCTTTGTTGTGCGTCTGTTTAAACATATTAACGAACAAGAAAACCCACCGGAGTTCAGCGGGGCCTCGGTGGTGACTCATTGACAGAAATAGAACCTGGCTGCACATTTCTCCTTTCTGCGGTTCCACATTCCCACAGCAGGTCTGCAGCACACAGAACGGGGGACACCCTGCCTGGTGCTGAGGGAAGCACTCACTCCTCTCCAGCGTCCTCGCTCCTGGGAGGTTTCAGACGAGGTTGGCACATTCTGAGCCCCCCTCCTGGGGAAAAAGACTGGAGATGAACAGCCAGCCAACTGTGAGAGTTAAGCCACACGGGAGACGAGAACGGTGCCAAGTCCTTGTTCTGTGGCATCTTTCTGTCTGTACAGAAACTCTGTTCAGTTCATAAATGTCAGATGAAAACCCAGGCAGGTTCCTTACAGAAATAAAGCTGCCTGGTGCTGGCAAAACCCTCTGGGAGTTTTGTTACACCTCTAGCGGTTAAAATCCACCAGCAGCTCAGGACAGTCGGAAGCCCTCTCTACCCCTGTGGGGACGGAGAGTCCCAGCAGACCCACTGGAGGGTCAGCTGAGTCCTTTCCAACCACGACAGTAAATCAGGGATTATGGCTGGTTTGACACAGCTTCCAAACACACAAAGGAACAGCTGGACCCTAATCCCGGGCTTGTGGCGGGTGCCCTGTGTCCCAGGTTGTCTGTAGGACTC
>NW_006400098.1:1759680-1774231 GCF_000299155.1 Elephantulus edwardii | reverse complement strand
GCAGCCCGCGGTCGCCGTCTAGTGGTCAGAACAGGAACAGGGAACCTGCACGTCCACAACGGAACCACCGTGCACGGTCCCTGCTTGACCCGGACCACGGCTGTGGGACACCCATGCAGGCAGTTTCCGAAAGATTTAAAAATGTTTCTAAAATTAAACACTTTAAACAAAAGGCTCAAGACTTCATTAATAAGGTGCCCTACGTGGAGAAGCAGCTGGAGCAAATGGGACCCAATGTGGCATTTCTCATAGAAGCCGCCATGGTCACTGTGGAACTGGGGTCCCCTGGCAGCCTGAACCCCGAGTTACCCCGAATTTAGGCCCATCATTGCAGGTGACACAAGGTGGGGAGTGACCCCGATCGAGGGGGGATGCTTCAGAGAGGTCACCAGAGAAGAGGTGACGGCACCTCCAGGCAAAGGCTGGGTCCCTACACCCGGGAGAGCTGCCCGAGGTCGCCGTCTAGTGGACAGAACAGGGAACAGGGAACCACCGTGCAAGGTCCCTGCCTGACCCGGACCACAGCAGCTGATGGACACAAACACCCACACACCCGGGCTGTTTCTGAAAGCTTTTTAAAATGTTTCAAAAATAAACATTAAGAGGTGCACTGTTCAAATCCACCAGATGCTCTGCCGGGGAAGGAGGGACAATCTCTTCCTGTACCAGTCAGATCTGATTTGATGGTACACACAAAAATAATAAAATAAACACTTAAGAAAATGTTCAAAACTGTTTGTAGAATAAACAAAAGGTTCATAATTTCAATAATAACGTGCCCTACATAGAGAAGCAGCTAACAAGGGGTACCCAAAGTGGCATCTCATGGACGCCACCATGGTCACTGCAGAACTGGGGTCCCCCGGTAGCCTGAACCCGGAGTTACCATGAAATGAGGCCCTTCATTGCAGGTGACACAAGGCGGGAAGCGACCCCGATCGAGGGGGATGCTTCTTAGGGGTCACCAGAGAAGAGGTGTCAGCACCTCCAGATAAAGGCTGGGTCCACGAGCCCGGGAGAGCAGCCCGGGAGAGCAGCCCGCGGTCGCCGTCTAGTGGTCAGAACACGGAACAGGGAACCTGCACGTCCACAACTAACACGGAACCACCGTGCACGGTCCCTGCCTGACCCGGACCACGGCAGCTGTTGGACACATCCGTGCATCCCGCGATCGCCATCTAGTGGTCAGAACAGGGAACAGGGAACCTGCATGTCCACAACTATCACGGAACCACCGTGCCCGACCGGGACCATGGCAGCACCACATACATCCAGTCCCGCGCCCCCCCCCCCATGCTGCACCCACGTCCTGCCCGGACACGGTGTCTCCTGTTGGTCGCAAAACATAACTCGGTGGTCACCTGCCAGGGGGTCAGAACAAAGAATAGGAAAACGGCACCATAAACCCGCCACCACGCCTGCAAAACGCAGAACCACAGGCGCCATGGGGACGCGAGCCGCCAACCCTGGGGGGAAGTGGACCAGGTGAAGGGAGAAGGTGGCAGCTGCCCCACCACCCCCGAGCCTCACGCTTCCTGAGAACTTTAATAAAACCTGAGCTGGTCACATCAAAGACCAGACCGAACAATGGATCCTCATAAGAGTCTGAGCTTGAGAAAACAAACAAAAAAAAGCTAAAACCTAACTAAATTAACACGCCAGATTCCGAGAGGTACCATCTTAGTCCTCCCCAGGACCCCTATAAAACGTGAACCCCCAAACTTCCGGGGCGCCATTTGGATCCTGTCCACTTGCCATGCGGCCGGGTCACTTGGTGTCCCTCTCAGACCGCGCAATAAAGGCCTGTTCGTTTCTTGGGACCAATTCCTTTATTTCTCTCCCTCACGCCTGCACACTCTTTTTTATATCTAACATATGGTTCTCTGACTGGGAAATGACCGAGCTTAGGGAAACACCGAGTTTTAGGTTGAAATTCTCTTTCTGCTTCTCCATTTCTGGCCAAAAAAGGACAGCAAGTCACCCTCCGAGCTTATTAAGGCTCCACGGCTGGTGGTCCACGACCCACGTAGCTTAGCTGCCTTCTCAGAAGGAGCAGCTTTCGCGGCCTCTTTGCTGCGTTAAGTGCATCAAGAACCTGCCCAGGCTCTTTACTGGCTTATACCCTCTGGACTAGGCCGAACTTGTACTCCTCTACTTCGTCCTTTTCTTCTCTGTCCTGTTACACGGCTCCCAAAGGTCGAAGGCTATTTGCCACTTTGAGCCTGAGAGCGTCCAACACCAGCTTCAATGCTCAACTGCAAAAAAGTACCCCTCTGAGGTTCGAGCCAATGAATCCCCGAGGTGCCCAGCGAGTGATCACATCCTCCTCCCCTTCCCCCTACCTCGGGCCCCCTCCTGACACTTTCTCAGCTGTCAGAGGATCGGCAAGATTCTGGCTGTCGGAGGCGTCTGACTTTGCTAGATTCTACACCCCTAGGCTCTTTCACCTCATTAGAGAGGCAGAATCTGTCCCAGGGACAGCTCTCCTCCAAACTCACGAACATCCTGCATTAAGCCTAATCTGGAGACCTGTCCTGGGGACGGCTCTCCTCTGAAAATTAAGCCATTATCCTCAACATCACGCCTAAATTAAAGCAATCTCAAGTTTTATAACCTAAATTTAGCTCGTTCAATGCATCAGTCCTTCAAAACATAAAAACTAAAATGGCAAATGGTCAGAGGTTTCCTATACTCAAACTCTTGCTTCACTATCCACTTCCATGTCTCTCTCTACCTCGGAGTCTGCCCCGATTCCTTATGAAGATTCTCCGGAAACAAGGGAGGTCTGGTGGTCTAGTGGCAAGAAGCTGCACTGCAATCCCAAAGGCACATGGTTCGAATCCACCAGATGCTCTGCTGGAGAAGGAGCGGCAAGCTCCTCCTGTACCAGTCAGATCCAATTTGACGGTACACACATACACACACTAATAAAAATAAAATGTAAAATAAAATTCTCTGGAATTCTCTGTCTATGTAACCTGTCTCCCACTCTCTGACCTCAAGGCACCTAAGACGTGCTAGATCGCCCTAATTCTTTGCACTCCTCCACGGGCCTGATGTGCCTCCTGACAGCTCCTCTTTGAACTGCCCTTGCGGACACCCTTCGCAGGGGTTTCCTGCCTCTTACCGTTGCAAGCCTTCCAAACACCAGACCGATTTAAGGTGAGGAGCGACGGTTCTCCTCTCTCAATCTCCTGCCCACGTCGTGAGCAGACTTTCTCATGAAGACAGAAGGGAATTACAGAGTGCCTTGTTTCCTTGAGTCTCTCTCTCTCTGGAAACCCCCACTATTTACTCCTCCTTATTGCAATAGCATAGCATAGCCACAGTATCTGTTAAAGTACAGGTCTCAACAGTCCTAATACGGGACACTCAAGTTCAACACTCAGCGACTTCGACACTTTCTACTAACACAATGGCAAACAGTAAAAAAATCCCCCCTTTGCTCTCTGTCCTTCTGTCAAAACTGCCTTACTTTGTAAGTTCTTTTAACTCTTTGTAAACCCTTTCCCTCAAAACTCCCTCACCTTTGACCTCTGATCCTTCCCCCCCCACCCCCAGTTTCTCCCATCACTGCCATATGCAAATGTAGCCTCCCCACAGAAGGCCCTTTCCCATCCACCTCCAACTCAAAGCCCCACTCACTTTATCCTCCCTCCAACCTCTCCCCGGCCTGGCCTGATAATGTTTTTCCTAACTCACTCTCTGTACTGACAGTAAAAATCACTCACTGCAAACCTAATATAAGTTAATGAAAGCCACTTATTCTGGATCTATAAAAATAAACTGTTGTTGCTGTTATGTGCCCTCGAGTCATTTGCGACTCACAGCAACCCTATGTACAACAGCCCTAAACCCTGCTCTATCCTGTGCCAATCGCACTGCCTCTGACACACCCATCCCGATTACCCCAGTCACCAAATCAAATCAAATGGTAGATAAAAATAAACTAGTGTAAATCAATACATTCCAAACCTGGACATGAGAGCCATTCATTCCAAACCTGAGAGTAAAAGAACTCTAGCTCTGCCTGTTGCACTAGGTTTTTGTTTTCTAGTGATATTCCTATGTCTGTATCTGTTGCACAGTTGTGCATGTGTTAGTTTCTGTCATGTTGTTGTTATGTGCCGTCGAGTCGCTTGCGACTCACAGCAACCCTATGTACAACAGCCCTAAACCCTGCTCTATCCTGTGCCAATCACACTGCCTCTGACACACTCATCCCGATTACCCCAGTCACTGAATCAATCCACCTCATAGAGGGTCTTCGCCTCCTGTGCTGTCCACCCACCCTACCAAGCATGATGTCCCTCTCCAAGGACCTGTCTCTCCTTACAACATGTCCAAAGTATGTCAGACGAAGCCCCAGAATCCTTGATTCTAAGGAATAGCCTGGTTTAACCCTCTCCAGGATGAGTCTGTTTGTTTTCCTAGCAGTCCATGGTACATTCAATACTCTTCTCCAACACAGTTCAAAGGCATCAATTCTCCCTCTATCCTCCCTAGTCATTGTCCAACTCTCTGATGCATAACAAGTGATTGCAAAGACCATGGCCTGTATCAGGCGCACCTTAGTCTCCAGAGAGACACCGTTGCTCTTGAGTACTTTAGAGAGGTCCCTAACAGCTTATACATTGGGTTTTCAGAGGCCTGCTATTTCAGAAGTGGATGGCCAATCCTTCTTCCTAGTCTGTCTCAAACTGAATGTTTAGATTTAGAGGAGTATCTGACAGACAAGCAAGTTTCTGTCATACTTTATACAAAAACCTGTAGAAATAAAAGCAAGAGCTCTCCCATTATTTGATCTTTGTAGCCTTTTGATGCCTGCCAATATCTGATCTGACTGTATGAATAGAAGTTGCCTTGTATTTAATGAGTAGAACATGTACTGCGTCTGAGTATAATTTGCATTACATGTGCTCATTGTATATTTGTATCACATCTAAAGAGTGCACGTTTTAACACTTTTCTTTTGTTCATTTCCTTTTAAATCAATGCTCAAAAGTAAGACCAAGAGGCAGTCTTGGAGGTGACTCTTGCTGTTCCCCAGATCTGTGTAATAAAGTGCATTTACGGAAAAAAACAAAAAAAAGGTAAGACCAAAAGTTTCAGTAAAAAAAAAAATTAAAAGTTTTTTGCTTTTATCAAAAAAAGTTTAAGAATTTGATTTTCCTTAAAAATATTTTCTACCCTCTTTAGAGTTTCAGCCAGAGTTCAGAACGGAAACATTTTTTTCCAAATTTATCTTTTCCTTTCTGTCTTAAGTTTCATATAGCAATAGTTTAAAGATCATAAATGTCATATATTTTAAATTTATCCATTAAAATAAAAAAACTGGATTTAAAGGAATATATATATATATATATAGCTACTAGAAAATATATATGGAATTATCTCATTAAAATAAGGAACATTCAGGTAGAATTAGTAAACTCCTCTAAATTAACACAAATACTACAAAATAATTAGACCCTGAAATTTTTAAAATTCACTAACTTAAACCCTAAGTCTTCTAAAACACACACACACACACACACAGATATATAAATTCTCATTCTATCAGTCTGACCCTGCAATTAAAAGAAAACCCCAGAAAAACCCTTTAGATCACCAGAGTAACTCTAATCTTTAACTGTTACTTTTCAGTATTCGACAATGGCAATTTGGAAGAGCAAAAGACAGACTAGCTAAAATCCAAATGTCTTAAAACTGCTATTGCAGAATATTTAATTAAAACCTTTTCATCCAGCAAACGCGTCCAAACCCTCCAATTTCAAGGCCTTAGCTTCCAGCGTGGGAAGCCTCGTCACAGTCACACAAGCCACAGATTATCAAAAGATACTGCAAAACAAAGTGAAGGGGCAAAAGGGAAGCCTCTTGCCACTTGCTTCCAATGCAGTCCTCAGAAACACCTGGCTGAGCTGTGCCCCAAGCCAGTCTTGGCAGCAAAAGAGCCATCAGACTGATGGGACCCCAGCCTCCTCAAGAGTGTTTTAAGTGGCCAGGACAGCATGTGCGTAAACCTGGAAAAGCTTTGAGTATGCACGAACATTGCTGGTGAAAAGAATTGACTTTCTTCCGGACCCTAGGACATTTTGTCCTAAGATTTTTAGTAACCTTCTTTCCCTCTGCCAACTTACTACTGAAGACATTTATAAACACCTGTTTACCTACCCACCTGCCCCAGTCATTTTTATGACCTCTTCCCCCAATCATTTTTTTTTCTTTGTATTGTTTATTTAATGTTAATAAAGAAGTAAAAGTAACATTTTCTTTTTAAAATTACTTTTAAAGTTTGATATTGGTTTGCATACAAAATTCATATACATTGTTTCACACTTTCCTTCATTCATATTGCGTTTCATGCAATCATTCCCATACATTGTGTGTTCCAGAAACAATCACTATTAACATTTTACTTGGATTAGTAAATGGTTTATAGAAGTCTAAATCTACGTCCATTACTCATCTGTCATTTTGACACAATTGCTTTCATGTTGTCATGAGAATGACATTTTCCCACTACTATTTCTAATACCAACAGAAACACATTTGAGAGATTTCAGGACAACTTCTCAAATAGATAAACAAGGATAATACTCTGGTAATCTTGTTGTTGTTATTGTTGTTCCCCCAATCATTTTTATGACCCCTTATTCTCAGCTGTCATCCTATGAATAGAGCCTAATCATACATTCCTTTTAAGCAGTGTTTTCCTTTATCTGTTCCAATGTCACTGTCATCCTCTGTTTACTCTTCTGTCCTCCTCTCAGCCCCCATAGCAAACACGCTTGGTAGCAGTGATGCTGTGTAGCATTTGTACCTCTGTGGCTAGAATGCTTCACTCAGCATGCCGTCCTCCGGTTCCCTGTGCTGTATAGCGTTTTACAAGTTCATTATTTTTCAGTAATACATAAAAACTCCATTATATAAATATACCGTCTCCTTATAGTACTCCCCACCTTACGAGCCCAGAAACCATATAATATTCTTTACTATATCTCTCCACTCTGACTCTCACCCTTTATAATTAGCCAAATTGTTCTAACTAACTCAGCCTAGTAAAAAAAAATTATCCTAATACCCTGTTATGATGACTGCCTCTTAGGTCAAGTATCGGTATTGCATAAGCACAATCAAATGTTCTGGGATTCCCATTCTTCTCAGAGTCAGCCACAGCTTGTTGTGATCCACACACAGTTAATGAAACACAGATAGGCATACCTCTGGTACTCTCTGCTTCTCCACCCTTCTCACCCTTTTCATTACTAACTGGATCTCAGAACTTAAACCTAGAAATCCCCCACGTACAGTAGATCAGTTTGCTACACCACCGATATTCTGGCTACAGGAGACCCTCCAAGACTTTACCCATGACCAGATATCCTTCTATACTTTCTGCTTATTCTTCCTTCCCTAAATAAATAGGAAATCTCCACTCCTCATCATCTGTTGCGTAAGAATCAGGAACCTGTTCTACCATTCACAGCCCTGCCTCAGTGCTTTCCCAAGCGAACTCCCAGCTGTCCTCCTGCCAGGTAAGCACCCAACTATCCACTACAGATTAGATTATCACCCTGGGCCCAATTCAAAACTAAGACCTCAGCCAGAGCTGTCCTATTTCACTCTGCATCCCAAACAGGGCCTATCTTTACTGGAAGCCCTCTCAATCAAAGGCTCCAGATATGACCTTCAAAATAGGGCATATTTTCCAAAAAGCCATCAAATTCTTTTCCCAAAACTTCCTCCCACTCCAATCATCAGGTCTATTGTCCTAGGCCACATACCTGCGTCACAACCACCCCTCCAACTCCACCTATGTCTCTCTAGACAATCTTTCCCTCTTTGAAAAATTCTCCTATGCTAAGTTCTTATCCCAATCCCATCTTCCTTTCTAACCATGTCACTGGGCCCTTTGCTTAGAAAAAAGCGCAGTTTCTCTCTTTCATTACTTAATATAAACTCCATGCAACATCAACATTGGCACTGCCTGCCGTTACAAACTGCCCTGTCTTTTCGTTTCATTCTATATCACCCAGCAAAAATACTGACCTTAAAGAAACCAATACTTTGCACCAAAAATATACGTCATCAACCCCTAACTCCAGCATATTTAGTTACATTTTTTCAGGTTATAGAAACAGAGCATCAACACAGACCAGAGTCAGCTTCTCTTCAAAGTCAACTTTTAAAGATGCCGCAAAGCAAGAAGCGGTCTCTTCTTCGCCTGTGCACTACTCCTGCCTGTCAACCAACTGGACGGGAACATGCACACTAGCCTATCTACTTCCCCGTTTCATTCACAACCAACTCTGAATGAATACCCATTCCCCTAATCCAAAACCTTAAACACAAACGGGCAATTGTGGGACCCCTCCCTTTAGTGCCTGGCCTAGAAGTAATAACAGGAATGAGCACAGGCACTGCAGGCCTGGGAGTCTCCTTAGAAAAACTCCAGCATCTCTTAAAAACTCTCCAAAAGCCACCAGATGATATTGCAGCTCAGCATATTGCAGTAAAAGACAGGGATTCCCCGTTAGCTACTCCTTGCTAGTGATTTTCTTGATAACTTTTGCTCCCTGGTTCATAAATCTCTTTCAGAAATTTTTAATAGACCGCCTCACTGCCATCTCCCAAGGAGATGCCCAAGAACACGCGAAAGCAATGCAGCTCCTTCAGACCTTACAGGAAACCAACATCAGCCCCCAACATCGCCCCAACTCAGCAGGAAGCAGCCAGAGACTACTTCGCCCCTTTCCATTTATAGTCCTTTAGGGTCAGGAATGAAGGGAGAAAATGGCACTTGTCCCACCACCCCCAAGCTTAACCACTTCCTGAGAAACTTAATAAAACCTGCGCTGGTCACATCAAGGACCAGACCAAACAATGGCTCCTGATAAGAGCGTGAGCTTGAGAAAATAAAACAAACAAAAAGCTAAAAATTAAACTAACACGCCAAATTCCAAGAAGTCCCATCTTAGACCTCCCCAGGGAAAGGAAAATGCCCCAAAGTGCTGGGGAGCCGTTTGGATCCTGTCTGCATGCCATGTGGCTGGGTCACTTGGCGTCCTTTGCAGGACACACAATAAAGGCCTGTTCTTGGGACCAATTCCTTTCTTTATTTCTCGCCCTCACGCTCTTTTTTTATATCTAACACCAGGGTCCACCCAGAGGCGACTGTACCTCGTCCCCAGGGAGGAAGCTCCGAGTCTCACCCCGAGAGACCAGGACAGGACAGGCCGAGCCCCCAACACAAGCCACGGGGTACCAGGCGCCTGTCCTGTAAATTCCTCCACGTGCACCTGCCGCCTGGGGCTCACTTCCGGTGTCCCACCCGCACATCCAGCCCCAGACACAAAGGTTCCGTGACACAATAACCACATAACTTGACTGCATTTAGGGCTTCACCCGGGAAACTAGATCTATTTACAACTTGTTTCTCCAATAAGGAAAAGCCCACGTTTTCTTTAATGACACGTATAAACTGGCTCAGCACTAGCTCTCGGGCTGCACAGAGATTTCCACTCCACCCGGCGGACTATGGAGAACACACACTTCCGGTTCCCAGGCGAGAGGTCCGTCGGCGGAGGCGGTCCGTGTGCGAACACGCACTGACGACCTAAGTGCCCGGGGTTGTGTCCAGTCCCCTGAGCGGCGCGCGTTACAGAGGCGGCGCTCACTGCCCAGGAGCTCGGCGGCCACGGGGTGGCTGACCTCCGTCCTGCAGCGCTGGGACCAGTCAAAATAGATGTCACTGCACCAAAAGGCGGCACGAGGAATGACAGGAGACGCCCCTCTATGAAGGGACAGGACAAACCCAGAGCCTGCTGGAGTCGGGACACAGCCAGTGGCCTCTCTGTCCTGCTGACATGCTCAAACTGTGTGAGATGAAGCTTCGACATCCTTTCCTTTAAGGAGCATTCCACTTACACTTAGACGTTTAAAGAGGTCTTTGAGAACAGATTTGCCCAATGTAACTTTTTTTAAAAAAAATTTTTTTACTAGCTGGGTGGGTTTTTTGTTTTGTTTTGTTTTCTTTCGTGTGTGTGTGTGTGTGTGTGTGTGTGTGTGTGTGTGTGTGTGTGTGTGTGTGTGTGTGTGTACCGTCAAATCAGATCTGACTGGCACAGGAGATTGTCCCTCCTTTTCCAACAAAGAATCTGGTGGATTCGAACCTCATACCTCTGGGATTGCAGTGCAGTTTCTTGCCACTAGGCCATCAGAGCTCCCTTGGCTGGGTGTTTTGTTTGTTGTTGTTGTTGTTGTGCTTTTTTGAAATTTTTATTTTATTATTTTTTTATGCATTGTACCGCCAAATCAGATCTGACTGGTACAGGAGAATGGCTGGGTGTTTTTGACATTGGGTGTTGAGGATTATAGATCTAAGTAAAATGAAATACAGAAGATATCCATAGCTGGATCTTAGGTGGGTTTGTTTGTTTGTGTGTGCCATCAAATCAGATCTAATTGGGACAGGCGGAGATTGTCCCTACTTCCAGATGCTCTGCTGGATTTGAACTGTGTGCCTCTGGGATTGCTGTGCAGCTTCTTGCCCACTAGAGCTCGCCTGGATCTTAGGTTTTAGGATTACTAGATTTAAGACACACAGGTTTTTCTAGGGATGATAGAAGGAGAACTGATGCCTTTGAGCTGTGGTGCTGGAGAAGAGTATTGTATATACCATGGACTGCTAAGAGAACAAACAGGTTTGTCCTAGAGAGGGTGAAACCAGGCTGCTCCTTGGAGGCAAAGATTCTGAAGCTTCGTCTGACATACTTTGGACATGTTGCAAGGAGGGATCAGTCCTTGAAGAGGGACATCATGCTTGGGAGGGTGGAGGGACAGCGCAGGAGAGGAAGACCCTCGATGAGATGGACTGATTCAGTGAAGTGACTGGGGTAGTGGGGAGTAGGTGTGTCAGAGCCAATACGATTGGCACAGGATAGAGCAGGATTTGGGGCTGTCGTCCACAGGGTCGCGATGAGTCACAGGCGACTCGACGGAGCATAGTGACAACATATTTAAGACACCGACTAATACTCATCAGGTTGGACGTAAAACGTTGTCTTTGTGGATATTGTTAGGTGCTGTTGAGTCATGATAATCCGATGAAGAACAGATCTGAATCTTGTCCTGTCTTCTTCCTCTTCCCAACTCTGTGACACCTACTGTCATAGTTCCTACATCAGCCCATCTCAGTGAGGGTCTTCCTCTTTCACGGCCCCTCTCTGCCTTTCCCAAAATATGTCCAAAGTCAGTCAGATGAAGTTTCCCCTCCGTGGCTCTCGGGAGCATCCTGGTTACATTTCCTTCCAGACAGACTAGTTTGTTCTTTTCACAGTCCACAGGCTATCCAGTCCTCTGCCGGCACCACAAGCCAAAGGCATTGATTCTCCCCCCGTGTTCTTTATTCACTGTCCAACTTTCACACGCATAGGTGGTGGTGGTGGTTATGTGCCATTGAGTCGCTTGCAACTCACAGCATAAGATGCGACTGAAAATACCATGGCTTGGGTCAGGCACACCTTAGTACTTAAACTGACCACCTTGCTCTTTAAAACTTTGGAGAGGTTCTTGACAGAAAATGTCCCCAACGCCAAGCCTTCTGATTTCTTGATTGCCACTACCATGAATGTTGATTGTGGATCCAAGCAAGATGAAACTGTTTTAACCTTGTTGTTTGAGTCGGATTCGACTGGTACAGGAGGAGATTGCCTACCCCTCTGTCTTCAGCAGAGCATCTAGTGGATTCAAACCACGCACCTTTGGGATTGCAGCGCAGCTTCTTGCCACTAGGCCCCCAGAGCTCCCTAAGATGAAACTGTTAACAACTTCAGTCTTTTCTTCGTCTAACCTGACACTGCCTACTGGCCCAGTGGTGAGGATTTTGTTTTCTAGATGTTGAGATGTCATCAATATTGAAGGCTGTCATCTTTGATCTTCTTAACAAGTATTTCAAATTGTCCTCACTTTCCACAAGCAAGGTGAAATAGTTGGTAACTTCAGTCTTTCCTCCATCCAACATGATATTGCCTCTTGGTCCAGTGGTGAGACTTCTTTGTTTTCTTGCTGTTGAGATGTAATCTTTGATCTTCTGCTGTCCTTTGCTTTGAATCTTCACTTTCTGCAAGGAAGGGTGTGTGTCATCTGCATAACAGGTTGTTGATGAGTCAGTCCGTCTTCCTGCAATCCTGATGCCACGTTTTGCTTCTGAAGTCCAGCTGCTCCAAGGACTTGCTCAGCATGAAACCCGAATAGGTGTGGAGAAAGGATGCAACCGCAACGCACACCTTTTGGGATTGTAAACCACGCAGTGTTCCCTCCTGTGTGGACATCTGCTGCTTGGTATGAGTCTGTTTTGCACCAGCACGATTAAGCGTCCAGGGATTCCCAGCGTTTGAGGTACGTTAGGCCAGGTGACCTACATGTCCCCCCAGACCATGTATGTCCACTGGAACTCTCACGCCCCGTATACCTCACTCTCTCGACGTGTTGGCTGGACCTGAGGCATCTTCAGAACCTCCCCCCTGGATACCTGACAGTATCTTTGAATATACTTACTGCACACATAAACACACACGGAGAAACATCCTCTCCAAGCCTGCATCTACCCCCAGTGTATCTCATTCCCCTTCTCACATCTGCTCAGCTCACCCGTCGGCTTGGTTGGGGCTGCTGTTTCTGCTGTTGCAGGGCCGTGTTTATGACACTGACCTTCGTGGCTTTTACTCCCAAGCAGCATCCAGTGTCTCCCTTGGCCTTGGTCATGTTGTTTTCCTTACTCTTCATCTCCTAAACACGACGTGCTTCTCCAGGGACCGATCCCTCCCGATAAAGTGTGAGATAAAGCCTCACCATCCCGGCGTCTAAGCAGCACTCCGCGTACCTTTATCTTGGGGCAGCTTCATTCACTCTTCTAACAAAACCACGGCCTATTCAGTCTTTTTTTGATGGCAGCACAATTCAAAACCATCAGTTCTTTTTATGTCTTCCTTATTAATGGCATCTGTGGGGTGACTGAAAACCCACAGCGTCAGTCAGGTGCACCTTAGTCCTCAAAGTGACATCTTTGCTCTTTAACTTTTTTGAAGAGTTTTTGGTTTCTTGTTGCCCCTGCAGATTTGCCAGGGTCTCCCCGCTACCCGGGGGAGTCTTTGATCTTAGAAAAAGTTCAATCTGCTTCTCTTGGCTATGAGTGGATGAGAGGCATGGTGAGGTCAGAAAAGCCGTTTTCTGAGTGTGACAAGGAAAAGCGAGAGAATGTTTTCTGGATGGAAGGGCCCATCCCCTGAGCAATTCAGGCGACCTGGCTGCTTCTGACCTGTCCTGGGAGATTCAGGGTGGTGCTGGGGACACAGCAAGCGAACAGGAGGGGGCTGGCAGAGGTGAGACTGTCTGTGAGGCCAGGCTGTTGACCGCCACCTCTAAGGTGGGAGGCACGAAGCCCAGGTTTCCACCTGGGAGGTCGGGAGCTGCGGAGAGCTTGAGAGCAGGGTAGGGTTTTTTATTATGCTTTTTATTGTGATTTCATTGAAGCTGTTAATCTTCACGGGAGCTGACTGCATCTTCCTCCCCTGCAGCAGCTCGTGGGTTTGAACCGCTGACCTGTCCATCAGCAGCCCAGTCCACCTGGGAGCTTGGGTCACAGCAGCACCCACAACAGAGCTGGCTGCTACGTAAGGTGCTCATGGCTGATGATGGCCATCACTGAAATGGTTCAAAGCACCGGCTGGGGCGTGGGGTGGTGGGGCTGCTGTCTGTCTGTAGGCCCTTGACCCTGCTGTGAAGTGGTCATTTCCTATCGGCTGAAGCTGAAGACGGCCTCCGCGGCCTGCGAGTGGGCAGCAGCCATGCTGATCTTCATGCTCTTCGGCCTCCTGGCCGTGGACTTCTCCTGCCTGGGCGGCTGCACCCTGTCCCTCCAGGCGGCCCCGGGCCTCGACCCGCAGCCGCCGCCGACGCCAAGGGCCCCCTGCTCCCTGCAGGTCCAGCAGTCCCAGCGCCTCTGAGCAGTGTCCTCTCTACTGGCCGAAAAGGAACCAAAGAGGAGTCCAAGCCTGTCGCCCCACCCGCACCCCCGTGACCCACCGGGGAGGCTGCCAGCTGGCCGGGAGGTGGACGGAGACGTTACTGACCAAGGCTTCAGTTTCTGGTGGCCAGCCGGCTGTAGAGGCCACGCACCCCCAGAGCCCGGCTGCTGGCACCAGGACCACCCAGGCCACGTGGCCGCCAGGAAGCGAGACCCCGAGGCCAGCCAGAGGTCCCTGATCACGGTTATTTATTATTATCATTATCATTTTTTTTTTCTGCCGCCGGCGGAATCAGAGACAAGGACGCAGGCAGGATCACGCGAAACCAGAATTCCTTCCGGAGGGCAAATCCGTACAGATCATGGGGGAGGGGGAAGGGAGGATGGGGTGGGGAGAAGGGGGCTGCGGTGGGGTTGGGGCCAGGAAAGGTGGAAGGACAAAAGGACAGATGGCTCTGTCCGGATCTGCTAAGCCACCCCAACCAGCTCCAGCCCCTCCCCCACCCCACCCCGCAGAGAGAT
>NW_006400098.1:1743321-1759580 GCF_000299155.1 Elephantulus edwardii | reverse complement strand
CCCCGCCCCCAGGTCCCCCCTAGACACCCCCCCAATTGGGCACGGCCCCTCGAGCCCCATCCCTGCAGGGCAAGGCCGGATTTTGTGTACCCCCCCTCCCCACTGATTCCTTGGGCCCTATTTACAGATTCACAGTTGGGGGGCAGGGAAGGGGGTTGGAGGGGGTTCCCCTCCTTCCCCGGCCCCCTGGGGTCAGGGCAAAGGGGTCCCGTTGGTGGCCAGGAGCTTCTTGTCCTTGGGGGGTCCTCGGCGGGGTGAGCCGCTGAGTTCTGGGTCTGGGCGGCTGGGTGGGGGGTGCAGGCTCCGGGGTGGGGTACCTGGTGGCCGAGTCTGGGCCCCATTCTTCTCATCTGTGAGAGAGAAAAAGGTTTCAAAGGGGGCTCTGGGGTTGCAGAAAACTTGAGGTCCTACTATTGGAGTGCTGAGGTGCCCATTTTAGTGGTATTCCTGAAAGCTAGCTATATAACCCCGGGAACAAGCTGTAATAACAATCTGGGTGAGGCCTGCCTCCCCTCAAAGGGCTTGAACTGCCAGGAGCCTGTTGCTATGGTGACACACCCTAGCAACAAGACCTGGCATCCTTAGAGCAGATCCCAAGCCCCACTCCAACCCATGCAGCCTTGTAAATAAGACCACGTTAGTCACGTGGGACGGGGGCCATGCCTGAGTTCAGGAGAAGGACGCAGGCACAGTGCTACTAGCCAAGGGTCAGCTCAACACGGCTACAGATAACCACCAGCCCCCCACCCCATCCCAGGCCACAGGCAGAGGCACCACCTTCCCGTCCAGCCTCCTGGGTGCTAGGACATTACTCCACGTTGGTTATTTGGGGCTCCCAGGTCCTCCCAATCTGAGGAATATCGGCCAGGTTTTCCAATGATTTGGTTTTTTTCTGTTGTGGAGATACAACTTCCTCAAACTGTAGTCAGATCATCCTGGGCCTGAGGTGGTAAAACTGATCGCCAGTGGCCACAGAGAGATCGATGTTCCCGGGTCCCAAAACATTCACCGAGACCCCGACCTCATCAAGAGACACTGATCACCAGAGGCCTGTTGGTTGATTCTTCCACGGCAGAGTCTGGGGGCCTCCCTGCTGCCACTTCTCGGTGGGGAAGGAAGGTGGATAAGAAGGCCCAGCGTGTCCACTGGTTCTAGATGGTAGCAGCTGTGTCCTCCGGGATTCCTGGTTGCCAGGGCCAGCTTTCCTTGGCCACCGGCTCGAGAAAAGGTCCAATGGTCCCACACACTTCCTGATTGTCCTGGGGAACCAGGCCCAGTGAAGTCTAAGAGAGCTGCGTCTCCCTCACAGCGGGTTCTCTCAACCTTCATCTTGACCTTGGCATAATGCACCTAAGGGGCCAGGATTATGCTACTGTGGAAGGAGCCCTGGTGGTGCCGTGGGGAATTGTCAGCTCTTAACTGAAAAGTCAGTACCCTTAAGAGAAAGATGGGTCAGTCCCCTTGTGTAGAGATGTGTGAAGGTTAAACCCCCAAACTCAATCCAGGGCCAACAGTCGGCTCCCAGTCATGGTCTCTCTCTCTCTCTCTCTCTCTCTCTCTCTCTCTCACACACACTCTCTCTCTTTCTCTCACACACACACACACAGTATTCCTGCAGCTGTAAACCCTGCCGTGAAGATCACAGACTTTAACAAATAGATGAGTTAAGTGAAGGGAACAGCTACATAGAATAAGGACTGGATTGTTGTTGTTGTTGTTGTTATGTGCCGTGGAGTCGTTTGCGACTCATAGCGACCCTATGTACAACAGCCCTAAACCCTGCTCTATCCTGTGCCAATCGCATTGCCTCTGACACACCCATCCCGATTACCCCAGTCACCGAATCAATCCACCTCATAGAGGGTCTTCCCCTTCTGCACTGCCTTCTACCCTACCAAGCATGATGTTCCTCTCCAAGGATAGACCTGTCTCTCCTTACAACATGTCCAAAGTATGTCAGACAAAGCCCCAAAATCCTTGCCTCCAAGGAGTAGCCTGGTTTAACCCTCTCTAGGATGAATCTGTTTGTTTTCTTGGCAGTCCATGGAACATTCAATACTCTTCTTACTAAAAAAAAAAAACCCAACAAAAAACAAAACAAAAAGCCACCTAAAACTCAGTGCTGTCAAGTTGAAAGCGACTCATTGTGGGTTTTGAGAGGCTGTAAATAGCATCCCATGGTACCCATCTTCCTCCTGCAGGGCAGCTAGCAGATTCGAACCGCCTGCCTTGGGATTGGCATCCCACCTCCTTACCTACTAGGCCACTGGAGCTCCTCGGGGTTTGAGTCCACATTGTAATTAACTGACTGCATTGATCGACTGTAATTTCTGTTACCGCGGAGAATGGGTGTGGGGACATCCTTTCGTAAGGTCATCATGCATCTGTGATCTTGGAGGACTGACATAGAGGCAATAACCACACCCTTGGCCATGGAGATGCTGAAGATGTGACTGAACAGGGCAGGGTTCCAGCCCGCAGCTCGTGGGATCGCCGTGACAACGGCAGGGATAAATGATGTCCAGCCAGATGTCTACAAATGACTGAATGAAAAACCAGTGACTTTCATTCAAATAAAATAAATTGAAAAGGAAGAAAAAAAGCATTGCCCAACAGTAATAAGAAAAGAGATTTCCTCTTATAAACTCTAGCTGGTGGTTCTCTGACGGCGCCCACAAGATGGATTGACATAGTAACTGTAGCCTTGGGCTTGAACATCTCAGCGATGATCACGGAGATGGTGCCGGATCATTCAGGTTTCTGTCTGCTGGACGTAGGATCAGGATGTGTGGAACCCACAGGGTGGCGAGAGCCAGTGAGGGCTGGCGTCCCCCTTGGGGGCAGCCTGAAGGAAGATGACCTTCTAGCTGTGAGTCCTGGCCCAGCTCTGGGTCGCTGGGCCTGAAACGGAGGGGTGAGGGGGAGAGAGTGAGAGCGAGCTTCACGAGGGCAGCTGGTGCCGACACGCAGGAGGGCTGGGGTCCATCGGGTGCCTCTGGGACTGGGTTCTCGCTGACCCAGCACGACCTGTGTACTGAGCTTCACCGAGCGCCGCCTCTCACATGTCCCACGTTGTAAAGGACCATCACGGCGGAATGGACCCACCGTGGACCGCCAGTGGGTTTTTAGAGGTCGTAGATTGCACAGGAGCAAACTGACCACCTTTCTTCTGAGGATCAGCTGGTGGATTTGAACTGTACGTTGACAGTGACTCCTTACAACTCAGCTACCAGCGTGCCCATGATCTAGGCAGAGGTTTCGCTGGATGTAAGCTTATTATAACTACTATAATCTGTGGGAAGCCAAATATAAAAATATTCATAAGTAACCAAATGCTGTATCACGATATGTTGTTGTTGTTGTTATGTGCCATCAAGTCGCTTGTGACTCATAGCGACCCTTTGTACAACAGCACTCAACCCTGCTCTGTCCTGTGCCAATCGCACTCTCTCTGACACTCCCATCCCGATTACCCCAGTCACTGCATCAATCCACCTCATAGAGGGTCTTCGCCTCCTGCGCTGCCCACCCACCCTACCAAGCATGATGTCCCTCTCCGAGGACCGGTTTCTCCTCACAACATGTCCAAAGTATGTCAGACGAAGCCTCAGAATCCTTGCCTCCAAGGAGCAAGCCTGGCTTCACCCTCTCCAGGACAAACCTATTAGTCCTAACAGTTCATGGTATATTCAATACTCTTCTCCAGCACCACAACTCAAAGGCATCAATTCTCCTTCTATCCTCCCTAGTCACTGTGCAACTCTCTGACATATAACAACTGATTGCAAATACAATGGTCTGTATCAGGCGCACCTTAGTCTCCAGAGGGACATCGCTGCTCTTCAGTACTTTGGAGAGGTCCCTAACAGCAGACTTTCCCATCACAATACATCTTTTAATTTCCTGGCTGCTGGTGCCAAGAGTGTTGACTGTGAAGCCGAGCAAACTGAAGCTGTGAACAATCTCAATCTCTTCACCATCCATCCTGACGCTGCCAATCAGGATATAAACACAAGCTGGAATTTCCCCCGGATACGGGTCCCAAGAGTCAAGCAGCTAGGCAGACCTAAGGCGCCGTCACAAGTCTTGGATTGTATTTACTAACCTCTTCCTTCAGAGATAAACATAAAGTTGGCAATATAGAAACACTCAGCTTCATTTGCAAAAGATTTCTCTTGGTGATTTACTTTCTGGTGATTCTCAATAAAGCCACAGAAAGGCGTGGCTTGAGGGCTTCAGTTTTTCGGAGCTATTCACCCCCTGCCTTCACGCTCTCCATCTTCTCCTCCATTCTTGGTGTCCTATCTCTTTCTTTCTTCTTTTTCCTCGGCCGACATCAATCATCTCAGACGTTGAGAGTTTGTGGTACTGCTGTCTGTCAGCACTGGTTTTTCTCACAGTATAGGCTCACTTTGTGTCCTATATCACACTGCTTGGGATCTTTCAATTTGTTTCTTCTTCACGATGCTCTTGCAAACTCAGTGACGGTGGTTGGTACCGTCAGGTCCACTCCAGTTCATACTGGTCCTGTGTGCAGCTGACAGACACCCAGCCCTGCCCCCCCATTCTCACAGCGCTGACCTCCTCAAGCCCACTGTTCCCGTCAGTCACTGCGTCGGTCCATCTCATTGAGGGTCTTTCCCTGACCCCCCTCAGCCCCTCCTGATAACAGTCCTAAAGTACAGAAGACGAAATCTCACGATCCTGGCTTCTGATGACTGTCCTGGTCAACACCCTTCGTCAGCACCAGCACTCAAGCCGAAGCCTACAACCATTGAGGCAATTCTGACTTACAGTGACCCCGACATACAGAGTAGAACGAGAGACGTACCCCATCCCAGGGGGTGGTCAGAGGGGAGCAGACTGTCACATCTCCCGTGCATTACCACCTCTGACCTGTGGGTTAGCAGCCGGGCACTTAATTGTCGTCGTATTGTTGTTATTAAGTCTCGTCAAGTTGCTTGCAACTCATAGGAATCCTATGTCCAACAGCTCTGAACCCTGCTCTAGCCTGAGCCAACCTCATAGTCTCCGACACACCCACGACCCCAGTCAATTCATCTCATCAAGGGTCTTCCTCTCTTGCGCTGTATCTCAACCCTCCCAAGCATGATGCTCCCCTCTCCAAGGACTGGTCCTTCCTTGTAACTCTTCCCTAAAAAACCCAAAACACCAAAACAACGAACAAACCCTTCCACTGTCTTTGGTTGATTTCAACTTACTCACAACCCTATGAAGACACTGTAGAATGTCCCACAAGACCGTCACTCTTTATGTGTGTACCGTCAATTTGGATCTGACTGGTACAGGAGGCGATTGCACCTTCTTCTCCAGCAGAGCATCTGGTGGATTCGAACCACGCGTCTCTGAGGTTGAAGTGCAACTTCCTGCCAGTAGGCCACCAGAGCTCCCTGTAATACTGTCACTCTTGATGCAATTGTCAGACTGCCCCAAGCCTTTTCTCCACGAGCAGCCGGGAGGTTCGAACCGCTGACCTTCCAGTTAGCAGCCAGAGGCTCGATGCACTGTGCCTCCAGAGCGCCTCAGTGGCCGTCAGGGACTTCCAAGCACAGCACTGGTGTATTTGTAAGGAGAGATGTACACATACAGGCAGAAGGCTATGTGAAGACGGAGGCAGAGGTGAGAGAGTGGCCCATCCTCAAGCCAAAGATGTCTAGCCACGAGGGAGCCAAGGAAGGGAAGCATGGAACCGATTCCCCCTTGCTTGTAGAGGGAGCGTAGCTCTGGAGTCAACCTCAGTGTGGACTGCGGACCTGGCAGAGAAAACGGCTTGTGGGATGTTGTTAGACGTACTAGTGGACGCGTCCAGCACTGGTCACAGAGAACCGCCATCCTTGGCAGTCTGAGCACACCTATGGGGCAGGGAGACGGAGACGTCACCCCCGGACGCTGCCACCCACCTGCTAGGGCCTGCACGGACGGCTGGTCGTGGGTGCTTAACAGCTGTGCCTGGATGGTCTCCACCACACGCTTGAACCGGCGGCTGGGACCTGCAGGATGGAAGGGCAGGAAGACAGACTGACCAGGGGGGTACAGAGAGGACAGCCCCTTCCAACTCCAGAACCCAGTTCTTGGGGCTCCCAATGGGTTTGAAACAGCTCAGTTAGAGCCAACAGAAACAAGGGTGACATAGATGTGGCTTGGTCATCTGAGACTAGGCTAGTAGGAATCAGGCAGTGGTGCCCTACTCAAAGATGGCGGCCTACTGACACACTCAAAGTCAGGCATTTGGCTGCCATCTTTGAGAAGGGCACCACCGCCTGTTTCTTCTTTTAAAAGAACATATTATGACAATTTATAGACTTTGGATCTCCATTCATTCCTTGTTGCACTTTTCTCCCTGCCCACCCCTCCCCACCCAGTTCACTCTTCCCTTTGCAAATTAAAAGAAGAATACTTTCATTATTATACAATCCCTCCTTCCCCCGCCTCCAAGTTCACTCCACTGTGCAGCCTTCGTTCTGGACTCCTGTCGTGACAATAATACCAATCATAGATCCCTTTTAAACAGTTCTCTCCCTCATCTGTTTCAATGCAGTGTACATTATTAAACCCATCTTTCTCAGTCCTCCCTCAACCCCAATGTCAGTCCCATTTTACAACAGTGGCACTATGCAGTATTTGTCCTTTTGTGACTGAGATATTTCACTCAGCATAATGTCCTCCAGGGTCACACATTTTGAATAATATTTCATGAGTTCCTTGTTTTTCAATGCAGCGTAGTATTTCATTGTGTGAATATACCAGAGCTTCTCTACCCATTCGTTTGTTGATGGGCACTTAGGTTGTTTCCAACTCCTTGCTATTGTGAACAAAGCCTCAGTAAACGTGGGTGTTATATCCACATTTGCTCCGCAGCTCCTACGCTGGGCTTAGTTTTGGAGACCATGATGGAGCCATTCACCTGGGTTGGCAGCATTTCGGAGCGGTTACTGACTTTTCCTTCTTTGTGTTACAATCTTTTGTTTATTTTCTGTTGGGATAAAGGTAACTCCAGGACTTGCCAATGGGACTCTGCTGTTATTTGCTGTGCTTATACCAACTAGACCGTTGAACCAGAACCAACTCACTGCCAAGCCTCCAGTGCAGAAAATCACATGGGAGGTGACTACCCATCTCTCTCCCATGGAGCAGCTTGGTGGATTTGAACTGCATGCCTTTGGGTTGGCAGTGCAGATCCTTAACCACTTAGGTCACCAGAGCTCCCTATGGTGACGTTCCAAGCTCAATAAACACGATCTTTTCTTGGAAAGTTGGTCTTTGCAGATGTAATTAACATGAGGTCATAATGGAGTTGAGTAGATTAGGCCCTAATCCCGTAGCACTGGTGTTCTCGCAAAATAGGGACAGACACAGGGACTCAGACACACGCAGAGGGAGGCTGGTCAGGTGAAGTCAGAAGCAGAGCCTGGAGTGATGTTACCACAAGACAAGCGTCACCCACTGGATTGTAGCCCCCCCCAAATGTGCTATAAATCCTAACCTCCTACATACCCTATGTCTGGAACTATAACCCTATTTTTTTTTTAGATTTTTTTTTAATTTGTTTTATTTCATTATTTTTTGTGTGTACCTTCAAATCAGATCTGACTGGTACAGGAGGAGATTGTTCCTCCTTCTCCAGCAGAGCATCTGGTGGATTTGAACCGTGCACCTCTGAGACTATAGTTGCAGCTTCTTGCCACTAGGCCACCAGAGCTCACCATGACTATAACCCTATTGTTGTGCTGTGCTGTTGATTGGCTTTGAGTCAAGCACAACTCACAGTGAACAAAAGGCCTGAAGCCTCTCTCCACCTACCGACACTGAACAGAGTTCATAGAGTTCCCAGAGGCACGTTGTTTTGGTAGTGGATGCCACTCCTGGATTTCTTTGTAATATTAATGAGATGGTATTATTAGTGCAGACTGTGTTTCAAGTCTTTCGTCACATAGAGGTGCATCTTAGAGACAGTGTGGCTTCACTTCCAGACCGGCCAGATAAAGGAGGAGCGTGATAAACGAAGTCCTGAATTTTATTTTTAATTCCCACATTTCCCTCTCTCACCCCTGCCAAGTCAGGCCTCAGTCCTATCTGACCCTCCAATAAGCTTTCAGAGGCTGTGAAGTGCAGAGAAGAGAAAGTGCATTTCCTCGGGGAATTTTAAGTGCTCACCCTTGACTTGGCAGAGCCACTCTTAGGACCCACGAGGCCACCAGAGCTCCCTTTATTCCCAAATGCATATGAAGGTCATGTTTATACTTTACTCCAGGCTACTAAGTGTGCAATTTAACAAACAACCCCAAACACACTGTCAGGGAGAGAGTTCCACTCACGCAGAGCGGACCCGCCTGCAGGGTTTCCGAACTGTCACTCTTTGAGACAGCAGCCCCACACTTAATCTCCTGTGGCACCAGGGCTCCTCAGGAGCACAACAACATCATGAAAACTTTGACATATGGCGAGAAGGACTGGCACGTGACAGTAAGGAACCGAGCACGTGCTGTTGGAAACACAGCTCCGATAGCTAGACTTGTCTGCACGCAGCGTTGCCACTAAGCTTGAATTTGTAAGCCATGCAGCATCTGTGAGACTCAGGAAAGCAAAATTGCAGCCAAACGAGGCAAGGCATGCTCGTAATAGGGTTATAATCCCGTGAGGGAGTGAGCTTTCTTCCCTGTTAATGAGGCAGTCTCATTGTGGAGTGTGAGTTAATTTCTTTTGAGACATAAAAAGAGCAGATTAACGGAGGAAATGCAAATAAAAGGGGAAGCAGAGGCCACACAATCCCCACAGAACAAAAGGTGAAGAGAGACGAGTCTTCCTTCAAAGTGGACAATGAGAGCGCCTTCCTCTAGGACCAGTGCCCTGGATCTAAGACTTCTAGCTTCCTACCTGAGATAATAAATGTCTGTCTCTGAAAGCCACCCCCTTGTGATATATATCTCCGTTACAGCAGCAAGAAGCAACAAAGACAGTCTCCAACCAAGACCAGGGGAGAGACTCACCGGAGATGAGTGTGAAGGTGACGGAGTAGATGCAGCCGCCACCACTGCCGTCCCGGCGTGGGGAGGGCTCCGGACCCTCGGAGAAGCTGATGTCCACCTGGAAGCGGACAGGCTTCTGGAAGACGGAGGGGCCACCACTGGCCTTGTACTCGGCCCTGAAGCTGGTCTGTGACAGCACACTGTGACTCAGGCTGGGGATCTGAGGAAGAGAGGGAGACAGCGGCCAGGTCACTCCCCTGACTTGAGCGCCTGCTCTACACCCAGAACTACATGTCCCATCAGGCACTGGGGGAAGAACAACAGAAAAGGCAATTGGCGGCCACCCCACTGCTTGCTGGGACATGTAGTTTTCTCTACCTTAGTGGTAGTGTAGGAAATAAAGCCATAATGATCTCTGAAAGTGAGAATGGCTATATATTCCTCTCAAAGAGTATGTGTTATCAGGAGGGACCAGTCCTTGGGGAAGGACATCATGCCTGGAAAAGACAGCAAAACAGCAGAAGGCCCTTGCTAGATGGACTGACACGACTGGACAGCACCTAACAACAACTCCACCAAAGAAATGGCTGAACCATGGAATCCCACCTCCACGAGAAGCTTGCGACCCCAGAACCAACCCTAAGCTCTGGGCCCACGTGAAACCAGGGCCTTCTCCTCTCCCCCCACCTCCAAACCCCAGGAGCCGCCTGGGTGACCAGCTTGTGAGTGGCCACCCCGTGTGTGTCAAGGGCAGGGATGTGCCCCGGAGGGTTTTTAACCCCTGCGATCTCTCAGAAAGTAGATGACGGCACGCTTTTCTTTAGGCATCCTGAAGTGGATTCAAACCTCCAAACCCTTTGACGAGTGGCAGTTTGTAAACCGTGTGCACCAGCTGGCACTGCAGATTCATGCCATCCTGTTCCGACTCAGCTGCTCCGCAGGACTGAGAAGAGCTAGCCTGCAGGGCTTCCTCGGCTGCAGTCCCCACAGAGAGAGACCTTGCGGCCCCGTCCTTACTGCAGTGCACTGCTAACCCAACGACCACAGCTGCCCAGAGGTCTGAATCCACCAGTGGTACCAAGAGAACTGCGGTCTCCTCTCAGTATGATTTACAATCTCGGAAACTCGATCAAAAGTCCCTGTAAGTTGAGGCTGACTCGAGGGGCCACGGGTTTGAGTTTATGAATCTTTACAGAAACAGACAATCACATCATTTGGAACCGCAGGTTGGTTCGAACCACTGACCTTTCAGTCAGCAGCTAAGTGTTTAAACGCTGCCTCACCAGAGATCCTGGATTCTCATGATGCAACCTGAACCCATCTCCACTGACGGGATTCAGATTCACTGTGATGCTACAGATGCTGGTGAGCTCTGCACAACTCGCAGTGACCCTGTGAACAACGGATCTGACCCTGTCCTTCCTGTGCCATCCTCATCAGCTCTGACATACTCGAGAAGCCACTAGCCAGGTTCAAACAGTTCATCTTTTTGGTTAATAAGCCAGTCACAAAGGGCTCCGGACCCTCCAGGGACTCCCCAACAAACACCTCGTCTAGCTATATCTAACTCAGAAATGGTAAATCCCATCAGATCCTACAGCAAAGAACCACAGGACAAGTGGTGGGCGGTCTTAGAAGCTTCTGGAAACGTCTTCCTTCAGCCAACCTCAGACCACAGCTTTGGACAATCCTTGGCAATGTTGGGAGAACTGGCTTTAGGGATCCTATTTCACCACGTCCAGGCTTCAGAACAAAGACAAACCATTGCTATACAGTGGACTTTGACCACTAGCAAACCTGCAGGACATAATACAACCACCTGATGGGGTCCCCGAGGCTCACAAGCTTTACAAAAGCAACCAGCTGCATCCTTCTGTCTTGGAACAGCTGGTGGACTCACACCACTGGCCACTGAGTTAACAACCCAAGGCTTAATCCACAGTGTCACCAAGGTCAGGGGATAATAACTCCCCTATCCTGACGCCTACATGATCACACCCAATCTCTCTCCGCAGAACTACAAATCCCATGATGCTCCACGAGGCATTAAGGCTAGTATTATTATATACTGCTCATCCCAGGGGCTGCTGGGAGTTGTAGTTCTAGAAGATTGCCTGGGATTTCGGTCTCTCACCGACAGGAAGGCGTGGACAATGTCCGCTTTGATGCTGCTGAGAGGTTTGTCCTTGAGCACGAGGAATATTTGTTCTTCTTTGTCCAAAGAAATGAAGTTCCCGAACCAGGAGCGTTTTGCTAGCCTGCAGGAGAAGGTGATGGTCGGAGGAAGGTCAAACGGGGCTGAAAGGCAGACCCTTCAACACTCCTTCATCCCCAGTCTCTTCTTCCCTAGGAGACTCACTCTGGAGAGGACTCTGGTGTCAAACTGGACATCTCCTCCGCAGTGGGGACTGTGAGAGGGGAGGGGAGAGTGTAGTCAACACTTGACCGTCATGCCAGCTTCTAGCATGCATGCCTAATCCCAGGGATTGGAGACCCTACATCAACTATCCACTTCCCAGTGGTTAAACCCCAAAAGACTTCCACAAGTGAACTCCTACTGACTTGGCCATGCACTCAGGGGGCGGAGCTCAGCACCAAAAACCAATAGGAAGATGTCGGGAGAAACTGTTAAGTCACAGCCCCTAGGGGGCAGGGCTCTTGAGACCCTGGACCAATGGGAAGATGGCCAAGAGGGTGGGGAGGCGTGGCCTCCATCACTAGCACCTTCCCCAAACTCCCTCAAAATCTAGATCTCTGCTCCCACTCCCCTCCCTGCAGAGACCCTACAGGACAGAGTGCAACTGTCTCTATAGGTCTTCCAAGGCTGGAAGTTACTGAAGCCAATGGACACAACGGTCCTCCTAAATCAGTCAGGTGGTGGATTAGAACCGCCAACCTTTGGGTTAGAAGCTGAGCACTTGGATCATTGCTCTGCCATGGCTCCTTTTAAGATCTAGCAACACAGGGTCGCAGCATCTTGTTTCTGGGGAACACAGATGTCCTAGCCCCAATGATCCCTGTAAACCCCATACCGCCTCACTCGCTCCCACCTCCCTGCACCCCCAGAAGCACCCCATACCCTGCATCTTGCGCCGGTGAAAGCGAGGGGAGCCCAAGAAGCTGTTGCGGATGGAGTTGAGCCGACTCCTCCAGGCGGCTCCCCCGACGCCACCACCCGGGCTGGGGGGAGGTGTTGTTCCCGGGGTCCCAGTGGGACTGGCCCGGGGTGTGTGCAGCGGTGAGTGCAAGGGAGTACCCCCAGAGGAACGCGGGGAGCCTGGGGGACCAGGCAGGGGCGTGGAGCGGGCACTGGGGGGCGGGGGCTGCTCCCCAGCGCCCCCACCCCTGGGACCCCTAGAAGGCAGCGTCTGCGTTTTGGAAGTTGGTGAACCTCCTCCCCGAGCCTCATCTCCAGTGCCAGGTTCAGGAGAGAAGGAAAACACTGGACTCTAGAAAAGGAACAGAGGTGAGTGGACTACAACTCCCAGAAGCCTCTGGGAGCTAAAGGTACGCATATCTCCAAAGATTGCCGCTATGCCCACTGGGACTTGTAGTCCAACTATAGTATGCCCTCTAACTGCCTCTTGGTTTCAAAGACCATAGTTTTTATAGACTCTGATCGGCCACATCTTTCTCCCGCTGTGAGAGTGGAGCGGCAGGTGTGAACAGCTAACCTCTGGTTAGCAGGCAGCCACCTTAACCCTCACACCTCCAGGGCTCCTAGGAACCCTTTGCATACTTTAAAAAGGCAATCCTATAAAGAATTTATGACCCAGGGGAGAACTGTGCAACATAGGGTTTTCAATGGATGAACTTTTTTTTTTTTTTTTCTGGAGAGAGACTGCCAAGTCTTTCTTTCTCAGAACATGGACAAAAAGCCAACAAAAAATCCAGCCTCAAACACACTGTTGTTGAGTTGTTTCTCTCAGTGACCCTCCCTCAGGTTTCTGGAGCCAAAAATCGCCGTGAGAGGCTTCCCATCTTTTTCCCAACCAGAGACTCGTGGCCTTTCGGATGGCAGCACTACTCCCTACGGATCAAACTGTCAACCTTTTGATTATGACCAAAGCAGTAAAAAAAGCAAACTGATCGTTGGCAAGAAGCTGCACTTCAATCCCAGAGGTGCGTGGTTCAAATCCACCAGATGCTCTGCTGGAGAAGGAGAGACAATCTCCTCCTGTACCAGTCAGATCTGATTTGACAGTACATGCGCACACAAAATAATAAAAATTTTTTAAAAAAGAAAAGAAACAAGCTGACTGCAGCCCTAGAGGACACAGAGTTTGCAAGGCTGCCAATCTTTCCAGAAGCAGATTGTTTGTCTTCTTCACGTGGATTAATTCATGCATTCGAACTGCCAACCTTTCAGTTAGCAGGCTAACCCTTAACCAGCTGTGCCACCAGGCCTCTGGTTATATAGGCTGTAATGTGTTAGGATGCTGACCCAAAAGTTAGTGGTTCAAATCCCCAGCTGCCCCACGACTGAAAAGGTTGGAAGTCTCCTCCTATAAAAATTTACAGCCTTGGTGAGCTCTGGTGGCCTAGTGGCAAAAAGGTATACTGCAATCCCAGAGGTGCACGGTTCGAATCCACCAGATGCTCTGCTGGAGAAGGAGGAACAATCTCCTCCTGTACCAGTCAGATCTGATTTGATGGTACACACACACACACACACACACACACACACACACACACATTTACAGCCTCAGAGACTGATGAGGGGTCCCTAGGAGTCAGAGTGGATCCCACAGCAGGGAATGTGGCGTTGGTGTTTGGTATTAATCCCGCTGGTGACCTGGCCTTACCCTGGGACTGCTGAGAGGACTGGACGACAGACCGGTGGACGCTCCACTGACGCTCCGTGATCTGATTAAAAACAAAACCAACCAAAACGAGGCGTGAAGGTTTCCAACAGTTCAGATGCTCCCACCCCCCCCCAGAAGAGGAAATGAGGCCCAGAGAGGGGAGGTGACTGGTACCCAGGCACACTGGAGGTAGAGCTGGGGCTCGAACCCTCATCTCTCACTCCGCCTGTGGGTCCTCTTGGAGGGGGCAGGGGCTGGACTCCCACCTCTGGCTGTGCTGGGCCATCTCCAAGGCCCTCCTCGTGGGTACGGGGGAGCCCCCGCCCCCGGCGTCAGTGATGCTTAGCACCTCCATGGACTTCCGCTCCGGCCGCCGCTTCCCGTGCCGGCTCAGCATGGGGGAGTCCACACGCTTCCGAGGGGGGTCTGAAGGGACCAGAGTTTCAACAACATTAGAGGAGGGGCTGGCGCAGTTGTCCTTTCAGGTTCCAAGTGAAGGAAACTGAGGCCCAGGGTGGAAGGGAGTCTGGATAAGGTCGCAGAGCAGGTGCTGCTGTTGTTGGTGTTGTTGTGTGACTTCGGCATGATTCTGACTTGTGTGATTCAGGAGGGTGGAGTGGAACTGCCCCCCACAGGGTTTCCAAGGCTGTAACATAGAGGGGACCAGGTCCCCAAATCGCGTCTCCCAGGGAGCAGTCCATACATTTGACCTGGTAACCTTTCTTTCCATTAGCAGGGATGCACTTAATCCCTATGCAACATGAATAATAAAGGTCTAACATCCAGAAGCCCAGCATCTGCAGCGCCTTCTTCCCTGGAGAAGCTGGGAGTCTGGCGTCTGGGCCGCTTCCCCTAGCAGAACCCAGGCGTCTGATCCCCACCTCGGCCTCCTCACCTACATCATTCCGGGGAGGCAGGTCCTGGTCCTCACAGCTGGGATACCGTTCTTTCCGATCCAAAAGGAGATAGTAGATCATCTTCTCTTGGTTCTCCCTAAGACGGATGGAGCGGGGCAGAAGCACGATCAGAATTCACCTCCGGAAGCATGTCTTACATCCTGTCAGCTCAGGGTCGCTAGGCTTCCGACCACACTTTCTGTTCCAGGGACTAATTCCTTGGTTTCCTTTGTGTTTCGTTCTCCTTTTTACTCAACAATACTAGCTGCAATTCTAAGCACTTAATACTAAACGCTTTCTGAAGTGTATTAAGTATTCAGTTGCTAACCAGAAGGCCAGTAGTTCAAAGCCACCACCAACTTCTTGGGAGAAAGGTGAAACAATCTCTTTCCCTCAATATTCACTCACTCACTAGTTTCTGACTCATGGCTCTCCTCCTGCTGGGCTTCTGAGGCCATAAATCCCACGGGAGGAGACTGACCATCTTCATCCTGCTGGTAGATTTGAACCACCAGAGGCCCAGCCTTTGGGTTAACAAAACAATTCCCTACAAACTCTGCCACCAGGGCCTCTTGCATGGAGATAGATAACAGCACAGAAGACCCGGTGGGGAGTTCTACTCGCTCCCATCTGAATCAGGTCAATGGCAGTGGGTTTTAGTTTGTTCTCAATGACCCTGTGAAGTCAGCAACACTAAAAACATTTTTTTAAATATGAGAATACCAAACTCTTCACCCAAGATCACACAGCTTGGGCCACAGGTATAGAGGCGGTATTTGAACCCAGGCTAAGCAACAATTGGTTCTAATCTCACAGGGACAAGAGTCTATGCCTTAGAACTTGGGTCACATGATTCCGCCATCAAGAACTGTTACTGTGCTGCTAGGTTCGTTGTGACTCATTGCAATGCTATAGGACAAAGCAGAACTGCCTTATATAGGGTTTCCAAGCTGTAACATTCCCAGAAGCGGACTCTCACATCTTTCTCCCAAGGAGCAGCGGCTGAGTTCCAACCACCAACCTATAAGGTAGCAGCTGAGTGCTTAACGTTGCGCCACCAGGCTGTCATATGATCAGTACACAGGCATCTCTGGGCGAATGCTTCCGTAGCACCTCAACAAAGCTAGTTCAAACCATGGCAATAAAGCGGCTATGCAAATGAAGCCGGCCACACCACTGCGCTGGCTTCCCAGTGCAGGCAACAGTCATGCTGATGCTCTACTGTGCTTTGCAAAGTATGCAACGCCTTCCATCGATGAAAAGGCATAAAATATTATGAGAAAAATCAAAATGCAACCTAGAAACAGGCAGTGAGCATAGGCTGTTCCATGTAGGATTTTCCACTTGTGGGGAAAAAAAGCAATATCCACAAAACGCAGTAAAAATGTGCCTGTATACGCCTATTTAAGGGGACTTTGCAGAAACCTCTGCTTCTTCTATCGCCCCCTGGTGGTGGTGTCCCGCAACAACGCCAAGCGGGACTGTAAGCCACGCCCCAGCCAGCGGCCAAGGCAAGTCTGCGCCTGCGCGCTGGGGTGCTCCCGAGCGCCTCCTGTCGGCTGCCCAGGAAA
>NW_006400098.1:1736236-1743018 GCF_000299155.1 Elephantulus edwardii | reverse complement strand
GGGGGTGGGGAGATGGGGGTAGGGAGGTGGGTTCTTACTCCTCGCTCCGCAGCTCGCGGTGCAGCCGCTCGCGGTCCCTGAAGCAGCCCAGCGATGCCATGCTCTCCAGGACATCGGGGTCCAGTTCTCCGTTGGATGGGAGACTTCGCATGGCTACCCGGCGGCCCGGGGCTGGCTCTAAGCAGGGATCCGGCTCATGCTTCCCGCCCCTGGGGAAGGGAAAACACATTCAAGTGGGCAGAGGGTATCAGATGTATGGGTCCTGTGCTTCATTCTGGACTCTGGCATCAAGGAATCTAGCCCTCTTCCCTTTTAGATCCAGGTGCCCTGTCCCCAGCCCCCACCCTCATACTCAGATTGGCCCCTTAGTCCCCTGGATCCAGGCATTCTCATCCCTGTCTTCCTTAGATCCGAGAGTCTGGGTTCCCAGCTACTCCTCCAGCTATGTGACCTTCTTCCCAGGACCCATCCTTGGAAGCCAACAGGAACCCCAGCATCCCACCCTCTTATGCTTTGGGGCCCTTTATATTTGGAACCCTGTCCCTTTCTCCCCAGAGACCTAAGTGTCCAGTTTCCCCATACTCACAGGTACCAAGGATGTTTCTGAATTTGCTCCAGCTGTGAAGAGGGGGCGGTGGAGAAGCACAGGTCAGGTCCTATGCACACAATCGGTGCACAGTGCAAGCTAACACAACACCTAGGTGGCTCAAAGTTCAGTCAAAACAATATTCAGGCTTATAAAGGGGACCAATATAGCACCAGGGGAGTAACCTCACACAAGCTCTAAAGAACGGCAAGTGCTCAGGAATAAAGGCCAGAAAGAGAGAGGGGAAGGGTCTAGCTAGAAGGATGCGTGGAATTGAGAATGACAGAGGAAAAGTTGGAAGGATGCTGTTAAACAGTGAAGACCATCCACAAGATAAAAGCTGTACGAATGATCACACAGAAAACCGGGTGCTCTATAAACTTTTCACTCAAAGCACAAAACCAAACAAGTTAAATAAGGTGGGGAGGACCCTAAATAGATTTAAGGCAGCGTATGTCTTCTCACAGGACAGTGTAGGTTGTTTCTCTGAGCATGCGCACTCCTGTGTGCAAGGGTTTTCCCGCATGCGCAGTGCTGTTCCACCGCCTTCGCACAGCTGCTAGAGGACAGACCTGCGCATGCGCTTTCTCTGGGCTTCCAAGGGTCTGTATCTCTGCCGCCTCCTCCCAGTTTAGGGTGGCTGGGTTTTTTGGTTTTTTGTTTGTTTTTCAGGGTGGCAGCTCTTTGTGCACTTTGGGTTGCAACTCTCTTCGCTTGCCCCTCACCCCAAAAAACGTGGAAAACATGACGACGGTACTCCAAAAGGTTCTACCTTCATGCACCACTGTCCCCTAATCCCGCCTCCGGGTCACCCCGACTCACACTGAGCCTCTTCTCTGGCTCCACCTCGATCATGCCTCTCAGGAGGCTCTGGCAGTCTGGAGGGATGAAGTGGGGCATGTGAAAGACGCCCCGTTTCACCTTCTCCAGCAGCTGGCGGAGGTTGTCGTCATCAAAAGGCAGAGCACCCTGGTGGGGAAGAAGAACGACCCCTTACACAGAGCTCACGAGCTGGGACTCCACACCACAATATCAGTGGTTCAAACCCAACCGGCGAACACTCTGAAGAAAAGACCTGGTGGTCTGCTCCAGCAAAGACTCAGTGTGGCAGCGGAAAGGTGCAATCGAGTGGATTCTGGCTCCGAGCGAGCCAGTGTATACACCAGTACAAACACCGACCCACCCCTGCACTGTCTCACACAGCAATAAAGAATCCACGTAAAACGATCGTTTTTATCAGTCTGTTCTTTCAGCCATTGCTTCAGTCCATTTCATTCCAACAACCCAGAAAACCCAATGGGGCAGCTCTGCTCTGTCAACCTGGGTTTAAGTCACCAACCACCCGGAGGCACTTAACAAGGAAATCCACAGCACTGCCAAGACAAGGGAGCTCTGGTGGCCTAATGGGAGGGATTTCTACTGCCAATCTAAAGGCAGGAGGTTCGAGTCCACCAGCTGCTCCATGGGAGAAAGATGAGAACTCTCCTGGGTGCAGTAAACAGCCTCTGAAAACCCACCGGGGTGGTCAGCTATGAGTTGATTTCAACATGATGGCATATAACAACAGTGCAGGATAATATAAAAAGGAAGACTGAATAAGAATGACAGCGATGGCAGAGTATTGGCTATTCCATGGGCTACCAAAAGAACAAGTCTATGCTGGAGGAAGTATAACGAGGGTGATTCCCTAGAGGCAAGGATGGTGAAGCTTTGCAGATCAGAAAGGGCCAGTTCTTGGCAAAAGTCATGCTAGGGAAACTAGAGGGTTAGAGAAAGAAAGGACGACCCTCAATGAAAAAGGCTGACATTGACCATGGTGGAGATTCTACAGAAGATGCAGGATAGCACACAGTTATCTTTACATCTTCTGTGTCAGTCCACCTCATTCCAACTGTCCAGCGGACCCCAGGAACAAACCCTGTAGAGTGGCTTTGAATCGCAGTGACTCAATGGCACTTCACAACTTTTAGTCTGATGAGCAAATCATCTCAGAAGCTGGACTAACTGAAGAGGAGGGTGGCTCATGGAAGAATCAGGATTAGAAAGACTTCGCAATAAATAACCTGCATTGTGCAGATGACACACTCTTGCTTGAAGAAAAAGGAAGAGAAGTTAAAGTACCCTCTGATGAAACACAAATTCTACCACCTTTATTATGCATGAGCTCTGGTGGACTAGTAGGTAAGGAGTCATACTGCTAACCCAAAGGCAGGCAGTTTGAATCCACCAGCAGCTTTGCAAGAGAAAAACGGGCATTCTCCTTCCAGACCATTTTCAGCCTCTGAAAACCTGCTGGATGGTCAAATGCGCGTTGGAGCCAATTCAACAGCAACGGGTTAAAACCCATTCAGTATAGATTACACCTCAACATAAACAAGACAAAAATCCTTACCCCGGATTAATAAACCAGCATCATGAAAAATGGAGAAAAGATTGAAATTGTCAAATAGTTCATTTTACTCAAATTCACAATCAACATCCGTAGACGCAACAGTCGAGAAATGAATGTATTAGTAAGCTCTGGTGGCCTAGTGGCAAGAAGCTGCACTGCAATCCCAGAGGTGTGTGGTTTGAATCCACCAAATGCTCTGCTGGAGAAGGAGGGGCAATCACCTCCTGAATCATTCAGATCCGATTTGATGGTACACACACACACACACACACACACACACACACACACACACACACACAAGAATGCATTGTACTGGGCAAATCTGTTGCTAAAGACCCCTTCAAAGTGCCAAATAGCAAGAATAGCATGGTTCGAATCCACCAGATGCTCTGCTGGAGAAGGAGGAACAATCTCCTCCTGTACCAGTCAGATCTGATTTGACAGTACACACAAAAATAATGAAATAAAATAAAAAAAGGGAAAAAAACAAATAACAAGGATATCACCTTGAAGACTAAGGTGCATCACCTTTATACACATGTGACAAATGCAAGATGGAAGAAGCTTGACTGCCTTGGAATTGTAGCCTTGGCAAAGAGTATGGAATACACACCATGGACTGGCAAAAGAACAAATTTTTTCTTAGAAGAAAGGCAGCCCACATGCTCCTTAGATGCAAGCATGGGAAGACTTTATCTCAAGTATTTTGGACGTGCTAGTTCTCCGTCCTTGGAGAAGGCATGCTCAGTTAATGTGGAGTGTTCTCCAGAAGGACAGGTCTCCCTGAGATGTACTGATAGAGTGACCGCTACAATGGACGTCTGTCCATGAGAGACAAGTGTGAAGACAGCGTGGGACCGGGCAGCGCCTTCACAGCCTGGTTATGAGAGAGAGGAAATAGCACTAAAACCGGCAGTTGTTAGGTGCTATCGAGTCAACTGTGCAGCACAGCGATGCGGTGAACGGGCTCTGAACCCTGTCCTATCCACCTAAGGTACGCCCAAGCCACAGCTACAGGCATCAGGCCATTCATCTCGTTGAGAGTCTTCCTCTCTCTCTCTGACCCTCCACCTTTCCCAACATGCTGGACCCACCTGATAACATGCCCAAGGCATGTGAGACCAGGTTTTGCCATGCTGGCCTCTAAGGAGCACTCTGGTTGCATTTCTTCCAGGCAGAGTTACCTGGGACTCATAGTGATCCTCTAAACAACAGCTTTGAAGCCTGCCCAGAGCCAGTCTCAGTGACTCTGACACACCCACCCCCATTGCTCCAGTTACTGTATCGTCCATCTCATCTGGGGTCTTCCTCTCCTGCCCCCTCCCTCCACCCTTCTGAGCATGATGTCCTTCTCCATGGGCCAGTCCCTCCTGGCTACATGCCCAGAGTATGTGAGACAGAGCTTCAAAATCCTAGCCTCCAAGGAGAAACTTGGTTTCACCCTCTCCAAGACAGACCTATTTGTTTTCTTGGCCATCCATGGTATATTAAATACTCTTCTCCAGCACCACTACTCAAAGGCATTGATTCTTCTGTCATCCTTGGTCATTGTCCAGCTCTCTAATGCATAGCTAGTAATTGCGAAGACCATGACCTTGATTAGGCACACTTTAGTCTCTAGACTGACATCATTGCTCCTCAGTACTTTGGAGAAATCTCTGACAGCAGATTTTCCCAGTGCAATTCATCTTTCAATTTCCTCACTGCTGGTGCTAAGAGTGTTGATTGTGGAGTTGAGCAAGCTGTAGTCGTTAACAACCTCAGTCTCTTCTCCATCCATAATGGTGCTGCCAGTTGGTCTAGTGGTGAGAATCTTTGTCTTCTCGATGTTTGGGGAGCAAATGAAAAATCCACGGCTTGGATCAAATGCACCTTAGTCTTTAAACTGACATCCATACTCATCAGCACTTTGATAGACTTATTAGCAACTTACACCGCCAGAGGGGAAAGGTGAGAGGTTTGCTAAGACACATTTTTGCATTGCATTGTGTCAAGTTCCTCAAAACTTTACACACAGAAGCAGACTCAGCCGTGCCACTTCTACGTATACACACAAGAAAACTGGAAACAGAAAAAACAACAGACAGGCGAAAGCGAGCCAGTGGTCAGCCAGCATTCCTCGCAGCTGACAAAGGTGGAAACTTCCAGAATGTTCACCACGTGAATACTAAAATGCACCGTTTGCCGTCACAAGGTCCATTCCAACCCAGAGTGACCCTGCAAAACCACTGCTCCACAGGACGTCCAAGGCCGTAGACCGAAAGAAGGCAGGCTGTAAAATCTCCTCCTGCACCAGCTGGAGGGACCGAGCCTTGGGCCGGCAGTGGAAGGCTTCACAATCGATGCCTTGTCTTCAGTTGGGAGGGGAGATCTGTGTCTGTGTCCTAAGGTGGCATGCACCTCTAAGCAGGGGCTGCTGATTCAATAGGTGGGTGGTTCGAATACACCCAAAGGTACCACCGAAGAAAAGCCAGGTAATCTACTTCCCAGTGAAGCCGCACTTCTACCCGGGCATGCCCACCCACTGTGGTGGCGTGAGGATGAGAAGAGTGCCAAGTCCACCGCTGTCCGGGCAATTCTGATCCACAGCGACCCTGCAGGGCAGAGCCGCGCTGCCCCAGGGATCCCCAAGGCTGTGAATCTCCCAGTGGCTGGTGGATCTGAATGGCTCACCTTCTGGCCATTGGGTGCATTGACTGCTGTGCCCAGGACACCCCTCTCCTTCAAGGGATTGTTCTAGAAACAGACTGAGAGAGTCTGGGTGCCTTACCACGAGCAGGGCAAAGAGGATGACCCCACAGCTCCACATGTCCGCACGCCGCCCGTCGTACTTCTCCCCCTGGCGGGAAGGAAGGGGAGACGGTCAGGGCAGTGAGGTCTCCCCACTGTCCCCCACTGTCCCCCCCTTCTCTCCTCCCACCCTCACTTACCTTAATCACCTCTGGACACGCATAATGGGGGGACCTGAGGGCGAGAGGTGGCATGAGTCTCTGGGCAGCTTCCAAACCCCTCCCCAGGGTCTAGGGGCGCTGCCCCCCCACTCACCCGCAGCTGGTCTCCAGGAGGCTGTCCCCCACCTGCAGGGAGGCCATGCCGAAGTCGGCGATGCGGATGTTGTTCTTCTCATCCAGAAGCAGGTTCTCAGGCTTCAGATCTCTGTGGCTGAGACGGCGAAGGGGGTTCAGGGCTCTTCCCCCCACCACTGACCCCCCACTAGACCTGACCCTCACCTACCACTGTCTCTCACAACCTGACACTTTAGGAAATATTGAATGTTTTAGTATGACTTGAGTGGGAGTTTGCAGAGCCAAATGGTTTCACATCCAGCTACAGAAACACCGTTGGAGTCATGACACAGGAAGAGAGGCTGGAAAGCAGCAGCACTCTTCCCTCTTCATACCTGTGTTTCCCATCTCCACTCAACCTTCATCCTCATTCTTATTCCTTCCTGCCTTCTCAGCGTTAGCTCTGGACAAAGGAGGCCCTTCTGATCTTGTGTGTCTAGCTGGTCTGAGGAAGGTGTTCCTACCCAGTGTTACTGATGTTGCTGTTAACATGCTGTCAAGCTGGAAGACGTCTGTCTGACCCTCGAGCAGATTTTCAGAGTCTGTACATCCCGTGGAAGGAGAATGTTGCTCCTTCCCCCCGGAGCAGCTGGTGCATCCTAACTGCTTGCTTTGGGGTTGGCAAGTGTTTTTTAATATTTTTTTTCCATGTTGGCCAAACTGTATTTATCTATTTTTTTAATTAATTTTTTACAGAGATTTAAGGTTTACATTCATTCATTGTTGCACTTTTCTCCCT
>NW_006400098.1:1733408-1735901 GCF_000299155.1 Elephantulus edwardii | reverse complement strand
AAGAAGAACGAACTGGGGAGGAGGGTAGAGAAAACAGTGCAACAATGAATGAATGAAAACCCAAAATCTCTGTAAATGTTCATTAAAACTAATAAAATTTAATAATAAGAAACCCCTAACCACATATCCCTTTTAAATAGTTTTCTCCCTCTTCTGTTTCAATGCAGTATAAATATTGAACCCTTCTTTCTCAGTCTACCCCCAACCCTGAAGTCAGTCCTGTTGTACAACAGTGGCACCATGCAGTATTTGTCCCTTTGTGACTGAGATATTTCACTCAGCATAATGTCCTCCAGGCTCACCCATTTTGAATAATATTGCATGAGTTCCTTGTTTTTCAATGCAGCGTAGTATTCCATTGTGCGAATATACCACAGCTTCTCTATCCATTTGTTTGTTGATGGGCACTTAGGTTGTTTCCAACTCCTCGCTATTGAGAACAAAGCTGCGATAAACATGGGTGTGCATGTTTCTACTTGGATGTTGGTTATGGTCTCTTTAGGGTAAATTCCCAGTAGTGGAATTGCTGGGTCAAATGGTATCTCTATCTGCAACTTTTTGAGAAAGTGCCACACTGCCTTCCACAGTGGTTGTACCATTTTACACTCCCACCAACAGTGAATAAGGGTTCCAGTTTCTCTACAACCTCACCAGAATTTGTTGCTTGCTGTTCTGTTAAATTTTGCTACTCTGACTGGGGTGAGATGATATCTCATAGTTGTTTTGATAATTTTTTTTGTCTGTACCATCAAATCGGATCTTACTGGTACAGGAAGAGATTGCCACTCCTTCTCCAGCAGAGCATCTGGTGGATTCAAACTGCATAGCTCTGAGATTACAGTGCAGCTTCTTGTGCTAGGCCACCAGAGCTCCCCGTGTTTTTAAATTTTTTATGGCTTTGATTTTAGCAGCTGAGTGCTTAACCAGCATGAAACCAGGGCTTCCCTAAAATGCTACACCTCTAAAAGAAAATGTGAGGATGGGGAATCTTAGAGACTTTAAACTGGGCACAAAGGTTTCTTCAACGGGACAGAGAAAGCATGAGCTGTGTTGTGTGGAAGGAGAGAAGGTCTGCACTCCCCTCAGCGAAGATGGAAGAGGTCTCTCAGCTCGCATCCGGTTACGTCACTGCCACCCACTCTGTGGTGTCTAACCACACAGTCTGATCTTGGAGAGTTAACAGGGAAGGGGAGGGCGGGAGAGGGGCGTAGAAATGAATAAATAGATAACTGAGGTTGAGTGAGGCAAACAGAGAGGAAAAACCCATAGAGGACTGACTGTTGTTGTAATGCGCTGTCTAGTCTCCTGCGACTCATAGCGACCCTATGTACAACAGCCCTAAACCCTGCTCTATCCTGTGCCAATCTCTCTGTCTCTGACACACCCATCCCAATTACCCCAGTCACTGAATCAATCCACCTCATCGAGGGTCTTCCTCTCCTACAGTGTACCTCCACCCTCCCAAGCATGACATACCTCTCCAAGGACTGATCCCTCCTTGCAACATGCCCAAAGTATGTCAAACCAAGCGTCAGAATCCTTGCCTCCAAGGAGTAGCCTGCCTTCACCCTCTCCAGGATGAACTTGTTTGTTCCCCTAGCAGTCCATGGTATATTCAACACTCTTCTCCAGCACCATAGCTCAAAGGCATCCGTTCTCCTTCTATCCTCCCTAGTCATTGTCCAGCTCTCTGAAGCACGGCAAGTAATGGCAAAGACCATGGCCTTTATCAGGCACACCTTAGTCTCAACTGACACCGTTGCTCCTCAGTATCTTGGAGAGGTCTCTGACAGCAAACTTTCCCAAAGTAATTGGTCTTTTAATTTCCTGACTGCTGGTGCCAAGAGTGTTGATTGTAGAGCCAAGCAAACGAAAGCCAGGTTATAATTAATGAATTACATAGTGTGGTGTCAGGAGCCATTGAGTCAGCGAGGATTCGCAGTAAGCATATAAGCACAGATATGAGCCACGCTTAGTGCCACTCTCCCACCTCTGACACGCGCAAGCCTGTTATTTCAGGCGTTGTGTCCATCCACAACTCAACAGCATCAATTCAACTGTCATTCTTACTCACTGTACAGCTTTCAGATACATAAGAAGCAACTGAAAAAGTCACAGACTGGATCAGGGGCACCTTAGTCTTTAAAGTGACATCCTTGCTCTTTAGCACTTTAGAGATTACATTTCTCATTGGTAATTAATGTCACCCAATAAAATGAATGATGGATATGATTTAGAAACTTTGATTCAACTTAAAAAAGAGCAGGTGTCATAAAAAGAGGGGGGAAGTCAACACTGGAGTTCACCAAAATGAAAAACTGTTCTTCACAAGATATTGTTAGGAAACTGTAACATCCCACTAATTAAAAGATCAGACCTCATGCACTTACTGCAGAGGTTCAAGGACTGCAGCCTTCAATATGGACTGAGGCTCAATGTTAAGAAGACAAAAATTCTCACCACTGGACCAATCTGTAGTATCAGGATGGATGG
>NW_006400098.1:1723076-1732851 GCF_000299155.1 Elephantulus edwardii | reverse complement strand
ATAGAGCAGGGTTTAGGGCTGTTGTACATAGGGTCACTATGAGTCGCAAACGATTCGAAGGCACATAACAACAAAACAACAACAAACCTAATTTTAAAAGCCCACTGCACTGCTACTATGTAGCTTCTAACTCATAGTGATAAATCTTTATAGAAGGAAACTGCCCTTCTTTCTCCTGCAGAGCAGCTGGTGGACTCGAACCACTGACCTCTGGATGAGCAGCCTAGCATGTAACACACTCACCACTAAGGCAGCCCTTCCTGCAGAGGTTCTCAGAATCTTGCAAAAGGCAGATCGTGGCCACGACTAGGTGGACGTCCTTTGGTGCCACTGAGGATGGGCTTCTCTTGTTTACGAACGACCTGTCTGTCCACTTTTGTCCTGGCCATGTCTTAATAAGAGCCTCCAAATAATTTTTCTTAAAAAGGATGGGAGTGAGGGAGCTCTGGTGGCTTAGTGGCAAGAAGCTGCACTGCAATCCCAGAGGTACTCGGTTCAAATCCACGAGATGCTATGCTGGAGGAGGGGCAATCTCCTCCTGTATTAGTCAGATCCGATTTGACGGTACACACACACAAAATAATAATATAATACAAGAGGATGGGAGTGGTTGTGACTTCTAATACAAATAGCTATTGTGTCAAAGAAGATATACAAGCAGCTATTACAAAACTCTGCTGCTTTCAAGCCAAATCTGAAGAAATGGATGAAAGATACTCGAAGCCATGGGAATACACAGTGATAAGAAGCTGGGTTCCCTTTACACATGCGGCGAGGGTTCGAGATCACCCAGAGGTGGCTGGGAACACAGGGCTGGTGGGTCTCCTGAAAGATCACAGCCACTGCAAAACGCATGGGCCACAGTTGCAGCTCAATACACATAGGACTGTGTGTCAGCAGGCGTCAGAAGTGACCCAGCGGCAACTGGGTTGAGCTGCGGTTTGTTTTTGAGGCTGGCCACCATGTGCAGACTTGCCTGCTGACAAAAAACCGTCAAGGACCTCAGTCCTCAGTACAGGCTGCAATGCAACCTAAAACAAAAATGCTAACTGGACCCGTGAGGGACATCAAGAGAGATGGAGAAAAGACGGAAGCTGTCAATGATTCCACTTTACCTGGCTGCACTGTTACCACCGTCCACAGGAGCAGCAGGTAGGAAATCAAAAGACATGGGCACATTTGCTGCTGTGGGCCTCTAGAAAGTGCTCAAGAGCAAGGATGTTAGTTTAAAGAGTAAGGTGTGTCTGACCGCAGCGGTGGTATTTTCTTTTTTTTTTTTAACAGTGGTATTTTCAATTGCTTCATATGCATGGGAAACGTGGGCAATGAATAAGACTGAAGAATTGTTGGGGAGCTCTGGCGGCCTAGTGGCAAGGAGTTGCAACTACAATCCCAGAGGTGCACGGTTCAAATCCACCAGATGCTCTGCCGGGGAAGGAGGGGCAATCTCCTCCTGTACCAGTCAGATCTGATTTGACGGTACACTCACACAAAAATAATAAAATAAAAGAAATTTTTTAAAAAAGACTGAAGAATTGTTATCTTTGAACTGTGGAGGACGTGGGGGAGGCTGGCGCTCTCACACACCAAGGGTGGGAATGTAAAATGACACCTGCCTGAAGCCCGGTGAGGCAGGCCCTGAAAAGGTCAAACACACCCAAACTCTTTGCCCTTGAATCACTCCTGACGCCCAGCAACCCTACTGGACAGAATGGAGATGCCGTAGAGATTTTCCAAGACGCTCAATCTTTGCAACAGCAGACAGCCACGACGTTCTCCTGCACGGTGGCTGGGAGGCTTGAACTATCAACATTTTAGACAACAGCTAAGTCCTTAAACAGTCCTCCATTAGGGCTTGTTGGTGTTGGTGTTGCATGCCATCAAGTCGCCTGTGACTCACTGCAACCCTGTAACAGCTCTGAACCCGACCCCATCCCGAGACAGCCTCACTGACTCCCTTGTGTCGAATTAACTATGGCTATGAACGAGGGCTAGAAACGTCTCTGACCCTTTTCCTACGCTATCTCTGACACACTTGCATCCACTGCCATGGTCGCTGCCTCAATCCATCTCCTCAGGGGCCTTCCTCTCTTGCGCTGACCATCTCCCTTCCTCAGCATGATTTCGGTCTCCGAGAATGAGCCCCTCCCAATAACACACTTAAAGGCTGGGAGATGGAGTTTCACCTTCTTTGCCTCCAAAGAGCACCTTGGTTTCAATTTCTCGAGGACAGATCTGTTTGTGCCCTTGGCAGTCCTTGGGATATTCAATACTCTTCTCCTGCGCTACAGCTCAGCAGCCTCGATTCTTCTGACATCCTTAGTCACTGTCCAACTTTCAGATGCAGAGCAAGCGACTGAAAAGACCATGGCCTGCTCAAATGCATCTTCGTCGCTACACTGACCTTTAGCACTCTAAAGCTGCCTTTTGCCCTCTGAACACATCCCTGACAGCACATTTTCCCCCCAATGCAACTCTTTTTTTAAAAAAAAAAAAATTTCCTGACTGCTGGTACCAAGGTTGTTGATGGTGGATCCGAATAAGACGAAACTGATACTAACAAGTTCAATCTTTTCTTCATCTATCACAATACGCCTACTGGCCTGGTGGTGAGGCCTCTCTGTTTTCTTGATGTTGAGATGCAATCCATCTCCCAGCACACCTGGAACCAGTCCCTAGAGCAGCCTGTCATGCTTGGTCATGTGAAAATTCCCCTCAGTAAGATAGAAAGAGAATTGATGCCTTTGAGCTGTGATGCTGGACAAGAGTGTGGACTGTTAGGAGAACAAACAGGTTCATCCTGGAGAGGGTGAAGCTGGGATACTCCTTGGAGTCAGCATCCTGAAGCTTCATCTGACATATTTGGGGCATGTTGCAAGGAGGAACCAGTCCTTGGAGAGGGATGTCATGCTTGAGAAGGTGGAGGGACAGCACAGGAGAGGAAGACCCTCTATGAGATGGATTAATTCTGTGATTGGGGAGGTGGGAGTGAGTGTGTTAGAGATGGTGAGGTTGGTACAGGATAGAGCAGGGTTTAGGGCTGTTGTACATAGCTATGAGTTGCTAACAACTTGACTGCACATAACAACAACAACAACAAGATGGATTATTCAGGGGCTACAGCAAATGGATTCAGACAGCAATGACCACGGGGACAGTGCAGGATCAGGCAGGGTTTTACTCCATTGTCCCTGAGGTCACTAGGAATCAGAACCAGTGATAGACACTGATAACAGCAGCACCACACGACCCAGCGATGCCACTCCTGCACAGCCACCCGGAGAAATGAAAGCGTCCTCTCACTTGAAAATCCATTCTCAAATTTGCCTGGTAGTACTTCCCACAACACTCAAAAAGTGGAGACCATTCAACCACACATCAACAGGTGAATGTGTAAACAAAAGCAGCTCCGCAGCTACAGGGGAAAACTACTGAGCAGTGAAAAAGGCATGAAAGGCTACGACACACCTTGACAGCATCATGTTAAGTGTTAGAAGCCAGGCCAAAGGCACATCCATGTTTATCATGGCTTTGTTTGCAATAGCAAAGAGCTGGAAACAACCCAAGTGCCCAGCAACAAAAGAATGGATGGAGAAGCTCTGGTATATTCACACAGTGGAATACTATGCAGCACTGAAAAACAAGGAACTCATGAAATATTATACAAAATAGGTGACCCTGGAGGACATTGTTATTGTTGTTGTTATGTGCCATCGAGTCGTTTCCGACTCATAGCGACCCTATGCACAACAGCTCTAAACCCTGCTCTATCCTGCGCCAACCGCACCGCCTCTGACACACCCATCCCGATTACCCCAGTCACCGAATCAATCCATCTCATAGAGGGTCTTCCCCTCCTGCGATGTCCCTCCACCCTCCCAAGCATGATGTCCCTCTCCAAGGACCCGTCCCTCCTGGCAACATGTCCAAAGTATGTCAGACGAAGCCCCAGAATCCTTGCCTCCAAGGACATTATGCTGAGTGAAATATCTCAGTCACAAAAGGACAAATATTGCACTGTTGAAAATGGGACTGACATCGGGGTTGAGGGAAGACAGAGAAGGAGGGGATGAATGATGCATACTGCATTGAAACAGATGAGTGAGAGAACTGTTTAAAAGGAATATAAGATTGGGTATTATTGTCATGACAGGAGTTCAGAGTGAAGGCTGCATAGTGGAGTGGACGTATGGGGAGGGACTGTGTGACAATGAAAGAGTTTTTCTTTTTCTTTTCAAGGAGAAGAGTGAATTGGGGGGAGGGGGTGGGCAGAGAGAAAAGTGCAGCAATGAATGACTGGAAACCCTAAGTCTCTGTAAGCTTTCATTAATATTAATAAAAAATAATAATAAAAAGAAGCCAGGCCAAGAGGCCATAGTGTCACGAGAGTCCATTCATATGAAACAGCTGCGGAGCAAATTCGCAGGGGTTGACAACAGGCCAGTGGCTGCCTGCGGCATTACGTTATTTTTAGGGGTCACTGAGTCAACTCTGACTCCTAGCCAGCGAACAGCAGCTCGAAGCCTGCCCTGCTGTGTACCATCCTCATCCTCTCTGCCATGTTCAAGCTCACTGTCGCAGTCACTGTGTCAAACCAACCCGCAGAGGGTCTTCCTCTCTCTTGCAGACCCTCCACTTTCCCAAGCACGTTGTCAGTGGCGGGGGGTGGGGGGAGGGGAGGAAAGGAGAGTGACTGTCTGTCACTGGACACGTTTCTTTGTAGAGTGATAACGATGTTGTGAAATTAGATGGTGGCGATGGTTGCACAATTCTGCGACTGACCTAAAACCCACTGAACTGTACAATGTAAAGGCGTGAACTGACGGCCATGTGCTCTGGTTTGCTGCTGAGTTCACTGGGACTCACAGCGACCCTAGAAGACACAGTAGAACAGCCGCAGAAAGTTCCTGAGGCTGTAAACCATTATGGAAACAGTTTGCCTCTTTTTCAAGGCATGGCTAGTGGTTTCAAACGGCAAACCTTTCCGTTAACTATTTTTGTTGTTGTATATATGTACCACTGACCCTCGGGTGAGTTTAATCACATGAGAGGAGATTGCCCATCCTTCTCCCTTGGAGCAGCTGGTGGCCTCGAACCGCGTGCCTTCGGCATTGCAGCTCAGCTTCTTGCCACTAGGCCACCAGAGCTCCCTTTATGCTATCTTTACGGGAGCCATTTTTCAAGACTCCTTGCAGAGCTAGGTTTGAACCGCTAACCTCTTGGTTAGCAGCTCAAAGTTTAACTGTTGCACCACCAGGGTTACTATATTATTTCATAATATGCAAGGTATCTCTCAGTTGAAAAAAAAAACTGGCAAAAGATTTCTTCTTGGCCGCACTACGCCCTCTTCTTACCAGCATGCCACGTGCACCTGGTCTGTGCTCTCCAGGCAGCCCTCAGCCTCCTTCCCCACCCCTCCACATCCCACCTCACCCCACCCCACCCCACCCCGCCATCCCGTCCAGCTGCCCCCTCACCAGATGGAATAGCTGTGGCAGAAGTCCAGTGCCGACACGATCTGGCGGAAGAACTTCCGGGCCTCCTTGGGGGTCAGTCTCCCCTTCTTTACCAAGTAGTCAAACAGCTCCCCTCCAGAGACGTGCTCTAGAACCAGATACCTGGGGGAGACAGAGGAGGCAGAGGGCTGGAAGGGGCCAAGTGGAGAAACAAAGGGGCTGGCCTCCCACTTGCCTCAGTCCCCCCTCCCCAGCTCACAACCTCAACTCCCAGTGTTTCCTGGAAGCTGAGAACACCAGTTCCCGCAAGGCCCTGGGAGGAAGAGCCTCCCACGTCAACCTTATGGGGTCGCGATTGTCCTCAGGCTGCCAAGCAATTCCACTAACATCTGGGAGCCTGAGACCTCAATTTAAGATCTATGAAAAATAAAGATCTGAACCTTTCACTGCCTGGCAAGCCAAGCTTCTAATTCTCTTCAGCGTCTGGGCTGAGGATAACACAATTCTCTTGTATTCTCAGGTGAAGATAGTTGCCAAAGCGATAAAAATCAACTGCCCTCTAGTTGACTTTGGTTCAAGCCCACCCATGTGTGTCAGAACAGCACTAAACTCCCCAGTTTTCGGAGGTTGTGGGCTGTCAGAACCAGAGGACTAGGTCTTTCTGCTGAGGGTAGATCTGAACCTCTGACTCCTCAAGTAGCTCCAAGGCTGCTCGGGGACTGCCATGTGCAGTGTCTGGTGAATCAACAGCTTCTGAGAGGTGAACAATACAATGGCCATAAGCCCCTGAGAGAGAAAGACTCCAGTTTCCACCAGCCTCTGTTATTGTTGTGGTTAAGTGCCCTCGAGTCATAGGCGACTCATAGCGACTCTCTGAATGAAACACCTGAACACTTGTATAACTTTCATCGTTTCCCAAAGTTCACAGGGTTTCCGGAGGCAAGCTATTTCGGAAATGGATGCCACTCCTGCTTCCAAGCTTGTTTTAATTGGGGAGCTCCACTAAACACATCTTAGCAATTTAATAACTTCATGACTAGCATTTACCAAAGTAACTTGTATTCAGCTTGAAAAGCAGGCCTATTGTTTTGCTGGGATGTTACATATATCCAGAAAGATAACCCAGAAACAATTAAAAAAAGAGAGGGAAAGGTTCTGAGATCCAAGCCAGAATGCTGGCCAAGGAGCTAAAAGAGGTACTATCTATAAAATAGTATGCTAATTAGGCAGAAAGAGACTGAGTAAACTCAGGTTCAGCACCATGGTAAAAAAACAGTAGGCATTTTAGAAAGACACCATTCCATCAGACTCTAGGTACCAAAGATTCTCATGACAACTTTTTTTGGTTCAATACTTTTCCTTCTCCTTTCCCTCATAAGACAAGGAATTTCATTAGCCCCTGAAAGTTCAAGACTACCCCTCAACCCAATTCTCATAAGACTCTCCCATTAGTGAAAACCTTGGTCAGTTTTTGGTTGGCAAAGGTTCAGCTAAAGGGCCCTCAGAAGAAAGTCCTGGTTATCTTCTGAAAAGTTCACAGACATTGAAAACCTTATGGAACACAGTTTTGTTGTGACATACGTATAAATACCATGCGTTGACAGAGTTGATTCTAAGTGAAGACATGATAACTACTCCCATTTTAACCACTGGGACACCAAGCCCCTAATTCCCAAAAAGCCTCTGGGATGAAGAAACTCTATGTCATCAATTCACCCCTAACCTCCATCAATTCTTGGACAACAACTGCAGCATCCACCAAGCTAAGCAATGTCCCTGAGGGTAAAAACTACAACTCCCATCAGCCCCTGGGAGATTAAAAATATTCCCAAGAGGAGCCTCTGGGAGACAACCTCCAGCTTCCCAAGGGATAGTGATGATGGCGACATAACATGAAAAATTTAAGCAGGCTCATTAAATTTTAAGTATGGAAAGTGTTGTACTAGCAAACATTTTGATGTGTTTACCTTTATCCTAACAAAGCAAAATAAAACCTCCCAAGTCCCAATAAGCCCTAGGAGGTCAAAATGCCCCCAATATCACATTAGCCTCTGGGACACAAAAGACTCAATTCCCATCAATTAACTGGATTCTCAAGACTCCAAATCCCATCAGGCACCAGGAGGTTAAAACTAATTCCCATCAGCCCCTGGGACAAAAAAGCTCAATGTCTGTGAGTTTCTGCAAGGCTGAGCTAACAATTGCCATCAAGTCATGGAAGATGGAGGGAAATCATCTATAAAGCACAATAATCATGATAGTACAATGGGAGTGGAGACCTGGGGGACAAAGTATTGTTATACCTAATGAACTCCCATCAGCACCTGGGATTACTTTCTGTCTCTGTAAAGTGCAGCACATTTGATGGGAGATGATATCAATGATCCCTGGGGACTGGGGGGGGGAGGGGGGCAAAAGGGCTGACCTCTCTCTCCTGATGGCCAGCCCAGCTGTCCCTTGGGTCCTCTGAGTCCAGACAAAGACCCATTCTCTGAGTCCGGACAGCTGGATCTCACCCCCATGCTTCCTGGAGTGATATACTCAGAATGCTTCAAAGCTTAGTGTTGGGGCGCTCTGAGTCATGTTGGAGAAAGACCTTAGCAACCAGGCCATATCTTTGGCCAGAACATCCAGATAGAATTCATGGGGATAGGAAGTGTCCCTTGCAGAGAAGATGGACAAGAGACTGGGGCTGGGATCAAAGGGGAAGGATGACCACCTGTTAGCTCACTCAGGTCTGGGTACCAAGGTCTAAGTAGGATCAAGGAGGAGTATGAGTGAACACTGGGGATACAGGGGTGCAGGAGGGAGGGACTTTGGCCTTCAGTGATTCAGCCAAGAAAGCTCCAGCTTCTCCCAGACCCCTTTAGAGCCTATTCCCTGACAGACCCGAGCTACCAGGGAGGAAGGATGGAGCAGGCTGGGTCTATAAATACCTACAAATATTTCTTGTTCTCGTAGACGTCATGGAGTTTGAGGACGTGTGGGTGTTCGATGAGCTTTAGGATGGCGATCTCACGCTCCACCTGGGCAAATGGGGGTGACACACAGGAGTGAAGGTCAGCATGGCCTCTCCCTCCTGCCCAGTCCCGAAGAATCCCCAGCACCCCGCAAGCACACACACCCACCTTCATCAGCACCGACTCGGACAACTTCTCTCGATTCACAATCTTGATGGCGACCTTCTGGCCCGTGATACAGTGGACCCCGAGTTTTACTAGCCCTGGGGAACGGATGGGACATAGGAGCTGTCATTCTCTGGGGCTTTTCTCTGACTTCCCTGGTGGGCTGAATCACCCCAACTTGAATTCCAAGAGGACCACCCAATGGCTGCATTGCCACAACACACAGTCCTTCCCTCCTGCTCCCAGTTCTGTTCCTCTTACCCTACGGCGTGTCCCCTCCTCTGAACGCCCCATCATTCTTGCCCTGATTCCCCGTCTCTAACGGTGACTCCGGCCATTGCATTCCTCTTGCTAGGTGTCAATCAGTCAGTTCTAACTCAAGGTTCTGCAGAGCAGAACGCAGCCTGGTCCTGCACCTTCTGACAACCGGAGCTCATTCTTGCAGCCAACAGAGCAGTCCATCTCTTTGAGGGGCTTCTTCTCCGCTGACCCTCTACTTCCCCAAGCCCGATGTTCTTCTGCAGGGACGGGCCCCTCCAGATAGCATGGCCAAAGCATAGAAGATGGGGTTCTTGCTCCTCAGGCAGGCCGGACTCCCCCCAGCATTTTGCTGAACTGCATTCTCGCCGTACTTACTCCAGGGCACATTTGTTCATTTTTCTGGCACTCCATGGTATTTTTTTTAAAATATTATTCATATTGACATTCTTCTCGAGTCCTGCTTAATCTCATCACCAGGCAGCTCTGTCCTCCGGCTGTCTCCTCCACGGCTGTGTCGCTCCCATCTGTCAGCTTCAAACTTCTCTTGCTCTTTAATGCATCTATTCCTTAAGTTCCCAAAACGCTTCAAGAGACACCTTGTCTCCCCACGGACAGAGCACATCCTTGCCTCTTCCTCATCCGCGCCCCACAGAGTCTCACATCCTCACCCCATCAGCCACCTCTTCTGGTCTTTCAACAGCCAGCAACCTCGAGGGGATGACCCCAAGATTCCAGATCCTCGGTGCATCCTGACCCCAATAATCACGACTACAAGACTCCAGTCCCCTCTTCTGCTAAGGATCCAGGAGTCCAGATCTGTGCTTCCTCCTCCCTCAGACCTGGAGTCCTCACCCCAGTCCCTCCTCCCTCAGACCTGGAGTCCTCACCCCCAGTCCCTCCTCCCTCAGACCCTGGAGTCCTCACCCCCAGTCC
>NW_006400098.1:1720936-1722476 GCF_000299155.1 Elephantulus edwardii | reverse complement strand
AGTCCTCACCCCCAGTCCCTCCTCCCTCAGACCCTGGAGTCCTCACCCCCAGTCCCTCCTCCCTCAGATCCTGGAGTCCTCACCCCCAGCCCCTCCTCCTAACCCCCAGCCCCTCCTCCTGACCCCCAGCCCCTCCTCCTTCGGATTCAGGGACCCAGGTCTCCAGATTCCTCTGAACCCCAAGTAGGTCCAGCTCCTACTGTTTCAAACCTGTCACTACATCCGTCCTCCTTCCTTTCCTCCCTCAGATGCATACATTCTGTTCCCCAGCACCTTCCCCGACCAGGACCTGGGAGTAAACCTGGACCCTTTGGCCTTTTTGCTCAGGGGTCTGGGGTCTGGGAGGGAGCTGATGAGGTCCTGGGTCCCCCTGCTCTGTCCTCCCGGACCTGAGCTTAGCCTCCTCCTGGAAGTCCAGCCATCAGGCAGGAAGGAGGCTGCGCGGGAGCGGCAGGGCAGCTGAGCCGCACGGTCCCCACCGCTGTCCCCAGGGTCTTGCTTCCCACACTCCCCTCGACCCCTCCAGTCGTAGTTTCCACGCGTGGCCAGCTTGTCCAAGCCCCCTGGCCCTGCCTCACAGCCGTCAGCCCAGCTCTCCCTGGGAGATGATCAGCCCCCAGGCCAGCCCTGTGGAAGCGCCCTCCACCTGGACCTCCTCCTCCCCAGCCTGCAGCTGCACTGCACCACGGGCCTGCGCCCGGGGAGCCCGTCCCCGCCCCGGGAGGCCGTGTCCCCGGCCTGCACGTCCCCACTATCGCCCCGAAGCCCCTCCATATTCTGCCCCAAGGCGGTGGAGGCATTTCAGGACCAGGCCTCCCCCTGCCTCAAGCCTCCCAGTTCACGACCCCAGCCCCTCCTCCCTCAGATCCTGAATCCTGACCTCCAATCCCTCCTCTCTCAGACCCAAAAGTCCTGACCCCTCAGACCTCGGAGGTCAAGACACCCACAACTCTAGGAGCCCAGGCGCCTCCTCTCTCAGACCCAGGAGTCCAGCACCTGGGTCCCTCCGCTCTCAGACCCTCGGGCCCTGGCCCCCAGCATCCTCCATCGTCGGGGTCCAGGAGCCTGGACACCAGCGCCCTTCTCTGCCTGTCCCAGGGGTCTGGGCCGTCAGCCCCCCTGGCCTTTCAACCCGGGGCCCACCCTGTGCCCCCTCCCCCACCGCCACCCCTGCTCCCGCCGCCCCGCTCACCGGTCTGTCCTTTGCCCAGGGTCTTCTCCAGCCGATAGGGGCCCACATACTGGGCGTGCTGGGGTGGGTGTGGGTGCGGGTGGGGGAGGTGGTAGGCGGGAGAGCCCCCGCCCCCCTCCTTGGCTCCAGACGACATGGTGCCCTTGCTCCCCGCCCGCCCGGCCCCCCGGCCGGCCCCCCTGCGTCCAGTCGCCCCGTCCCTCCGGTGGGGGCCGGCGGCAGCTCCGTTCCGGCCCCCCCGGCTGCTCCCTACTTCTCCGGGGGTCCCCAGGGGGCTGGGCTGGGCCCCCCTAGGCGGCGGGCCGCGGAGCTGGGGGAGGGGGGGCTGGCCCGGGGGGGGGTCAGGCC
>NW_006400098.1:1716824-1720716 GCF_000299155.1 Elephantulus edwardii | reverse complement strand
CGTCCTTTCTCTCCCGCACGCTGACATCACCATCCGGGGACTCCGGGCCCTTCCCCAAAGTTAACCCTTTCCGCGGGGTGGGGGGGAGCGGGGCAGGGGGCGGGCCTCAGAGCGCGCGGGAGGGAGGGGCGGAGGATGGAGGCAGGGATGCAGGCGCGGAGGATGGAGGGATGCAGGCAGGGAGGACGGAGGAAGGATGCAGACGACAACCACCCGGGAGGCTCCCTCCCGGGGCAGAGATGGAGACTGGCAGGGGGGAGGGGAGAGAGGGAGACAGATGGGCGAGGACCAGAGAAGTCAGAGACCTCGACAGAGGGGCCCTGAGAGAGACGCAGAGCTGGACAGAGACAGAAGAGGTAGAAGGAGGAGCACAGGGAAAAACAGGGAAAGGGATGAAGGCGTGAGCGAAAAAGAGACCAGCCAGCAGGTGGAGGGCCCTGGAACAAGCAGAGATGAGCAGGGCTGAGAGGAAGAAGGAAAGAAAGAAGGAAGAGAAGTGGGAATCTGGAGAGGTGGAAAGCGATACTGGGCAGAGAAACACGAGGAGAGATGCGGCCACAACTTCAGAAAAGAAGGGAGAGACAGAGAGAAATGAGGAGAGAGCTGGGGAGAGGGACCCTAAGAGACGTAGAGACGGAAAGAGACAAGAAGAAGCAAGGGAGATGGGGAGAGATTTGTCTAAAAGCAGAGAAACGTGTGTGTGTGTGTGTGTGTGTGTGTGTACCAATGCAAGAATTTTTCTTTTACTTTTCAAAGAGCGAACTTGAGGGTGAGGGGTGGGCAGGGAGAAAAATGCAATGAATTAATGGAAATCCAAAATCTCTGTAAATTTTCATTAAAACTAATAATAATTTTTTAAAAAGGTGCATGGACACACTTAGTCCAAAGGGTCAGTGTACCTCAGCATCAACAAAGGAACTTCTTGGTTCTTTTGGCAGACGATGGAATAGTCAATACTCTTTTCTCTTTTTTTTTTTCTGGGTTTTGTAAAATTTATTTTAATGAAAGTTTACAGAGACTTTGGATTTTCATTCATTCATTGTTGCACTTTTCTCCCTGCCCAAACTTTTCCCCCACCAGTTCGCTTTTCTCTTTGAAAAGTAAAAGAAAAATTCTTTCATTGTTATACAATCCCTTCCCCCAAGTCTGCTCCACTATACAGCCTTCATTCTGGACTCCTGTCATGATGATAATATCTAATCATATATCCCTTTTAAACAGTTCTCTCCTTCATCTGTTTCAATGCAGTACACATAATCTATCCCATCTTTCTCAGTCTCACCCCAAACCCAATGTCAGTTCCACTTTACAACAGTGACACTATGCAGTATTTGTCCTTTTGTGACTGAGATATTTCACTCAGCTTAATGTCCTCCAGGGCCATTCATTTTGTATAATATTTCATGAGTTCCTTGTTTTTTCAATGCATGTTCCATGTTTTTCAGTTCCATTGTGTGAATATACCAGAGCTTGTCTATCCATTCGTTTGTTGATGGGCACATAGGTTGTTTCCAACTCCTTGCTATTGTGAGCAAAGCTGCGATAAACATGGGTGTGCATGTATCTGCTTAGATGGCGGTTATGGTTTCTTTGGGATATATTACCCAGTAGTGGAATTGCTGGATCAAATAGTATTTCTATTTGCAACATTTTGAGAAAGTGCCATACCACCTTCCACAGTGGTTGCACCATTTTACACTCCCACCAACAGTGAATAAGAGTTCCAGTTTCTCCACAACCTCGCCAGCATCTGTTGCTTTCTGTTCTGTTAAATTTTCCTATTCTGACTGGGGTGAGATGATATCTCACAGTTGTTAGAGGATAGTCAGTACTCTTTTCTAACATGACGACTCAAAGGGATTGATTCTTCTGTCATCCTCATTCACCGCCCAAATTTCAGATGCACAGCAAGTAATTTGAAAGACCATGTCCTCAATCAAGCGTGCCTTATATATGTTGATACCATTGCTAGTTAGCACTTTGGAGAGGTCCCTGATAGCAGTTTGGGTTTTTTGGGTTTTTTTTCCAATGAATTACATATTTTCTTTTCTTGACTGCTGGTACCAAGGGTCTTGATTGTGGATCCGAGTAAGATGAAATAATCATTGACAATTTCAGTCTTTTCTCCATCTATCATAATGTTACTTATTAGCCTAGTGGGAAGGATTTTTGTCTTCTTCTTTTTTATTTATTTTTTTTTGTCTTCTTCTTTTTTTAATTTTTAAAAATTATTTTCTGAGGGGAGCTCTGGTGGCCTAGTGGCAAGAAGCTGCACTGCAATCCCAGAGGTACACGGTTCGAATCCACCAGATGCTCTGCCGGAGAAGGAGGAGCAATATCCTGTACCAATCAGATCTGATTTGACAGTACACGCACACAAAATAATAACAAAAAAAACTTCAAAAAATTATTTTCTGTATGTGTACCATCAAATCGGATCTGACTGGTACAGGAGGAGACTGTCCCTCTGTCTCCAGCAGAACATCTGGTGGATTTGAACCACGTACCTCTGGGATAGCAGTGCAGCTTCTTGCCACCAGAGCTCCCTGATTTTTGTCTTCTTGATGTTGAGATGAGAACCGTACTGAAGGCTGTAGTCTTTGATCTTCTGCAGCTAGTGCTTCAAGTTTTCCTCATTTTCTGAAAGCAGAGTTGTGTCATCTGTGTAACGCAGGTTCCTGATGAGTCTTGCTCTAGTCCTGATGCCACGTTCTTCTTCATAAAGTCCCCCTTCTCTAATGGTTTGTTCAATGTACAGACTGAATAACTATGAAGAAAGGACTTGTACTAATATCATAGTTTCTTTGTTTTTTTTCTTAATTCACCTAAAGTTTCATCAGTCACGTTCATGAAATATTCAAAACATTTGAGTTGATGTAGGGTAGAAGAAACTTAATTTTTGTTGCAAATAATACAGTATTTGGTGTTCCTGTTATTCACAAGCTATCCTGCAGAAAGAACAATTGCATTAAATCTTGTTCCGTCTGGGTCATATTCCATAAACAGCTTGCAAACGTCTATGGCAGCCTCTAACAAAGTTTTTTCATTAGTTTTCCCATGGCTAATTGGAAATGGTCTCCGTCTGTCCAGTTCACAGAGATGCCCATCTGCATGAACTAATGCAGTAAAAGGAAGATCTACTTCTCATTTGTACTTGGCGCCTCGGCCTGACCTTCCTGAGCACAGGTCTCGTGGGTAACTCGAATAGCAATCATAGTTCTCCAAGTATCTGGCTCTTTTTTCTGGGCTCATTGACAATGACTGCTCCAGGTATGTTTAAAAGGTTGACCAAGGGTGACCGTCCGTGGCTGCCGTGTGCAGTCCCTCCAGCTCTGATAGCTGCGGCCCTAATATCATAGTTTTAAATCTAATCCACATAAAGATGTGTGCGCATCCCCCCAACCCCTCCACATAGTCATGTGGGAAGTCATACATCCCCCTCCAAGATGTACATGTTAATCGCCTAAGTCAATCAATATGTTGCCTTACACCGTATCTTACGTACCCAGTTGTTGTGTGCCACCGAGTTGCTTGCGATTCATAGTGACCCTTTGTACAATAGCCCTTAAACCTTCTCTATCCTGTGCCAACTTTACTGTCTCTGACACACCTACCCTCATTACCCCAGTCACTGAATCAATCCACTTCATCAATGGTCACCCTCACTTTCTCTGTCCCTCCACCCTCCCAAGCATGATGTCCCTTTTCAAGGACTGGTCCCTCCTTGCAACGTCTCCAAAGATGAAGCTTCAGAAAACCTTGACTCCAAGGAGAAGCTTGGTTTCACCCTCTCTAGGATGAACCTGTTTGTTCTCCTAGCAGTCCATGTTATGTTCAACACTCTTCTCCAGCACCGCAGCTCAAAGGCATCAATTCTCCTTCTATCCTCCTT
>NW_006400098.1:1696655-1716469 GCF_000299155.1 Elephantulus edwardii | reverse complement strand
TCATTCATTCATTGTTGCCTATTTCTCTTTTTTAAAGCATGCAAAGAAAGAACTTTACTGGGGAGAATATTTTGCCAAGGGAAACATAGAGGAACAAAGTAACACTGATCATTGGCTCAAGGATTGATTTTAACCAACAGAAATTTATTTTCTCACATTGTAGGAGGCTGGAAGTCCAAATTCAGGGGATGGTTCTATGAGAAAGAGTGTCACTCACTCTCTCTCTCTGCTGCCCTCCTCCCGCTCCTTCCCTCCTCCCCCTCTTCCTCCTCCTCCTCTTCTTTTTCTCCTCCTTCTCCTTCTCTCTCTCTCTCTCTTTCTCCCTCCTTCCATTCCTTCCTCCCTCCCTCTCCTCCCTCCTCCTTCTTCTCTCCTCTCTCCTCTCTCCTCTCTTCTCTCTCTCTCTCTCCACCAGCATTTCCCCAGCCCAGGAACCCAGCTCCTGAGGAAGCACTCTGTGCTCAGGTTGTTCTTAGTGATAATAGATCCCTATCTTCCCTTCCAGGAGTGCTCTGGTGACGTAGTCTGCAGGGAGTTGCAGTGCCAGCCCCAAGGCCATGTCCCTCTGGTGGTCTGAATCCACCAGCTGCTCAGAGGCAAGATGCCAGTCTCCTCCTGGGCAATTTACAGCCCCTGAAAGCCCGCTGGAATGTCAGCTATGAGTCAGTAGCTACTCCGGTTAAGTAGTTACTCTTTGCTTTTATGTCTTGTAAGACACAAGGTGGCACAGGCCACACCCCAGGGAGCCTCCCCTCACATCAGCTCAGGGCTTGGCCTAATGAAGAGAGGGGTATGATGGTGCCCAATCCTCTTAGAACTGATTGTGGAGCACACCTCAGATCACGTCGCGGGGTGTGATCGTCACAGAATTGCCTCTGATCCTCCCCCCATGCCCATTATCTTGTTGTTGTTAGGTGCTGTCAAGTGAACTACAAGTCACAGCAGAATCATAGATTCCAACCTGGGCCATCCTCAATGTCCCCACCATGGTCAAGTCCATTATTATGGTCACTGTGTCAGATCATCTTGTTGAAAGTCTTCCTCTTTTTCTCTGACCCTGTGCCTAAACCCAGAATGGTGCCTTTTCCCCAGGACTTCCCTGCTCCCCTGCTGACAACATGTCCAAAGAATGAGAGAGAAGAACTTTCACCATCCTAGCCTCTTAGGAGCAGCTTGGTCATGTGGCCTCCACTCAAGACTTATTTATCCTTTTGGCAGTCCATGGCATGTTTTTGTTGTTGTTATGTGCCACCGAGTCACCTGCAACTCACAGGGACCCTACATACATTAGCCCTGAATCCTGTCCCATTCTGAGCCAATCTCATCGCCTTCAACAGACCTAATCCCATTTCTCTGAAATCAATCCATCTCCTCCTGGGTCGTCTTCTCTTGTGCTGTTCCTCCACCCTTCCAAGCATGATGTCCCTCTCCAAGGACTTGTCCCTCCTGCCTATGAGCGAGTATGTGAGATGGAGGCACAAAATCCTTGCCAACAGGGAGCAACCTGGTTTTTTCCTTCTCCAGGACAGACTTGGTTTTTGTTCTCCTGGCAATTCATGGTATATTTAACACTCTTCTCCAGCACCACACCTCAAAGGCATCAATCCTTCTTCTATCACCCTTAGCTATTGTCTAGCTCTCGAATGCAAAATTAGTAATTGTGAAGACCTTGGCCTGTGTCAGGTACACCTTAGTCTCCAGAATGACATCTTTGCTCTTCAGTTCTCTAGAGAGATCCCAGACAACAGATTTTCCCAATGCAATTCTTCTTTTTATTTCCAGACTGCTGGTGCCAAGAGTGTTGATTGTGGAACCAAGCAAGCTGAAGTTATCAATTATGGGAAGCCAATACTAATTATTAGTAAAAAATTGAATGCTATTTCAGGACAGAATTCACCCTGAGGCACCAAGGCGATCCTTAAGGATTTCCCAGATTCTTGCGTTGTATTTGTTGACCCCTTCCCCCTAAGTCAAGGGGAAGGTTTTCAATACAAAGAGCTTGACTTCATTTGCATTGAATTCTCTTTGTGATTTACTTCCTGATAATTTTTAATAAAGATACAGGGAAGCTGGAATCCAGGCCTTCAGTCAAGAACTGCTGGTCGGAAAAAAAAAACCAACAAAAAACAACTGCTGGCCGGATCTTTTATGCTCTCTGTTTTATCTCATTCCTGGTTGTCTGTCTTATTATTAATAATTATAAAAATACTCAACCCTCGGTCTGCAACAACCAACAACTTCAATTTCTTTTCTGTCCATCATGAAGCCGTTGATCAGCCCAGTGGTGAGAATCTATGTCCATATTGAAGACTACAGTCTGCAGCAAATGCCTCACGTCCTCTTCAGTTTTAGCAAGCAAGGCTGTGCCGTCTGCATAATGCAGGTTGTTGATGAGTCTTCGTCCAATCCTGATGCCACATTCCTCCTCCTAGAGTTCAGCCTCTCAAATGATCTGCATACAGATTGAAAAGGTATGGAGAGAAGATGCATCCTTGATACACACCTTTCCTGACTTTTGAACCATGCGTCCAATACTTTCCCCCAACACCACAATTAAAAGACATCGGTTCTTCTGTCATCCTTAATTATTGCCCAACTTTCAGATGCATAGGAAACCCTTAAAATACCATGGCTTGGATCAGGTGGCATAAGTTTTTAGACTGACTTACTCTTTTTATTATCTTGCATGTGTGTGTGTGTGTGTGTGTGTGTGTGTGTGTGTCCTCAAATTGGATCCGACTGGTACAGGAAGAGATTGTCCCTCCTTCTCCAGCAGAGCATCTGGTCGATTCAAACTGCTCACCTCTGGGATTGCAGTGCAGCTTCTTGCCACTAGGCCACCAGAGCTTCCTCTTTTTAGCACTTTGAAGAGGAATTTACAGCAGATCTGTCCCAGCAAAACCACCTCCTTTGATTTTTTTTCATTGTTACTATCATGGGTTTTGATCAAAGCAAAATTAAATCCCTGATAACTTCAACTTTTTTCTCCTTTGATTGTGATGTTGCTTCTTGGTCCAGTGGCGAGGATTTTTGTTTTCTTGATGTGGGGGGTGGTATCTGTATTGAAAGCTGCCTCCAGCCCCCTCTCGCCAGTACTGTGGGTCCACACACTTTACCTCTTTTCTTAGAACTTCCAGAGGAAATGGCCTCATCTTTCTCCAGAGAAGTGCCTTCTGGCTTTAAACCACCAATCTTTAAATTAGTAGTCAAGGCCTCCTTTTCTGAATCGTGGTAACCACAAATCAAACTTTGGTCTGGGTGCATCTGCCTTGTCTTAAGGATTTCATAGACGTAAAATTATACAGTTGTCACCCTTCGGTAATTCACTCAGCGCAAGGTTTTCAAACCCTGTCGTAGTTTATACTGCTGTTGTGGGCTGTGGCATCAGAATAGATTCGTGGTTTCCAGAGGCTGAAAACGGCACAAAAGGAGATTGTCCTTGTCCATCTTTCTCCTACCAAGAAGCTGGTGGATTTGAAGCTCCTGCCTTGGAGTTGGCAGTGTAACTCCTTACCCGCTAGGGTAGCAAAGGTCCTTAAATTAGGAGCTTGTGTTAGGAGTTGATTCCTCTTTCTGGCCAAGTGATGCTGATCCGTGCGCATGCGCCAATGTTTTAAAATGCTCAACCTGCAGCCCATTGTGCAGAAAAGAGTTCAAGGACAGGAGCCAGTGTGAGGATGGTGCAGGGCTGGGCCGCGTTTTGTTCTATTTTAAGTAAGGTGACTGTGAGTCGGAACCACGTCCAGGTGCCTGACAGTAAACACAGAGACTGTGACAAGGTGGCTTGGTGGTGCGATGGTGAAGCTCGCTACTTACAAGCCACTAGCTGCTCTGACAGAGGGGGACGGACGCAGCAGTCCACTTCTGTGAAGGATTACCTTCCCCCATTGAGGCAATTCTGGTCGTGGCTGCACGACAGATCTTTGATACCTGTCTCTACAGAGTAGACCACTCATCTCCCCAAACCACCTCACTCCTTCTGCTCCTCCCAGGGAGTCCTTGGCAGGCTGGTGCACACACTTAAGCACTTGGCTATTAACTGAAAGGCTGGCAGTTCAGTTCCACTCAGAGGTACTTTTCAGAAAGGTCTGGGGATCAACTTCTGAAAATCCTGCCCACTGGACACCCTGCGGTGTTCTCTTCCCCTCAGACACTCTCAGGATCACTCAGAACTGGATCTGCTTGACAGCTAGGAGGTTTTTGAATTTGGATTTGCTCCTGGGCTGTTTGTTCCTGGCTCTAGGCCTCTGCATTCCCTGTTCTGGTCCAGGTGGGACTTGGGAACAATCTGTGAGTGAGTGATCTCCCAAGCCTACTGCCTTCAAGTAGATTCTGACTCATTGCGCCCTGTAGGACAGAGTAGTTTCAGAGTATGCAGCATTTGAGGAAGCTGACCGCTGTCCACCATACCTTCTTCCATGGATTGAGTTTGTGCTGTCTAAACTTTAACAGTTTGATGCTTAATCCCTGAACCACCAGGGCTCCTAGAAGTGACATAAACCAAGATCCAAATCCACTGTTGTCGCCTTGATTCCAGCTCATGGACATGCATGGTCCATTGTGTTTTGGAGCCTGTAAATTTAACTGCTTTGGTAAAATGCCTGGGAGTTGGGGTTGGGAGCATTTCCCAGGCTGTAAGTTTTCATCTTTCTCCTGCCTAAGTGGCTGGTGGATTAAAACTTCTGAGCTTTCTTTTAGCAGCCCAGGGCGTCACCACTACACCATCAGAGCTTCTAAAGAAAAACACTCATGAAAGCTATACTCGAACCAGGAGGCAGTCGTCAGAACAAAGCCAAGAAACTTTGCATTGGTTCAAAATCTGGAAAAGAGGGTGTCAGTGATGCATCTTGTCTCCATATCTTTTCAGTCTGTATGCAGAACAGATCATTTGAAAGGTTGGACTTTATGAAGAAGCATGTGGCATCAGGATTAGTGGAAGACTCATCAACAACCAACCTGTGTTAAGCTGATGACACTGCCTTGCTTGAGGAAACGGAGGAAGACCTGAAGAATCTGTTACAGAGGGTTAAGGACTGTAGTTTGCAATATGAATTGAAGTTCAATGTCAAGAAAACAAAGATTCTCACCACTGAGCCCATTATAAAGGGGGGGGCACATTGACATTGTTAACAATTTATGGTTGCTTGGTTCCACAATCACACTCTTGGTACCAGTAGTCAGGAAATCAAAAGACAAATTACATTAGGAAAATCAGCTGTCAGGGACCTCTCCAGAGTGCAGAAGAGCAAGGATGTCAGTCTAGAGACTAAGGTGCACCTGATCATGTTCTTCACAATTACTTGCTATGCATCAGAAATCTGAACAATGACCAAAGATGACAGTAGAAGAATGGATGCCTTTGAGTTGTGGTACTGGAGACAGGTATTAAACATACCATGGACTGCCAAGAGAACAAGTCTGTCTTGGAGAGGGTGAAACCAAGCTGCTCCTTGGCAGCAAGGATTTTGGACAACATCTCACATACTTTGTGCATGTAGCCAGTTTTTGGAGAAGGATATTCTGCTTGGAAGAGTGGAGGTACAGCACAGGAGGGTAAGACCCCGGATGAGATTGATTGGCATAATGACTGGGGTACTGAGGATGGGTGTGTCAGAGTCAGTGAGATTGGCTCAGATTAGAGCAGAATTCAGAGCTATCGTGCATCGGAGGTGTAGTCCACTCGAAAGCATATAATAACATCACTTTCCGCCTGGAACCGACTTACGTGTGACCTTCCGCGAGTTTCTGAGTTTGTAAATTGCACAGGAAGACATTGCCCGTCTTTCTCTCTTGACATGGCTGGTGGATTTGAGCTGAGCTTTTGGGCTGAGCAGCGCACCTCCCTCTGGACTGTGCCACGAGAATGACAGAAAAGAGGGAAATACTGAGATGAAGTCAGCAGGGAAACTGAAAAAACCCCCACAGAATGTGAGAGCTACTGGAGAAGGCCCCTTAGCAACTGAGAGCTTTGGCCATGGCGCCATCAGTCTTCTTTATTTTATTTATTTTATTTAAAATTATTTTGTGTATGTGTACTGGTACAGGAGGAAATTGCCCAGCCTTCTCCAGCTGAGCATCTAGTGGATTCGAACTGTGTACCTCTGGATTGCATTGCAGCTTCTTGCCACTAGTCCACCAGAGCTCCCTAGGCAGCTTCTTTTTGATAAATGGGGAGCCTCAAAGACTGGGCTGTGCTGGGGAGGGTCTAAGGCTGCATAGATTATGTGCTGAATGTGGGGTGTCAGCGAGAATGTGAGGTCTCAAGATTCAGCTGTGGGGGGGGACTTAGGAGGCAGGGCCTGGGAAGGAGGCGTGACCTAACGGGGAGAGGCTGGCAGGAGGCGGGGTCTGAAGGGAATGTTCTAGAACGGGGTGGAGCCTGAAAAGGCTGCACAACCAGGTGGAGAGGAGGAGCAGATTTTAAAACTAGGTCAGGAAGGGGGCATGGGTGTGGTCAGGGCACAGGCAAGGAGGAGCCTGCTCTGGGGCGGGGTTTATACCAGGGAAGGGGCAGGTCTTGCTTGCAAATAGGGCAAGGAGGCGGGGTTTATGAGGGGCGGGTCTCGGCTTCGAGCAGGGCATTGGCCAGCTCGTGGTAGGCGTGTTCATATGTGGGTGTGGCCTCTGGCAGAGGCTGGGGCCGGCTAAATTTCCGGTCCGGTGGGAAGGGCTTAGCGTCTACGAGCCTATCGTTGGGTGGTGGCGCCGGGTGCTTCCGGCTGAGAGCGTGCGTATTTCCGGCTAATATGGCGGCGTCCAAGAGAGTCAGGTGCGGTCCACTCTGTCTTTAGCAGCGGCAGGGACTCGAGGCACGGGGAGGTGAGATTCACCCCGTTAGTCTCCCCATTTTGGAGGTGGAGGAGGAGACTTGATGGCGAAGAGACCAAAGAGAGGGCTTGATGATCTGGAGGCAGGGCAGTGGGGTTGCTTAGAGACGGGAATGAAAGCAGTGGAGATGGGGCAAGGGGCTTGTTGCTAGGGCGAGTGGGAGGGGCCTGTTGCCACGGAGAGGGGAGGGGTTTCTGGCTTTGGTCAAAGGTCATGTTGGGATGAAGGAAGAGAAAGGAGCTGTGGTCGAGGGAAATGCGGGCAGAGCGGTTAGTGGTTATGGGGGGATGCCGAGCTCCCCTAAAACGATCCTTCCTCGGCAGATCCCCCAGGAATCGACCGGTCAGGAGACCAGAGCTGCCTCGCTGGTGACACCCGGTCTCAGACACTCTGTTCCCATAAACGGCCCATGGCTGACCAAGGCCCAGGGGGCAGCCGCCTCCCTCTGGCGCTGCCCGCGGCTTCCCAGGGATGCTCCACCGGGGCCGGCGGCTCCTCGGCGGGGGGCTCGGGCAATCCGCCGCCTCCACGCAACCTCCAAGGTCTGCTGCAGATGGCCATCACCGCGGGCTCCGAGGAGCCCGATCCCCCGCCGGAACCTATGAGCGAGGAGGTAAAAGATTCCTGGGAAGCGGGGCTGGGGCAGGAAAGTGTCGCTTGAAGTGTGTGTCTGTCCTGCATGGCAGATCTGGTCCTGATAGCGGAGGTTTTTGCAGACTGAAGGTCAGATTTCACTGTCGCCCTGGGGTAAGACACAGAACCTCACATGCCCGGGTGCCGCAGGGTAGCCTAGTGGTGAAAAGCAAAAAAGCAACGACACTCCAGCCAGAGGGAGCCCGGTGGTGCAGAGATTATGCACTGAGTCACCAACAAAAAAGTCAGGTTTTAATCCCCCAGCAACAACTCTGTGGGAGACAGATAAGGCATTCCTCGCAGATTAGCCTTGCGAACTCTCTAGGGCAGTTCTCTAGGGCAGTTCTCGGCTCAGCCCCGCGGGGTAGAATTGGAGGGCCAGGGCTAGAGAATAGCACAGCCAAATTTAACATTGCTCAGCTGTGTGTGTGACCTTGAACAATGCTTCATTTTGCGGAGCTTCAAGTTCCTCATTTACAGATTGATGGTAATCCGAGAAAGTGATCACCGTACTTTTTTTTTTTTAAATTTTATTATTTTCTGTGTGTGTGTGTGTACCGTCAAATTGGATCTGACTGGTACAAGAGGAGATGGCCCCTCCTTCTCCGGCAGAGCATCTGGTGGATTCAAACCGCATACCTCTGGGATTGCAGTGCAGCTTCTTGCCACTAGGCCACCAGAGCTCCCCGATCACCGTACTTTGTAGGAGAGTTTAACCAGGGTCCTTCAGGGTCCACCACTCAGGCAGCAGGTGCACTCATTAAGATCGATTAAAGTTTCAATGTACAACGATGAGAAAATCCAACTTTTTTGTAAACTTCTGTTAAAATCACAATTTAAAAAAAAAACCATAGGTTTCAGGCACAGACTTCTTCCCAGATGAGAGTCAGCTTCAGGCTCTGCTGGTTGCTGGCCGTGTGACCTTTGGAAAGTCACAGCCCCTCTAGTGCCTCAGTTTTCTCACCTGTGAAGTAGGAATAGCAACGCTCTGTACCTAGTAAGGTGGTTGTGAAGCTTAATACTGCAGTTGGTGTTCGGTACATTTGATCTCGTGTGATGGAGCAGACCTTCCCCATAGGGTTCATCTCATTTCTTTGGACATACCATCAGGGAGGGCCAGTCGCTGGAAAAGGACATGACGCTTGGTAGAGTAGAGGGTGAGTGAAAATGCGGAAGAATGCCTGACTGATTGACATAGTGCCTGTGACCGTGGGCCTGGGCACCACAGAGAATGAAAGGACAGCACAGGGCCGGGCAAGGTGTTGCTTTTTGTCCGTCTAGCGCTGTGTGTCAAAGGTGACGTGACAGCGTCTGACAGCACTGGGGAACTCTCCAGATCTGCCTCTGCCTCTCTATCAGTTCTTTTCCCTGATGAACCGGTAGGTGGGTTTGAACTGCCGACCTTTTGGTTAGGAACTGGGCGCTTAACCATCGCACTCCCACTAGGTCTCTTTGTAAAGCTGGCTTAGTCATTCATACATTGGTGTCAGTCAAAGTGGACTCCTACCTGACCCTCCAGCAGGTTATCTGAGGCTGTACATCTCAGGGGAGGAGATAGCCCATCCTTCTCTCTCAGAGTTGCTGGTGGATTTGAACTGGTAGCCTTTAGGTCAGCAGTGTTGCTCTCTTCGGACTACACCGCCAGAGTTCCCTGTGAAGCTTACTGGAAGAGATATTGTAATGTTTCATGAGCAATATTCAGTGCAGAGAACACCGTGCTACATCACTTAGACACAGGGTGGCTTGTAACCTTTGCAGGTAGGAAACAGGCAGAGATGGATTACGTGACCTGCGGGGGAGGGGGAGCTCTCATATGTGACCTGAACACAGGGCCTTGCAAAGCTTCCAGTGGTCACTTCTTGTTAGTTGCCATCCAGTCGACTGACTGTGGTGACACCGTGTGTGCAGAGCAAGACAGCTCTGTAGAGTTTTCCTGCCTGGGACCTTATTGGAAACACCTCTGGGTGGCCTTGAACCTCCAGCCTTTCAGCTAGTGCCCACGTGCTTAGCTGTTGCAGCACCCAGGGAGTCTGGCAGTTTTCAGCCCTCATCTCCTTTGACTTAGCAGCAGCTTTGACCCTCCTTTACCCTTGAACTTCTTTCCTCATTTGGCTTCTCAGACAGACTAACATCCTGGTTTTCACCTGTCTCCCGTGTCTCGCCCCTTGGCTCATCCACACTGCCAGGTCTCTTAAAGACCCATCTTAGTTCTTCAATTTCTTCCCTCTTTCTCTCTCTCTCTTTTTTCTTTTTTATAAAAAGATATAATTTTACTGGTTTTGGTGAAGGTTTACAAAGCAGTTGATGTTGTCCCCCAGCAATTTCTGCACAGATTGTTCCGTGACGTAGGCTTCATTCTTCACAGTGTGTGACCGACTCGTTCCCATTCTTTCCACTCTGGTTGTCCCGTTTCCATGAATCCAGTTTCCCTTGCCCCTTTAGAGTCTCATCTTTGGCTTAAAGCCCCTGCTGACTGGTCTCGTAGAGATGATTTCTTTCTTTTTTTAAAAAAAAAAATTTTATTACTTTTTGTGCCCAGTGTGCTCGCACGTGGTCAGAGACCCAGAGGCCAAAGCACACTGCTTTTGAGTGGAGTCTTGACTCACAGCTGCCCTCAGTCAGACTTCCCTGGGCTGGAAATCTTTGGGAGAGATGATGACTTATTTCTCTCCCCTGGAGCAGTGGGTGGATTTGAACTGCTGACCTCTTTTCAGTCTGGTGTGTTACGCGCCACACCTCCTTATGGCGGCCAGGTGGATCCTTTTAAGACCTAGGTCAGCTCTACCCTGACACTAGAGGAGTCAGATGGGGGCCGGTCACCACCCCGCATTCCAGGCAGCGTCAGAGTCCTGGTGGGCGTCAGAAGAACATGGACCAGAACCTCAAATTCCAGTTTCAAAACAAAACAGAAGTCTCAAAACAAAACAGCAAAACCAGACTCATGGGACTTATAGCTGCTCTGATGGTGCAGTAGTTAAAGCGGCCAGCTGCTAACACGAAGTTGGTGGTTCGAACCCAGTGGCCTCTCTGCTGGAAAGCGATGCAGCAGTGGCCTCTGTCCATGAGGCCTTGGAAGCCCTGTGGGCAGCTGTGCTCTGTCCTTCAGAGCTTCTGGGAGTTGGGGTGGGCTCCCCCACAGAACACGAGTCGCTAAGGCAGGCATGTCTGTCTGTCTGTCTGCACCCCTGGTGTCTGGAAGATTCTATCCTGTGGGGACACTGTTAATTAAGGGTACCAGCGCTCCACCGCTGATTGTCGTGACTTAAGGCTCATTAACTGGTTCATTTGCTCACCGCTAACAGCCCTTTGCCTCCTCTCCCCCATCCCCCTGTCCCCTTGTCCTGCCCTGTCCCCTTGTCCTGCCCTGGCCTGGCCTGCAGAGGCGGCAGTGGCTGCAGGAAGCCATGTCGGCCGCCTTCCGGGGCCAGCGGGAGGAGGTGGAGCAGATGAAGGGCTGCCTCCGCGTGCTGTCCCAGCCCACACCCCCGGCGGCCGGCGAGGCCGACCTGACATCTGACCAGCAGGAGCGAGAGGGCGCCTTGGAGCTGCTGGCCGACCTGTGCGAGAACATGGACAATGCTGCCGGTGAGCCCCTGCTGTCCCACCTCCGGCTGCCACCCCACTCTGTGCACTCAGCTCTGTCTGTGTCGTCCCTCTCTCACTCCCGTCGTTACCCTCACCGCCGGCCTGCTGGGGGGACCTGGGATCTGCTCCTCTCTCCTTGTCCACTGCCGCTCCCAGGAGCCTGCTTTAGGGAAGTGTCAGGGAAGGTCCCAACCTAGGGTTTGAAGTGATAGAGGAACCTGTGGGATTATCTCTGGAGAAAGCATCCCAGGCATTGGAAGTCTGAGGTCATGGTTTCCTGGGAGGTCCAGATAATTGAGCTAATGACACGCTCAGCGCATCTGTTCTGCCTCCGAGGTCTTTGAACGGTGGTTGGGACCTTGAAAGCGCTAAAGCAGCTGTCCAAGCCAAAACACTGGCTTCAAGTCACTTGGAACAACCAAGGGAAAAAGAGGTTCAAGGATAGGAGAGGAGTTGAGGGTGTGTGGTTCAAGGGGGGTATAGGGGGTATGGCTTCCTATCTCCACGTAGCTGCCTCCGTCCTGAGACCTGAGCAGCGGGAGGGAGCCCAGCTACCGTGACTGAACAAAGCTTCTACAGAAGCAGATTTCCCTGGAGCTCGGACTTTCTGAAGCCGCGGAACCTGGATTAATCCCTGAAACTATTCCCCTGGGATTATCCGAAAGAACCCCTCAATTCTTAGAACTCGACAGTTGTAGTTGTTAGGGGCTGTTGAGACGAGTATGAGAACCTTGTGAACCACAGACCTGAGCCCTGTCCTGTTCAGCCATCCTCACCTGCTGACACCCTCGAGCCCGCTGGCACTACCACTGTCAGGCCATCTCACTGGGGAGCTGCCTCTCCTTTGCTGACCCCCCCCACACCTTTCCGAACAGGACGTCCCTTTCCCAGGAATAGTCAGTTTGCCTAAAATACGTGACGTGAAGCTTCTCCATCCTTGCCTGTAAGGAACACTCTAGCGGCACCTTTCTCAAGACCTATCAGTTTGTTCTTTTGGCAGTCCATGGGATATTCAGTCCTCTTCTCCAACACCACAACTCAATTCTTCTGTCATCCTTAGTCAGTGTCCAGTGTAGCAGGGGATTGAAATGACTGTGGCCCGAATCAGGTGCACCTTAGTCTTTAGACTGACATCGCTGCTTTTTAGTACTGTGGCTATTATTGTGCATCAGTGTTTTGGAGGGATCTTTGACAGTGGACCTTCTCAGTGCAATACTAAAAAACATTTTAAAAAAAGGCACTGCCTGACTGCTCCTGGCAACGATGGTTAAAAACCCAACAGCAGTTAAGGTTAATTTCCAGACATAGGGTTCTCAGTGGCTGACTTTCCAAAGCAGATTGGAAGGTTGGTGCATCTGATTGAATTAAAACTAAGCGTTTTGATTAGCCGCCCAGCTGCAGAGAACCCCCCTTTTCCTCCCTGTGTCCACCTGCTTGAGCCCTGGTTCCTGGGGAGGCCCCAGCCCTACCCCTCTAGCCTCTTCCCGTCTCCTGGCCCTCTCCCCCTCTCCTCTCAGACTTCTGCCAGCTGTCGGGCATGCACCTGCTGGTGGGCCGCTACCTGGAGGCGGGCGCAGCAGGGCTGCGGTGGCGGGCAGCGCAGCTCATCGGGACGTGCAGCCAGAACGTGGCGGCTATCCAGGAGCAGGTGCTGGGGCTCGGGGCCCTGCGCAAGCTGCTGCGGCTGCTGGACCGGGACGCCTGTGACACAGTGCGCGTCAAGGCCCTCTTCGCCATCTCCTGTGAGTCCCTGCTTGCGGGTGGGGTGTGGTCCAGTGGGACTGGACGGGGCGGGGCCTGGCGAAAGGATAGGGGCCATGGGGCGGGGTGGAGGAGGTGTGGGCGTGGTCAGACGGGAGGAGGCGTGACCAGACCAGATGGGGCGGGGCTGGGGTGTGTCCTAATGTGAGAAGGGCGTGCCCAGTGGGGGCGTGGCAAGACAAGCCAGAATCATGGCTCAGCGGGGGGCGTGGCAAACAAGGTATGGGCGTGGTCTAGCCGGTGGGGGCGTGGTAAAGCAAGACACGGGTGTGGTCTGGTGGGTGGGGGCGTGGTAAAGCAAGACATGGGCGTGGTCCGGCGGGTGGGGGCGTGGCCAAGTACACTCGGAAGGGTTTATACCATTCTTTTGTGACTGACTTATGTCACTTAGCATAATTAGTTTTAGACTCAAGCATGCTGGACCGTATTTCACAGATCCTTGAGCCCTTTTCTGGAATTCTCCACTGTGTGAATAGACTGTAGTTGCTTCAGCCCATTGTTGATAATCACTTTTGAGTTGCTACCAGTTTTTCTGTTTTAAAGGCTGTGGTGGTGACCACGGGTGTGTGTATGTCAGTGTGTGTCACAGCTGTTACTCCTTCTGGGATATGCACTTGGTGGTGGTCTCAGGTCCCGTCGAGTGGCCTCTGGGAATAGCGATCCGGGATCCCGGGCACCTTGCCTTCCCTTGGCCCATCCTCCCCGGCAGGCTCAGGTCATTATTTGAGTCTCCATGTCACGTGGAAGCCCAGTGAAAGCACCGGACGCCCTTCGGCAGCGGGTTTGGCCTTTTGGCTGTGTGCTGCTGTGAAGCTGAGCTTCGGTATATCAATTACCAGCAGGGTCGCCCGTGGTGGGCAGGTTTAAGGGAGCTTCCAGATTAAGAAGCAGGTCTGGGCAGCCCCTTCTGGAATAGCAGGCCCAGGACAGCTCGAAAGAAAGACAGCACCTTTACTTAGTTGTTTCCGGTGCCGTCGAGTGTGACTCATAGCAACCCCGTGAACAAGAGATTAGCCCCTGTCTTATCGTGTACCAGCCTCAGTCTCTGACACACGCGAGCCCAATGCTGTTGTCACTGTGTCAGTCCATCTGGTTGAGGGTCTTCCTCTCCTTCACTGACCCTCCACCTTTCCGAGCTTGATGTCCCTCTCCAAGGAACAGCCCAGTAACGTGCCCAGTGCTTCTGCAGGATGAAGCTGTTATCTTTACCTCCAAGGAGCATTCGGGTTTAGTAGTGGGTGTGAGAGGACAGGATGGTGGCAATGGAGTGATGGCCTGGCCCTGCCTTTCCCCCACCCTTCTTTCTTCTATCTTCCTTCTCCCCATCCTCTCTCTCCCATCCTCCTCCTCCTCATTCTCCTTCCCACCCTCCTCCTCTTCATCCTCCCTCTCCCATTCACCTTCTCCCCCATTCTCCTATCCCCACCCTCCTCTCCCCCACCTCCCAGGCCTGGTCCGGGAGCAGGAGGCAGGGCTGCTGCAGTTCCTGCGTTTGGATGGCTTCTCCGTGCTCATGCGAGCCATGCAGCAGCAGGTGCAGAAGCTCAAGGTCAAGTCCGCATTCCTGCTGCAGAACCTGCTGGTGGGCCACCCTGAGCACAAAGGTGGGGCTTCAGACGGTGGGGCAGGGGATGGGCTGGAGGGGTGGGATGAGGCAGGGCTGGGGAGAGCTGAAGGAATGGGAGATCTGGGAGGAGGCAGGGGTGGCCAGATCAGCACTCTGACCCTCTAAGTTCCACCCCCAGGGACTCTGTGTTCCATGGGGATGGTCCAGCAGCTGGTGGCTCTTATCCGGACAGAACACAGCCCTTTCCACGAGCATGTGCTCGGAGCCCTGTGCAGGTAAGCTGGGTGAAGGCAGGGACCCCCCAAGTTTCCCAAGCAGTGCTCAGGAGTCTGGGCGAAGGAGAGGCACTTGGGGTCCCACTCAGCCTCCGTTTCCCTGGGAAGTGGAGTGGTTAAGTTCTGCACCACTAGCTGACCCTACCTGGGCCATTTGCTCTGCACATATTCACCACTAGGGCCTGGAATCGACCTGTGGCAGCTGATGGGCATGTCCAGCAGTCCAGGGCTGTGCGGGGAGAGGGTGCCCTGTCTCACACCCACATCCTAGGGGCTGGAATCGACCTGGGCGGCTAACAGGCTGGTCCAGCAGTCCAGGGCTGTGCGGGGACAGGGCGCCCTGTCTCCCACCCACATCCTAGGTTGGAATTGACCTGTTGCAGCTAACGGGCTGGTCCAGCAGTCCAGGGCTGCACAGGGAGAGGGCACCCTGTCTCTCACCCACACCCACAGCACATGCTGCACGTTATCCTGCTGCCCTGTGGTAGATTCCAATGCCTAGTGATCTGTTGTCAGTGTTGAGTCCCAGCAGCTCGGAACCGCCCCCTAGCCGGCCCTCCTGCAGGTTTGCAGAGGCAGTGAACTGCATGGGAGCCATTTGCCCATCTTTCTCCACGGAGCAGCTGGTGGATTGGAATCGTTTACCTTTGGGTTGGCAGCACACTTCCTTACCACTGAGCTCCAGAGTTCCCTCTTGCCATCTGACAGGACCCTGAAAGACAGAGTAGCTCTGTCCTCATGGGTCTCTAGGATCCGTTAGAGAAGGGCGTCTGGGCAGTGTACGTAGTGTGTTGCTTGTCACATAGCTAGCCAAAAAGGTCAGTGGTTTGAATCCTCCAGCCACTCCTTGAGAAAAAGATAGACTGTCTCCTCTTAGAAAGATCTGAATCCTCGGACCCTTGAGGTGAGAGCTGCTGTGTGAGTTGGATAGCGTGGATTTGTGTTTGGTTTGTGAAGATGCATCCTGAGTTGTGCAGTTAGCAGGCACAGCTGCTCACCTTGAAGTTGAAGGCTCAGATGCCCCTCAGAAAAAAGGCCTGGTGATCTGCTCCTGAAAGGTCACGGCCTTGACCACCCTACAGAGCACATCTCAGAGCTGGCGTTGACCCGATGGCAGCTGGTGGGGGGCGTCTAGGGGTTGCCTGGGTGATACACACTGAAAGGTGAGAAGATCCCTGGGGAATTTATTCCCGTAAAGATAAAAACAGAAAACCTTCATTGCTTTCAGTTCATGCCTGGCCCTCCAGCAAGTTTCTGAGGCTGTAAATCACACAGGAGGAGCTTGCCCATGTTTCCCCCTCAGAGCCACTGGTGGATTTGAACTTCCAGAGGTGCAGCCTGTGGGTTAGTGCAGCTCCCTGGAGGCCAGCAGAGCCTCCCGCACATAAACACTCTAGCCTACAAGACTCCATGGGGCAGCGTGGCAGGGTCCCCCTGGTTGGTCTGGGGCAGGATCCACAATGTCAGGGTATCTGTGGAGCTTGTGAATGGTTGAGAGCCAGCTGCTGGTCCAGCAGCCAGCATTGTGTGTCCAGCAGAGGTGCCTCAGCTGAAGGGCCTGGGGCACTGCGTCTGGAAATGACCACTGAAAGCCCCAGGGTGCAGCTCAGCGCCACAAGCAGCCCGCCTGCAAGTCAGTGTGACGCTGCAGCCGGCGGAGGTCTTGTCTGCAGAGGGGGAAGGCCAGGCCTGTGGGGAAGGGCTTTCTGAGGCTCCCACCATGTCGACCGGGGCTGGATTGCTGAGTCAGGCATGTCTGGCCGTGGAACTCCTGTGGGCAGCAGAGCTGAGGGTGCCCCTGTCCCCCCAGCTTGGTGACAGACTTCCCCCAGGGCGTGCGTGAGTGTCGGGAGCCCCAGCTGGGCCTGGAGGAGCTGCTCCGCCACCGCTGTCAGCTGCTGCAGCAGCACGAGGAGTATCAGGTGTGGAGGGCACGGGGCGGGGGCAGAGGGAGGGAGAGGGTAGAGGGCACATGGAGGGCGGAGGACCAGCTGAGAGGCCACAGAGCAGATGGATGGTGGAGGCTAGAGGGCAGACTCAGGGCAGAGGGCACGCTGAGAGGGCAGAGGGCACGTGATGGGTAGACGGTGAAGGGCTCAGTCCCCTCCTTGCCCCCACACCCAGGAGGAGCTGGAGTTCTGTGAAAAGCTGCTACAGATCTGTTTCTCCACCCCAACGGATGACAGCATGGACCGGTGAAACGCTGTGGCTTCTTGGCCCCTTTCCTGGGGGAACTCGGGCCCCCACCTCCCTCCTCGCCCAAGGGGTTCTCTCCTGAGGGAGGCCAGGGCCCGGCTCACTGGGGCCTGGGTCTGGGCTGTCAGTCCGTCCGTCTCTGCTCAGCTGTCTGATGGGGGAGTGAGAGAGGCCGCAGCTCCTGGAACCCTACCGCTCACATTCACACTGCTCTTCCAATAAAGCTGTTTCTCCTCCACTTTGTTCCTCTCGGGGTGTGGGGGGTAAAGGCAGTGGGTGAGGGTCCATCTTTCTAGACGTGGGAGAGAGCCGCGAAGAGGAAGACAGCCATCAAGGACTTGGGCAGAATAAAATATTCTCTTTGTCATCGAGAGTCTGTGTCTCATTTCATCTTCTGAGCGGGAGTGCAGTGGTAACCCAAACACAACACCCAGATCTCTAGCTTCTGACTGATAGTGACCCTATAGGACAGAAGAGAATGTCCTCATAGGATTTCTAAGATAGAGGTAGCTACAGAAGCGGACTGTCTCATTTTTCTTCTCAAAATCGCTGGGCGATTCTAACCTCTGACCTTGCAGTTAGCAGTACACAGCCAGTTATTTGGCTAGCAGTTGAGCATTTTACCTGCTTGTACCACCTAGGAAGCCCTTTTTAGCTCCCTATAGCACAGTGTCTCTTTGGAGACGAAGGTGCGCCTGATACAGGCCATGGTCTTTGCAATCACTTGTTATGCATCAGAGAGCTGTCCTCTAGGGAGGACAGAAGGAGAATTGACGCCTTTGAGCTGTGGTGCTGGAGAAGAGTATTAAATGTACCATGGACTGCCAAGAAAAACAGATTCATCCTGGAGAGGGTTAAACCAGGCTACTCCTTGGAGGCAAAGGTTCTGGGGCTTCGTCTGACATACTTTGGACATGTTGCAAGGAGAGACAGGTCTTTGGAGAGGGACATCATGCTTGGGAGGGTGGAGGGACAGCACAGGAGGGGAAGACCCTCTATGAGGTGGATTGATTCAGTGACGGGTCATCGGGATGTGTGTGTCAGAGAGGCAATGCGATTGGCACAGGATAGAGCAGGGTTCAGGGCTGTTGTACATAGGGTCGTTATGAGTCGCAAATGACTCGACGGCACATAACAACAAAAATAGCAGGCAGACAATATTGCTAGCATTAGAAAGTACGAATTTGTAAGGAGGTGTCGAATCTGTGTGTGTCCCCCTCCCACGTTATTTGCACGTTACTGGAAGGGGCCAAACCCTGGAGAAGGACATCATGCTTCGTAGACAATCAGTGAAAGAGAAGACCTCCAGCAAGATGGAATGACAGACACGGCGGCTGCTTAAAACACCACTCAGTTAATAATAGTTATCAAACACTAACACGGCATACCTTGGGCATGTTGTCAGGAGGGGCCGGTACTTCCTGGAAAGCTTGAGTCACAGAAGGAGAGGAAAACCCTCAAAAAAGGTGGACTGACACAATGTTTCAGCTTATCAAGAGTTGGGGAGGGAGCGCTGGTGGCCTGGTGACAAGAAGCTGCACTGCAATCCTGAAGGTGTTTGGTTCAAGGGACAAACTCCTCCTGTACCTGTCTGATCCGATTTGACAGTACACACACACACTCTTTAAAAAAAGAGTTGGGGAGGATGACATAATAGGGCAACATTTCGATCTTGGGATCGCTGATTCCTAGTCCACTCGACGAACGACAAAGTCTAGGAAGACCTTTACCGGTGATGTTATTAAAGAAGGTTAAGTCCAGCAACTAGGAACAGAGGAGGGTCATAGGAGTCAAGGAAAGAGGGAACCAAACCACGTGGCCCGGGTGGGAAAGACCAGGTTGCTTCCAAAAGAAAAAGCCCGGGGTGGATTTCCACGGAGCAGGATTCCAGAGCCAAACCGGAAGGCGGCTGGAGGAGACCCAGGATAGAAGAGCGAGTAAGAAAGCTCGGCGTAGGATTTACATAGGATTCCGGAGTCGAGTCCCCCCGAGAAGCGCCTGGGTGTGCAGAGGCGCCTGCGCACTGGGCCACCCGGGTGCATCTATCAGGGCAGAGACGGTTGGCACACTCAGGCGCAAGCGCAGTCGCGGCGGCGGCGATGGCGGCGTTCCAAGGGGGCGGGGGCGGTCCCCGACGCGCATGCGCACTGCGGGGCGCGGCCGTGCGTCCTCGGCGCACCTGCGCACCAGGAAACCGCGGGAGGGCGGGGCCTCCCAGCGCTCGGGGCATTGTGGGATAGTGGCGGAGGGAACCGGGCGGCGGAGGCCCGAGCAGGACTGTAGGCGCCGGCTGCCCCGCTGCTTCGGGGAAGGGAGGGTTGAGGAAGTGGGCCTCGGTTTCCGCCGGTGACCGCTCGGCGCCGAGGCCGTTTGGGCCGCGGAGGAGGACATCTTGTCCGTCCGCCCGCTGCTTTTTCTCGCGGGGCGCGGAAACCAGGGGTGACTGTCCCCCGGCTCCCGCTCGAGGCCTCGCGCGGCCCAGCTCGATCGCCCGCGGCTCCTCATCGGCGAATCTCAGAGGCGCCTGCGCGGGTCCCGTGACCCCCCTCCCACCCCCCGGCACCCCACCGACCCCGCGCTCAACCCCCGAACTCTGCGGAGCCCGGCGCGCGGGGGCCCCCCAACCCCGATCGACCCGAAGGCGCGTGCGCGATCGCGCGACACCCCCACCCGCCGAGGAGGCGCCTGCGCGGCGAGCACCCCACGAGACCCCCCAGTGTCGCCCCCCGCCCCCGTTTACCGAGCCCCGAAGTAGGGGCCGGAGCCGCCGGCGGCGGGGCGGGGGGGGCGCCCCGATGAGCCCCGAGTGCGAGAAGCCGCCGCCCCCGTGCGCAGGTGAGGACCCCGCTGCACCCTCCTCCTCCTCCTCGGCCCCCTGGGTCATCGGCACTGACCCCCAGCTCGGACTCCCCGCCCGGGCTCGGCCCCTCTGCCCCGTACCTGCCCCCGACCATGGCCTCGTCCCTCCA
>NW_006400098.1:1685437-1696074 GCF_000299155.1 Elephantulus edwardii | reverse complement strand
CTGCCCGTGACCATGGCCTCATTTCCCCCATGACCTGTCACCCCTCCTGCTGCCCCTGACCGTGGCCTCGTCCCCACTCCATCTCTCCATGACCCCCTACCCCACCTGCTGCCCTGTCCATGGCCTCATCTCCTCCTGACCCCCCACCTCTCCTGCGACCCCTGACCATGGTCTCGTCCCCCCTCCGTCTCTCCATGACCTATAACCCCTCCTGCTGCCCTGACCATGGCCTTGTCCCCCGTTTCTCTATGACCTGTCCCCCCCACCTGTTGCCCTGACCATGGCCTCGTCCCCCCCTCTTCCCCTGACCCCCACCCCTCCTGCCACCCCAGATCATGACCTTATCCTTCCCCATCTTCCCCTGAGTCGCTACCCCTTCTGCTGCCCCTGACCAGCCCTCTACCCAGGGTGCTTGTGCCCAGTGTCATTCCCCCAGGGAACCATGTCCACTCTGTCAAGACTCCTCCCCACCGTCCACACCTTGCACACTGCTGCCTGTGCCCTCAGACAGACAGGTGCACGCGCACACACACACACACACACCCCTTTCCTCGGCTCTAGTCCCCCAGCTGGCCACCCCCAGGTGCCTCATGCCTCATCTCTTCCTCCTCGACCCCTCACCTCCAATCACCTCCCCAAACCGATAGCCATCGCCCCCTTTGCTTACCTCCTGTCCCTGGGGCCAGTGTCCTTCCTGCCTGGATTCACTGGCCCCTCCTGTCACCCTGACCCGAGAACACGTTCCCATGGTGCTGACTGCTGGCCTCTCCAGCCGTCCTGGCCCTGGTCACAAGCCCAGATCTGGGGGTCCTTGGAGACTGACCCTGTTCCTGAGTGGAGGGCTGGTGAGGCTAGGTGCTAGTGCTGGGCCTGGCTCCTGGGGGTGGGGGGGGCACAGAGGCAGTCACAGTCGCTGTGTGCGCTGCTCAAGGTGACCAGGCCAGTGCTGGGGAGCCCAGGGTGCGGGGACCTGCCAGACTGGCCACACTGGTGCTTTCCCTTGAGGGAGGACAAGTGGGCGTCGGACAGATGGAGAGTGGGAAGAAGGGCCTTCTGAGTGGAAGGAACAACCTGTTCAGAAGCCTGCAGGTGGGACCCCGAGGGCCGGGGGAGTGGGGTGAGGACCTCCGAGGGCCGGGGAGTGGGGCAGGACCCCTGAGGGCTGGGGGAGTGGGGTGAGGACCTCCAAAGCTGGGGAAGAGGGGCAGGACCCCCGAGGGCCAGGGGAGCGGGGCAGGACCCCCGAGGGCCGGGGGAGCGGGGCAGGACCCCCGAGGGCCGGGGGAGAGGGGCAGGACCCCTGAGGGCCGGGGAGCGGGGCAGGACCCCCGAGGGCCGGGGGAGCGGGGCAGGACCCCCGAGGGCCGGGGGAGAGGGGCATGACCCCCGGGGAGTGGGGCGAGGACCCCCGAGGGCATGCTGCGTGGGGGCCTTGGGTTCCTCTGTCTAAGCTCCCGTCCACGTACACAGCACCCACAGGCTGTTTCTGGAACTGAAGGTGCGCCATCTCACAGGAGACGGGGTTCAGAGCTTAGTGAAACAGCATCCGGGTCACCGCCAGCTCGGGGCCCAGCACCTGCGAGGTGACAGTGGCGGTGACTCAGAGAGGCCCTGAGGGCTGCAGCGTGTGTGGTCTGCGTCCATATCCTGTGCACACTCTGTCAGAAACGGTCACCACGCCCTGGGACACGCACTGGTCACGTGGGGTGGCAGCGGCCTGTTCGCTAGATGCTCCTCTCCGTTCTCCCTCTGTTTAAAGCTTTCTGCTGGGGCTCTATGGTTTTATGTAAAGTAGGTGATACTGTGACTTGGTTTCTGGGAGCTTGAATGAAGCTCCCTGGGCAGGAAGACCAGTGGTTCATCTGTCATTGAATTGCTTCTGGCCCTTAGTGACCTAAAGTCCTAGTGATCCTGTGTGACTGGGTGGCACTAGCCCTTGGGTTTCCAGGCTGGGGCACCTTTATGGAGGCGCCCCTGTTCTGAGGAGTGGTTGGAGGGCTTGAACCAGCAACCTTTTTTGTTCGTCACTGAATGCATAACCACCGTACCACCAGGCCTCCTCATCTTGGAGACACTGACGGCTAATAATAGAGGATGATCTGTACTCAGGCCTGGTCTTAAGTCCTGGCCCTGCTGCTGGTGGGGTGACTGCAGGGTTGCTGATCAAGGGATTGTGGTACTTGAGCCTCATCTAGAAATGGGGGCCAGGGCGGAACTTGTGGGGTGGCTCAGGGATCGTGTCTGATGCATGTTGCAGCGGCTGAATACGGGGCGATACGGGTGGCTCAGGGTCTGGTCAGTTTGACGTCTGGTTTGGGGTCACCTGGTCAGTGGTTCTCAGCTGCAGAAGACTGTGCCTCTACGTGGCCCTTTGGAGACTGTGCTTGGTGCTGCTGGCCATGTTACCCTGCCCAGGACGGCTGCCTCTTGACCAAAGACAGGTTTGTCCCGTGGGTTGCTGTCTGGTTAAGTCGTGGGGAACCTGAATTGTTGCCCGGGCGAGTGCCATCGTCCTGATCTTGAAGTGCCTTCTGACCTCGGCAGCTTGTCTTCCGGTTCTGTAGGGGACAGTTGTGAGTTGCGGTCCACAGGACTTGGTTGGTTGGTTTTCAGAGGGCCCAGCAGGCTGGCCTTCCTACTCTGCTGAAGTCTGTCGCCAGGTTGGTATTGAAAATACCAGTATTACAGCAACTCAGAAGCCACCAGGTAGCCAAGGGCCACGTAATGGGGGTGAGGGATGACCCGCTCAGGATGTCATCGGGCTCGAGGTCGAGGAGAAACGCAGTGTCCCCGTGTCTCGTCTGGATGTGGCTGGGCTGTTTGCCTCCTGGGAGTGGCCGGGCGGCTGGGCATCGTGCTCGCTTTGGGATGACCTTCATCTTTGTGGTTGTTGACCCGACGTCTGCTCACCGCCTTCCTGGATCTGCCAGGGGTTTCCTCCCCGAGCTCTCTGACAGGTGACTCAGGAGATTCCCTTTCCCCTCTGATGTTGTTTTTTGGTTTTTTGGGTTTTTTTAATTACTGGTTGTGACTTAGGAGAACCCCACATGTGCCAAAGTAGAAACTGTCCTCCAGGGGCTTCTCCTCTGTAATCTCTACAGAGCGGATTGCCAGACTTGTTCCCCCTTCTCTGGTGCTGCTGGGGGCCTTCAAACCTCCCACCTGCAGAAGACCTGCGCGAGTAGGAGCCATTCTCCTCTTCTGGGCTCCTGCTACTGTGCGAGTGGATTCTGACTCACAGCAAGCCTGCAGTGATTCTGTGCGGTGCAGTGGTCAGCGTGTCCACGCTTGGTGCTCCTGATGGACGGGTCAGTGATTCAGACTGACTCGCTGCTACTACAAAGAGCCACAGCCTTGGAAATGCGGTGGGCACTTCTGCTCAGCCCTGCAGACTCCAGCCTTCAGCAGATACATAGTCAGCAAATGCACGGAGCTCTTTTCTGGGCAGGTTCCCTGGGCTGTCATGATGGAGGGCTTCCTGTAGGAGGTGGCTGGTCGGAGAGCTCGAGGGCAGGTGGAAGGAACCACGTGTGCCAGACTGGATGTGCACGATGAAGTTTGAAAGGCACGTGGGTTGCAGCAGCAGACGAGAATGACCTGTGGGCCAGGGCCAGGCCTCCTGTCCTTTCCACACCTTTGTGCAGCATTGCTGCCTCTTGACAGTGATGGGAAGGTTTTTCCCAGTGGGGAGACTGAGGCCCCGGGGGCATGGCCATCTGTCAGACACCGACTTGGGGCACCCTGGCTCGCCTGTTTTTGCGGCCAGCTGCTTGAGTCCAGGAGGACCTTGCTATATTGCAGCTCTCGGGTTCTGATTAGAAGTTGGAGGTTTGTGGAGACCTTGTGTGGAACAATCTGTTGGTGTCCTGGGCTCGTTTACTGTCTCCGTCTGTGTCTTGTAATTCTCGAGATATTTTTAAACGTTCTAAGAATTCTGGTCCATACTTCCTAGATGCCAGTGTGGTGTAGACTGTTCTGTGCACTGGGGTATAAAATCATTTTCTGTTTGCTATTTTGACAATCCTTGTTTTGTTGCAGTGGTTGGTTATTTTTTTTTTACCACGGCTGGTTGTCATTGAGATGGTCCAGACCCCACAGTGTCTCTGGGCTCTGCCTGTATACCCTTCAGTCTTTCTCTCAAACTTTTGTCCGTTCTGAGACATGAATCCAGAATGTGAGCTTTGGAATCCTCGCCCAGTCCTGGGCCACTTGTCCCCGAACCCTGTTGTGCCTCAGCTTCTGTACCCCCACAGGAGGACTGATGGAGGACAGGGGAGCGATGACACTGAGTGCTTCCCCCCACCCCCAGGCTTTCACGCTCCTATAAGGCTCACGGGCCCAGCGTGTCGTCCAGTGTGCCCTTGGCCAGGTCCCTTTCTGGCCTCAGTGGCCCCTTCTCCCCAGTGGTGGTTTTCTGGGTGGTGGCACCTGTACAAGATCAGGTGGCCGGGGTCAGTGCCCCAACTGAAGGGTAACCCTTCCCAACCTGTCACTGGCATCCAGCAACCCTGAGCCCCCCTCCAGACCCTGATTCCTGTCTGGGTGAGTGGGAAGTTGGCAGGAGACCATTCTGCTGTCCTCTGGGCCATGCTCTGCCACCAGGCCCTTTAAAGGGCTGGGCTCAGGCCGCTGGCGGCCGCGGACAGGTTCTCTTCCCTGCATTTGGACTCGCCTGGCCAGTTTTTAATTAGAGCAGCAGCTCGTGGGCCTGTCCTCGCCGCAGCCTGCGGGTCAGTGGCCTGCAGCGGCCTCCCTCAGGCCGGGCCCTGCCTCCTCCGCCCTCTGATCCCATTCGCCTAGGCGCGAGGCCCTTCAGGTGGCCGTCCCGGGAGGCTCTCCCAGCGGCCCCTGGGCCCTTCACCCCCACTTCCGGGTGCCTCGGGGCCAGGGCAGGCGAGACAGGTGGCAGGGAAGGATCGGCCGGTTCCCTGGATCGGCCCGGCTGGACCCTGGGCAGGGCCTGAGGCCCCTGGAAGGCAGGCCACCGGCGTGGGACGTCCCGGGAGCAGCACACGGGAGGTGATGGTGAACATCTGGCCGAGGAACAACTACCGAGGTAGTTTCTGTCTCCTTAGGGCTGTGTCGTTTATGAACTCCCCTCCTTCCGTTTGCAGCCAGAGTCAGGCTTTTCAAACGGCCGCTGCAAACCAAGGGCTGTCACTTCCGTTTTCTAGAAGTTGCTCAAAGTTGCCCATGGTGGGGGCGGGGGTGCGCAGAAGTGCCTTGGTTGCTTAGTAAGACGGGGAGCGTGCCTTTCTCCGCCTTGTCTGTTTTTAGCACGGTCACCCTTGGGGAGCGGCTGTCTTTCCCTCCTCCTCCCCCCAACCCTGAGCCACTGGGCAGGATTGTGGTCTTAGCAGAAGGCCAAGGGCAGGGCTGCTGCAGGGACAGGGCCTCTGGCCTCACTTGGTCAGACTTTGTGGTTGCCCCTCTTGAGGTGGGGCGCCCCTGTTTTACAGATGAGGGAAGTGAGGCTCCGAGCTGCCCAGTGCGAGGCACAGGGTCATTGTGTTGGGAGAGTGGGCATGGGACCCCCTCCTGTCTGCTTCCAGGCTGTAGAGGTGGAGGTGGGGGCTCAGAGTCCAGGCTTGTGGCTGGAGGGGAAGCGGCTTCCACTCTCCTGGACTTGCGTTTGCATCTTCACTCTGTTGAGACCTTGAGAGCCAGCGTCTGACCATGCCACCAAGTTGAGTCCCTCTGCCACCTCTTGCTTTCACGTTGAGGGGCTGCCTTTTGGCACTGGCTCAAGCTGGAGGTTCCTGGGCCCCTGACACGTCCTTTCAGTCTCCTTCCCACCACCCCGTGCTGCCTGCACCCTCTGGGAAGCCAGGCACCATAGGCAGATGGAAGGGAAGGTGTAGTGAGGTCGCTGGGACCTCAGCAGGGGGCACGCACCCTCCGTGAGTAGGAGTGTGGGGACCAGCAGACTCCTGCCGCCTTTGATGGCGCTCCACACTGGGCCTCTATTGCCTCATCTGTGAAATGGGATCGTAGTGATAATAATGCTTTTCATGACTGTCTAGATGTGATGAGAGAAAGTACAAGAAAGTGGTGGGTGCCGCCCACAGTGTCCAGTCTGTCATTTACTCGCCTGCCTGCCTGCCTCCGCCACGGAAGAGGGAGAATCTTTCCGTATGATGTGGTCCCTGACACATGGCGGAGGGGGTCCTTCATCCCCCACCACGTGGAGAAGGCTTGTTCCTTCCTATTTGAAGGGAGGAGGGATCTCTCGTTCCCTGTCACATGAGAAAGGGGGCTCTCCCGTCTCCTACAACATACGGAGGGGAGTCCTTCGTCCCCCAGCACTTGGAGGAGGGTGGGCCGAGCTCAGGAATGAGGACGAGGTGAGCCTTACCTGTGGCTTGACTCTTCCTAGCCAACTGTCACTGAGTCCGCTCTGGGGTGAGCCGAGTCTGGATTAGGTGCGTGTGGGCCTGGCCCACCGTGGCGTTAGGTGCCTCTGAGTCCAGTACGGCTCTGAGTCCTCTCCTGTGAGTAACGGCTCTGAACCCTGTCCGGTGCCGTCCGCATCATCTCCGACACCCTCGAGCCCGTTGCTGAAGTGAGTGCGTCAGTCCATCCAGTTAGGGGGCTGCCTCTCATTCACTGACTCTTCACCTTTCCGAGCGTGATGTCCCTCTCCTGACGCCGTGCCCAAAGGTCACAGCGTCAGGAGAGAGTTCACTCGTTTAAAGCGTAGAGTGAACCTGCCATGTTGTGTGCCCACCGTCCTGTCTGCTTCCAAGATGTTCTCCTCACTGTAAAAAGAGACCGTGTACACACAAGCCCTGGTCCTCCTTGTCCCCAGCCCCTGCAGCCACTGGTCCCCTCTGTCTGGAGATTTCTCTCTTGGCCATTCGCATCATTGGGCCACCACTGTGAGTGGGCCCCCTGCGCTAGCTGGTCCCTCTGGGGTCAGTTTCCTCAGTTCTTTCTGAATTGTGTCATAGCGCTGTCTCAAGTGTGGATCCCCTTCTTTGCATGCGCAGAGCTGTTCCCCCCACATCCAGGATCTGCTCTTCTTGTCCTGGGGCAATCGGCGGGGTTGGCGTTGACTTGGTGGCTGGTTGGTGAGAATGTCGCAGCCCCGGTCGCTGTCGTCGTCCAGTGCTCTCAGGTCCATCTCCCATGCAGTGACCTCTCGTTGGAGAGAAGGAGATGCTGCAGGTCCCACATGCTGCAGCTGTGCGGCGATCCAGTCATCGACCGCCCCTTCTTTGCCGGCTCTGTGTTACAGGCCCGATGTCCTTGTCCAGCGACACACAGGCCCTTCCTGACGGCTTGTGCCACGCCTCCCGGCCCTGCCTGCAAGGAGCGTTGAGCTATACTTCTGGGAGCGTGTTTTGTTCTTTTGACAGTCTGTGATGTGTTCACTTTTCCCCACTGTCAGGATACGGAGCCATCAACTTTTTTAGTATTACTCGTTGTCTAGCTTGCCCATTTTTGTTTGTTTTTTTTTAAAGTACAAAGCAGTGACAGATTTCTTAGGACAGATACACTGTCTAGCTTCTGAAGGCACACAGAGCTGATTGAAAGTCCTCTGTCTTGAGTCAGGCAGTGACACTTCTGCTTTTGTCCCAGGTCCGGAGCAGAGTCCACCCCTCCTCCACCGGTGACCGGTGGGTGGCGGTGTGGTGTCGGGACTGGCCCTGCGCAGAGAATGCTGCTGCCTTTTCTTCTGAAGTAACCCTGTGTCCGTGCTCAGGCCGCAGGGCTGGGGCCCTGGGAGTCCCGCATGCACAGCCCACCACCAGGCCGGCCTCTCCTCTTGCCTCAGTTTCCCACTCTTTCCTCCTTGGGATTTTGGGACGTTCGTTGTTAGCGATGTCACTTTCGTAGGACTGACGGTGGGGGCGCGGGGAGTGTGTCTCCTGGCTGACGCTGTGAGCGTCCTTCACGCCCAGGCTCTGTGCTCGTGTAGCTCCTGTAGTGATGCCGGGTAGAGTGTGGACGTAGGGTCACTGGGGGGCTGGCCTCCCAGACGTGGACAGGACTTGCTGGTGGTGACCAGTTTTGGGCAGTCATGTGAACCCTAGGAGCTGTCATGGAACACGTGGTGGGGAAGGGTGCGATTTAGGTTTTCTTTTCAAACTTTTCTGTGACGTGCATGACAGCGTGCAGAGCAAATTGGCGTTTCATCCGATTTCCATAGCCACGGGCATCCTTGCCAGTTTATACCTGTGATCGACAGGAGAGAAGTCACGTGGGGAGTCGGTGGCCAGGTGTACTCAGCCCGTCACACCTGTGGCCATGGGCAGAGTGCACGGTGGTGACCTGAGGGGTGACAGCGTCCGAGTCTGGGCTGCTTTGGAAGGGCTAGCGTGCACTGTGATGGAGCTCTGGACCTCCCTCCAGTGTCCCCAGCTGGACCTGGGGGGGGTCTCTGCCTGAGAGGGCAGTGGGAGCTCCCAGCACCACCCAGAAAGCAGCTCCTAAGGCCATTGTCGCCTTGGTGTGTGGTTCTCAGTGGCCACCTGTGTGGCCTGAGCCAGCGGCCCCTGAGTGGTGAGGAGGACTGTACCCTCTTGAGTGGCAGTGAGGACTGGATGTCGCGCCCTGGCCAGCCCTGAGGTGTGCAGGTGCCAGGAGTGCGTCGTCACTGCTGTCCATCCTGGGCATGACCACACCCTCTTGTGGGCAGGTGGAGGGGCGCCTCCGTGCCCATGTGGCACTCTGCCACACTCAGCATGCCCTGCCGTTCCTTCCCTCTGCTGCTGGTGACCCGGCTCGACAAGGGCCTGACTGGGGGCCCGCGTGTCCTCTGTGATGGCTGTCATCCCCTCGAGCCCCTGCGGGTCTGAGTAGAGGGGGCAGTCGGCTGGGGATTGAGAGTATCCCCAGCAGTGCTGTCCCTCTGGGGTTCCTTCGGGCCCTGGTTGGTAACTGGTCTTGGACAGAGCAGCACCACATGTGCTCTGTGCACGTCTGTCTTGTTTGCTGGCTGGACCACAGCCGAGTTAGCCGTCATGCTGAGTTTGCTGGGCAGGCAGGTGGGAGGGGGTCTGATGCTGGTGCTTACGGGCCACTGCAGGGCTGGGAGGGCCTGCTTTGCCCGGAGGTGGTGCGCCTGCCCCCCTGCCGGTGGTGCTGGAGGCCTCCCCGTGTGCTGGCTGTTGGCCTGGCCTGCGGGACACGGGGAGGGTGGGCAGTCGTCCTGGGAGTGAGGACCCCGCGGGGGTGGGGACGGGGAGTCGAGGCAGGTCCAGGCCCCGGTGGGACAGGCTGGTGGGCTGAGGCTGGCCTGTGGGTGGCTCACTTGGCCCAGCTGCGGGTGGTGCAAGTGTGGGCGTCCTGTGTGGCCCTCCAGGGCGCCATGTTCTGGAAGTTTGACCTGCACACGAGCTCGCACATTGACACGCTGCTGGAGCGGGAGGATCTGAGCCTGCCCGAGCTGCTGGATGAGGAGGACGTGCTGCAGGAGTGCAAGGTCATCAACCGCAAGCTGCTGGACTTCCTGCTGCAGCCGGCCCACCTGCAGGCCATGGTGGCCTGGGTCATCCAGGAGCCGCCGGCCAGTGGGGAGGAGCGCCTGCGCTACAAGTGAGTCCTGCCCCCCCTCCCCCCACCTCGTCACCCCCTGACCACGTCTGCCACCTCGGGTCCTCTTCCTTTAGGCATGGGAAACGGAAGCCGTCACCGGGGACCGGGACCGAGGGGGATAGAGGGCCTCCCTCGGGCCAGGAGTAGGTGTGGTGGATACCTAGGGTCTGACAGCCGAGGGATCGTGCTCTGGGGCCGGGGGATTCGTGCAGGCAGGGGACAGCCCCCACTCCCCAGAGGACCTGGTTAGGGAGCTTCCGGGGCGGGACTTGATGTGGGGCGCGGACAGGACAGCCCCTTTCACCCCACCTCCACTGTCCCGAGCCCGCACAGCTGGACATGGCCCCCCAGCTTCCCTGGAGCTGCCCGGCACTGGACTGGCCCGTCGTGGGTGCGGAGCTGGACCCGAGTGCCCGCCGTGTGCCTTCCTCCCCAGGTACCCAAGTGTGGCCTGCGAGATCCTGACCTCGGACGTGCCCCAGATCAATGACGCCCTGGGCGCCGACGAGTCCCTCCTGAACCGGCTCTACGGCTTCCTGCAGAGCAGCGGCAGCCTCAACCCGCTGCTGGCCAGCTTCTTCAGCAAGGTCATGGGTATCCTCATCAGCCGCAAGACTGACCAGGTGCGGCCTGCGGCCCGGGAGCCCCGTGGGGAGCCCCGTGGGGAGCCCCGTGCAGGCTTTGCCGCCGGCCACACCTAACCCTCACCCTCGTGTCCCTAGCTCGTGACCTTTCTGCGAAAGAAGGATGACTTCGTGGACCTGCTGCTCCGGCACATCGGCACCTCAGCCATCATGGACCTGCTGCTGCGGTTGCTCACCTGTGTGGAGCGCTCGCAGCTGCGGCAGGACGTTGTCAATGTGCGTGCAGCCCGGGCCCGCCTCTGCGGGGCTCCCCTCTGCGGGGCTCCCCTCTGCTGGGCCCTCCTCTGCTGGGCTCCCCTCTGCTGGGTCCCCCTCTGCGGGGCTCCCCTCTGCTGGGTCCCCCTCTGCTGTGTCCCCCTCTGCTGCGTCCCCCTCTGCTGGGTCCCCCTCTGCTGGGTCCCCCTCTGCTGGGCTCCCCTCTGCGGGGCTCCCCTCTGCTGGGCTCCCCTCTGC
>NW_006400098.1:1683316-1684880 GCF_000299155.1 Elephantulus edwardii | reverse complement strand
GCTGGGCTCGCCTCTGCTGCGTCCCCCTCTGCTGCGTCCCCCTCTGCTGCGTCCCCCTCTGCTGGGTCCAGTCTAACAGCAGATGCCCTTCACTCTCAGCCCCGCCCTAGAGCCCCGTCCACATCACCCCGCCCGAGTCCCGCCCACTCCACACCGGCCCCGCCCACAGCACACCTGGGCCCCAGAGCCCCGCCCACTCCACACCAGCCCCTCCCCAGCACCCTGCCTGGTACACATCTGTGCCCACACCAGCCCGGCCCCAGAGCCCCACTCAGTGCACGGCTGTACTCCGTGTCCCACCCACTATGCCTCTCCGCCCTGTCCCAGAGCCAGAAAGCACTCAGGGGAGGGACTCTGCCTGCTCTGCCCTTGCTGTCTCGCACTCTCAGCCCGGGGCCCCACACCCCCTCGCCTGGAATGCCCTGGGGGCCGTACCCACCTCCCTCGTCGCTGGCCTGGTATTCTTCTGTGACGGGGAGGTTAACCCCTCCACCTCAGTCAGTGGTTGAGGGCAGGGCAGGCCCACAGTTAATCCTGGTCTTCTCTCCCTCAGTGGCTCAATGAAGAAAAGATTGTCCAGCGTCTGATTGAGCTGATCCATCCCTCTAAAGACGACAATGTGAGTTCAGGCCGCCGCCTCGCGCCTTTGCTCCCCGTCTCTGGTGTCTTTGCTCACACCAGCTCTGTCCAGGTGCCCCCAGGCAGTGACAGACCACACGTGTCTGCTCCCACCACGAGGAAGAGAGGCTTCCATACAGAAGGTGCTTCTCTGAGGAAAGCACCTTGGAGGGGGTGATCCGACGGGCGTCCTGAAAGATCTCTTTACTGGCCCTGTCCCCTGCTGGCTGTCATTATGGCCTCCAGTACATCTATCATCCCATCTTGGACTGTGCCTTGGACAGAGCTTCCCTTTCCCCTGAGCAGCTATTGCCTTGTGACGGCCTTGGCACCAGCCCCTTTTGGCCTCAGATCCTCATACCTTCTGAAGTTGCATGGCCCCACATGTCCGTGTGACTCCCCAGCCCGCCGGCGTGTTGCGCTCCCCGGGCACTGTCATACCCATTCCCGTGGCCAGTGTCTGGCCAGCACGCTTGCTCAGGCCGCTCCTGACGGGTGGTGTCCTAGTTGCTGTAATGCTGTCGGGGCTCTGAAGCACAGCCGTGTCCAGGGGGACGAGCCTTCCGTGGGGGGCCGTGGCCTCACTGCCGGCTCGCTCAGGACTCTGTCTCGCCTGGTACTGCTCTGGAGATGGGCGCACACACTCGTCCACATCGATCGGGAGAGCAGTGGTTCCCACAGACACCCCTCGGGCATGGCTTCCGTTCTAGACACGTGCAGCAAAGCCGGGGGGGTGGTAAACACCAAGGCTGTGTGTGCGATGTCCTACAGTTTCGAGATGTGCTGTGTGTGTTGAGAAAGTTCAGAGCGTAGCTGTTGTTGTTGTTATGTGCCGTCGAGTCGCTTGCGACTCATAGTGACCCTATGTACGACAGCCCCAAACCCTGCTCTATCCTGTGCCAATCGCACTGTGTCTGACACTCCCATCCCGATTTCCCCAGTCACT
>NW_006400098.1:1682010-1683143 GCF_000299155.1 Elephantulus edwardii | reverse complement strand
AAGCCCCAGAATCTTGGCCTCCAAGGAGTAGCCTGGTTTAACCCTCGTGTCCCTGAAACCTGCGCAGACACGGCATGGGCACGTGTGCTGTGGGAGGACTCACGCCCACTGGCTCGCTCTCCTTGTCTCAGCCCCACATCTTCAGCGTGTAAAACAGTGGTTACAAGTGCCTTTGAGAGAGGCCTGCCTGGAGGTTCCCACGGCTGTGCCGTCACCACGTCGTGCGTGCTGTCAGCCTGAAAACAAGGCCCATACCCTTCGGCAGTCCCTCCAGCCCCTGACAACCCGTCTGCTGTCTTCTGTAGGGTCTCCTGTGACCGGCTTAGTTCACTCATGGTAGTAGTTTTAGTGTTCACCCACCTTGCAGAAGCTCTGAGCGCCCCATCTGTCTACACGGCCGAGCTTCGTGGAAGTCAGCATTAGATCGAGTTTTGTCTGCTTGTTTGTTGTCGAGGATCTGGCCAGTCCTCGCCCCTGGGCTTGGAGGGTAGTGCCGCTAGGAGCGAGTGCGTGTACAGGTGTCTTGGGGAGGGTCTCTCCTTCCAGGAAGCCTTCCTTTCTCCTGGCCTGTCTCTTGCCCTTTGGGTTTTAGGAGCCCTGCCTTGTAACATTTGTGCCCTTGGTATTGGCAAGCGAGAGCGATGATGGCTTTCCTGTCCCTGGGGGGCCGGGGCCCGATGTCTGGGTCCTCATGGCTCTCCCTCCCCCAGCAACATTCCAACGCGTCCCAGTCCCTGTGCGACATCATCCGCCTGAGCCGGGAGCAGATGATCCAGGGGCAGGACAGCCCAGAGCCCGACCCGCTGCTGACCACCCTGGAGAAGTATGGCTTCTGGGTGGGCGGGCGGGCGGGCGGGGGCGCAGGGGTCAGCCAGGCCTCACCCCCTCGCCCCCAGGCAGGAGACCATCGAGCAGCTCCTGAGCAACATGTTCGAGGGGGAGCAGAGCCAGTCCGTGATCGTCAACGGAATCCAGGTGCTGCTGACACTGCTGGAGCCCAGGAGGCCCAGGTGAGGCAGCGCCAGGCCAGGCGGCCGGCTCCACAGCCTCCTCCCTGAGCCCCCGCCGCCCTGTGACGCGGGGGACGCTCTTCCCCGCCGCCCTGTGACGTGGGGTCCCCGCCGCCCTGTGAC
>NW_006400098.1:1677826-1681170 GCF_000299155.1 Elephantulus edwardii | reverse complement strand
CTCTTCCCCGCCGCCCTGTGACACACGGGACGCTCTTCCCTGCCGCCCTGTGACGTGGGGGACACTCTTCCCCGCCGCCCTGTGACGCGGGGGACGCTCTTCCCCGCCGCCCTGTGACGCGGGGGACGCTCTTCCCCGCCGTCCTGTGACGCGGGGGACGCTCTTTCCTGCCGCCCTGTGACACACGGGACGCTCTTCCCTTCCGCCCTGTGACACGGGGACACTCTTCCCCGCCGCCCTGTGAGGTGGGGTCCCCGCCGCCCTGTGACATCGGGATGCTCTTCCTAGCCGCCCTCGGACGTGGAGGATGCCCCTTCTGGCCGCCCTCTGATGTGGGGACACTCTCCTGGCCGCCCCGTGACATGGGGGGAGGCTGTTCCCATCGTCAGGATTGTCTTGGGCTCAGAGCTTTGTTCTTCGTCCCTCTTGGAAATGACGGGGTGGGTTGGGGTCAGAGGCCCCCTCGCTGCTTCTTGCCAGCAGCGCGCTAGCCAAGCCCTGTCCCCACGGCTGACGCATCGCACGCTCCGTGAGCCTTCCAGCAGGCAGTGCAGCTCCCTTGTCCACCAGCATGGGGTGACCACTTCTCCCCTGCTCCTGTTCCCCTGCAGGTCCGAGTCCATGACCATGAACAACTTCTTCTGCAGCGTCGATGGGCAGCTGGAGCTGCTTGCCCAGAGCGCGCTGGAGAGCCCTGCGTCCAGTGTGGGTGCCTTGCACGCCCTGCGGCCGCGGCTCAGCCACTTCCACCAGCTGCTACTTGAGCCCCCCAAGGTGGGTGAGGGTGGGGGTGGCCGCCCTCGGGGCCTGTGGGGTGAGGGCACCCCTTCTGGGGGCTGTGGGGGGAGGGCACCCCCCTCTGGGGGTTGTGAGGTGAGGACACCCCCTCGGGGGGCTGTGGGGTGAGGGTACCCCCTCTGAGGGCTGTGGGGTGATGGCGCCCCCCTCGGGGGACTGTGAGGTGAGGACACCCCCTTGGGGGGCTGTGGGGTTAGGGTACCCCCTCTGGGGGCTGTGGGATGAGGATGTCCTCCTCGGGAGACTTTGGGGTGAGGGCACCCTCCTCGGGGGACTGTGGGGTGAGGGCACTCCCTCTGGGGGCTGTGGGGTGAGGGTACCCCTTCTGGGCACTGTGGGGTGAGGGCACTCCCTCTAGGAGACTGTGTGGGGTGATGACGCCCCCCTTGGGGTCTGCCTCTAAGCTCACTTCCTGCCCTGTAGCTGGAGACGCTTCAGACCACATGGGGCAGCCTGGCCCCTCCGCTGGGGAACATGCGTCTGCACGTGGTCAAGCTCCTGGCCAGCGCCCTGAGTGCCAACGACATGGCCCTCACTCAGGAGCTCCTGGCGCTGGACGTGCCCAACACCATGCTGGTACGGGGGCTGGCAGGCTTGGGGTAAGTGGTATGTGGTGGGCCTGGGGCGAGGACCACTCCCGGGGGCCAGCCTGTGGCTTCTTCTACCCCCAGGATCTCTTCTTCTGCTATGTCTTCAACAACTTCCTGCACGCGCAAGTGGAGATGTGTATCAGCGCCATGCTAAGCTCTGGGCCCCCTCCCGACAGCAGCTCCGAGACCCCTGTCCCCAACCCCGTTGTCAAACACGTGAGTAGGGTCCTGTGGTGGGTGCAAGCCTGACTGTGGGGAGGGGCCCCGGGGCACAGGCCTGGGGGTGCAGATGTAGGGGAGGGGACAGGGCCCTGGGGCATAGATGGGGAGGTAGGGTGGAGAGGGGACTGTGGGCAGGGCCCTGGGAGCTGGCCTAAGGCTGTGGTAGGTGTGGACTTGCTGGGGCTCGGCTGTCGTGGGGAGGCTGAGCAGGGGTTGTCGGTGTGGGGGGTGTGGGGTAACTCCTGAAACCCGGCTGGGCGGGCCTCCCGGAGGCACGTGTGAGGAGAACGTAAGTGGTTTGTGCCCGTGTCGGTGTGCTGTGAGCGCGCACTGGAGCTCCCCGGTGACTGCACGCGGGGTGTGACTCCCCGTGGGACAGACGGGCTGATTTGACCCCCGGCCCGAGCTGCTCACGTCCCTCCACAGCTGCTCCAGCAGTGCCGCCTGGTGACGCGGATCCTGACGTCCTGGGAGGAGAACGAGCGCGGGCAGTGAGTGCCACCTTCCTCTGGGGGGTCTGGACAGTGTGAAGGGGAGGGTGGGGGGTGAGCGGTGGAGGGCAGGAGGGGCTCCGTGTGTGTGAGAGAGAGAGGGCCAGCTGTGTGTGAGATCCAACGGGGGCTGGGTGTGTGTGTGTGTGTGTGAGAGAGACACACACGTGGAGGGAGTTAGAGTGTGTATCTGTGATGTTGGGGGCCACAGAGGTGGTGTGTTTCTGTCTGATGCGGGGGCTGGTGAGGGTGCACCCAGCCGAGTCTCCCCTCTGTCCAGGTCTGGGGGAGGCCCACGGAAAGGCTACATGGGCCACCTGACCCGAGTGGCCAATGCCTTGGTGCAGAACGCAGAGAAGGGACCCAACGCCGAGCAGCTGGGGCAGCTCTTGAAGGGTGAGGAGCTGTTGCATGTGGAGGCGGCTCCGAGGTCCCCGGGGCGGGCAGGCGGCTGGCCCCCGCCCTCCGGCCTCACCGCCTCGTCCCGCCCCAAGCAGAGCTGCCGGAGGAGCAGAGGGAGCGGTGGGAGGCCTTCGTGGCAGGGCCGCTCGCCGAGACCAACAAGAAGAACACCATCGACCTGGTGAGGCTGCTGGGCGCCCCCTCAGCCGGGCGGGTGGGACATCCTGTCCCTGTCCTGGTGACGATGTCCGTCTGTCACCACCCGTGCCCAGGTGAGCACCCGCCCCCTGCACTCGTCCAGTGATGACGAGGACGACAGGCTCAAGGAGCTCAGCTTCCCTGAGGAGGCCGTGCTGCAGCAGGTGGGCTGAGGCCCCAGACTCCCCAGGCCCCCCCGTGCTCCTGTGCCCCATGTTCCTCTCTGTCCCCAGGCCCTCGGGCTCTCACGCTCCACTGGGCTCCCCATGCACTCCCCTGGACTCCTGCACCCACTCTCCCCCCGTGCACACTCCTCACAGTCTTTGTGCTCCAGGGCCCACCCTCTGTGATCCCCGTGCACTCCCCAGGCTCTCACGCCCACTCTCTGTGATCCCTGTGCACTCCCGGGCTCTCACGCCCACCCTCTGTGATCCCCTGCACTCCCCGGGCTCTCACGCCCACTCTCTGTGATCCCCGTGCACTTCCCGGGCTCTCACGCCCACTCTCTGTGCTCCCCTGTGCTCCACGCTCCACTGGGCTCCCCATGCACTCCCCTGGACTCCTGCACCCACTCTCCCCCCGTGCACACTCCTCACAGTCTTTGTGCTCCAGGGCCCACTCTCTGTGATCCCCGTGCACTCCC
>NW_006400098.1:1671724-1677396 GCF_000299155.1 Elephantulus edwardii | reverse complement strand
GTGGGTCCCCGTGCTCCCCCGGCTGCCCCTCACCTCACTGCCCCCTGCAGGCCTTCATGGATTTCCAGATGCAGCGCATGACCTCAGCCTTCATTGACCACTTCGGCTTCAACGATGAAGAGTTCGGGGAGCAAGAGGAGAGCGTCAAGTGAGTGCCTTCTGCCCCCTGAGCTCTGGGGTCACGGTGCACATTTCAGAGGTCCAGGAGTGAGGGTGGGGTGAGGGGCAGGCCGGCTGCCTCGGGGCGTCTGTGGTGCCCAGCTGCTGTCAGGGAGCCCTTCAGTCTAAGATCTGTGGTGGCTCCATCAGAAGGGGGAGATGTGGGACCAGAGCTCCCATTCTTGGGGACTCTACACGTTCTGGAAGCACATGGGCTGGGGAGACCACCAAGACGACTGCCTTACATAACCTCTGGGTGTGAAACCCCTAGTGTCACTAATGTCCTCCCAAAATTAAATAGTAGTTTAGCCTGACTGAAGAAAGTACTCTGAGGGCTGGGTGAGCAGCTTAGTTACTGGGGAGACGCAACAGTGGGGTGAGGATGGCCGCACAGCTCCAAGAAGCCCTTGGCAAGAAGAGACAGGGAGGTCCCTCTCGCATGTCCACACCCTTTACATCCCCCAGGGTCTCCACAGGGTAGAGATGAGACCGTCTGCTTCTGGGGGTGGGTGTGTATAAAATAAAAAAGGCAGCCTTGGAACTCTGGGAGAAGGGTTTGTGTGTGTGAGAGAGAGAGAGAGGCCTTAGAACTCAGGGAGAAAGGGGTACGTGTAAAATTAAAAAGGCAGCCTTGGAACCCCAGGGGGTGGGGGTAGGCTGTGGTGTGTGTGCGTGTGCATTTGTGTAATTAAAAAAAAGGCAGTGTTGGAACCTTGTGTGTATGTGTCGTGTGAGAGAGAGTGAAAGATTAAAAAAAAAAGGCATCCTTAAAAAATAAAAGCACCGTTGGAACCCGTAGGTGTGCTCTGTCAGTGGGACGTCGCGGGGAGTTGAGGTCACTCTGACAGGCGCGGATTTGGGGTATAATGCGAGTGTGCTGGAGGCTGAACCCAGTGCAGGGGAAAATGAGGGGCCTGGCTGTGGGAGGAAAGAACTATGTTGGGGTGCACGCTGACCTTCCACCACGCCCCGCGTCACGCTCCCCACCCCCTCTCCTCCCACCAGCGCACCTTTCGACAAAACGGCCAACATCACCTTCTCCCTGAATGCGGACGACGAGAACGTGAGTGCAGCCCGTCCCCTGTGGGTCCACGTGGGAAGCTGCGGGGCAGGGGTGGGTGGTCTGTGAGTACAGTACAGCCCACCTGGCCGCCCTCCCTCAGCCCAACTCCAACCTGCTGGAGATCTGCTACAAGGACCGCATCCAGCAGTTTGATGACGAGGACGAGGTGGAGGACGAGGAGGGCCAGGGCTCCGGGGAGTCGGACGGCGAGGACAGCGCCTGGCGGAGCGGCCAGCTGCACAGGGGCGCCCGCCTCCAGCACCAGAGTGTCCGGTGAGTCCGCCGCCTCCGTGGGTGGAGGCTCGTGCCGGCGCCCCGGGGTTCAGGTCACTGGTGACCTCACTGGGTTCCCTTCAGCCCTGGCTCGAGGGGCGCTCAGTGCTGTAGGGACGAGGCCACCTGCCGGCTGTTGCTCTCCAAGGTAGACGGGAGGTCAGGCGGGCCACGTGGGGTACTTGAACTTGAGATTTACAGGCGCGGGCCTGCTGGGTCGGTTCTGACTTGCGGCTGTGTCAGCATAGACTCTCCCCCGGGGGCTTTCGCTGGCGGGTTTTGCAGGAGCAGACGGCCAGGGCCCCCGTCTGTCCCAGAAGCCTGAGTGGCCTTGAACTAGCGTTTGAGGGAGCAGCTGAGCGTGCTGACCGCTTAGGTGGAAGCTGTACGCGGGACTGGGGAGGAGCGTCGATGGTCTTCGGATGTGTCTTGATCCAGTGCAACTCTGGATCTGGGGAGGAGTGTTTTGTGTCACTTTTCTTGTCAAAGAGGTGTGTGCGTACAGCATGACGTCGACACTCCAGCACGCAGCTCACGGCCACGGTGCCGTGGCCATGCAGTGCAGGGTCCCCTACCCTTCCCCCCTCAGAGCTCAGGTCAGTCTTGTCTCGTCATCTGGGAGGCATAGAGGAGGTGTGGAGTCTTGAACACACCACCCCACGCCCTGTGGTCTGGGAGGGGCAGGAAGACTAACTTTGGAGGTTTGGACATCCTCGGAAGGCCATCCTGCTGGGAAGTAATTGTTACACACACAACACAGCACACCCCATATTCTTCTTTTTCTTTCTCTCTCTCTCACTCTCACACACACACACACTCACTCACTCTCTCTCCTGTCGTAAAGTGGCTGTGACACATCCCGGCCACCCCCCGAGGAGCTCCCTCCTAGAGTGAAGGCACACACCCCACTCCCAGGAAGTCCCTGTGTCCTGTTGCCTCGTGTCTGGCCCACTGCTTCTCATCGGCTGCCCTTCCTGCTCCCATCTGCGCTGTGTGCCCCCGGGAGCGTGGGCACAGGGGGCGCTCAGCTCGTGCAGGGCTTGTGCCCACACCTGGCAGCTGAAGGATGTGGGCACTGCAGCCCACCTGCCGGGCCCTCCACCGAGGACGAGAGCTTCCATAGAGAAGTCCGCCTTGGAAACTCCTGGGGCCATCTGTCTGTCCAGGGTCTTGACGTGGGCGTTTGAGTTCACTGTGGAGGTACACCTGAGAAGTTGGGGTAGGGGGGCTCTGGTGATGTGCTCCGGGGAGTCAGGGCCTGGGAACTGCCAGGCTGCGGTTATCACGAGAAGACCGAGGCCGCCTGAGAACCAGTCACTGCACACCGGAGGGCAGTGTCACCTGGCACACGTGGCAGTGACCACAGAGCAGCCGGCTCGGTGTTCTAGAGAGTGGTGTGCGGGGTTGTTGGGTGAGGCCGCCTCCAGTGAAGCTTCCAGGCTGCAGCTGGCTTAGGTTACCCAGTAGGGCCCGAGTGTCTGTGCTCTGGGCCCTGGCCCGCTAACACGCTGGGTCATGCTGGGTGTCTGCTGCCCCGGCCCACGCTGGGGTGATTGATGCTGGGTGTCTGCTGCCCCTGGCCCACGCTGGGTGCGGGTGTCTCTGGCCTCCTTCATTCTGGAGACTGTGGGGTTTATGGAGGTCGGAGCTGGTGGCACAGTAGTTGGAGTGCTCCGCCGTGGGCCAGAAGGGCGGTGGTTCCCGTCCGCCTGCTGCCCCCTGGCAGAGATGAGCACGTGTGCGGGCGTCCAGGTGCTTTCTGCTCGGCCTCGCTGGGTCGAGCTGTCATCACCTCCGGTGGCGGGGGAACCGCAGGACGGTCCTCTCTGCCCCTGGAGCAGTGGGGAGCTCTGCTGGGGGGGTTCTCTAGGGAGGGGTGCTGCTGAGATAAAGACGCTGCCGGGGCAGCTCGGTGCCACTGTTGGCTGTGAGGAGAAGGACGGACGTCGTCCTCCCACGTGACCGATACGCCCCGAGACCTCCCCGCTCTGATCGAGGCAGGGGGAGGTCCCGCCTGCTGCCCGCTGAGAGGTTGTGGGTTCGTGTACACCAGGCGCTCCAGGCAGGGAGAGCGAGGCAGCCTGGTCTGACGGGTGTTCGGAGCCCTCCAAGCCCCGTGAGGTTCCACTCGCCCTTCTCTGCCCTGCAGGTTGTGGCAGGTGGTTTAAAATCACACATTTCTGCAGGTTTTGACAAGCCCACCCGGATGCGGCTTGTAGGCTAGCTCGTTTGTCCTTCGCTTCAGTTGTCCACAAAATGCTGGCGGGGAGATCATTTCCAGGGATGGAAACGGAAAGTAGAATCGAGGCGAACGGTGTCCTCTCGGCTTACGAGGCCACAAGTCCAAATCGAGGGTGCCAGCCGTTCAGGGAGGACCCCGGTCTCTGCTACCGGGCGTGTCCTCACCTTCCCTGGTGTGGGCACCAGGCCTGGCCCCGCGCGAGACCAAGCCCCCATGGCTGCCTGCTACTGAGGCAGCCCTCCTGGCGCCCTTTCCTCGGGGCTCCCTCCTCGCCTCCCCCTTACCGTGCCGGGAGAGGAGGTGCAGTCGCAGGCCGAGCTCTGGCTCAGGACCCCGGCCCCCCGGAATCACTTGACGTTCTAGGACTGGCGTCGTCCGAGAGCACACGCCTCGCTCCCCCGTGGTTTGCGGCCGCCCTGGTTGTCTATCGCTGCCGTAACTGAAGTCCCCTGCGTCCCCGCGGTGCAGGAGCTGAAGTCAGAATTCAGGGCGAGCCTGGCTCTGCGATTTCTGGGGCGTCCCAGAGATCCTGGGCTCCTGAGCATCTCCCGGGTGGCCTTCCCGTGGTGTGGCGTCTTGTCCCCCGTCCGTCTGCTCGCTTGTGTTTAGCCTCCTTATTTCCCGAAAGGGATTGACTCCCAGATCGGGTCCCCTGGCCGCTCCCCAGGAGAAAGGTGGACGGCCTCTGAAGCCCAGTGGAGGTCCCTGGGTTGGAAATGCCCTAAGGGCATGTTCTCTGGGGAGGACAGTGTAGAACTGGCCCATGGAGTTTCCGAGGCTGAAATGAGCAGCTGGTGGATTTGAACCACTGACCTTAGCAGCCCAGTGCTTAACCCGGTACGTCACCAGGGCTCTTTGACTCCGGTTGCTGTTGTTAGAGGTCCTAAGTGAGCTCCTCTGACGCCCACGTTTAGCAGAAGCTCCTCCGCGCCTCCTGTCCCGTCAGCTCGAGCCGCTGCGTCCACGCGACCGTGCTCGTTCACACACTGAACGCTCCCCTTCCCAGAAGGCCGCCGTCAGAGCGGTCAGCAGTCCTACACGTGTCCGAGGGGTGGGCCCTACTGCCGGACCCCGGGGCTCCTGGAGCTGCCCCTCGGGGACACGGAATCCGAATGGGTCCCGGCGAGGTGGCTTTGGCGTCTGCTTGCTTGTGCGTCTTCTCACGGCGACGTGTACCCCATGGTGGACGTCGCTGGACATGTGGGCTCTCCTGGTGTCCTCCCACTCTCAGAGCCCCTCCCCCATGTGTCAGCTCGTCCCCAGAGACGAGTGCCCAGCAGAGGGGTGTCTGCTGGGGACCTGGACGCAGGGCAGTGAGGCCGGCCCCACCTGGCCCCGGGAGGTTGGAGCTAACGTGGCCTTTCTCTGGGTAGGAGTGGAGGCAGCACCGACAGTGAGGAAGAGGAGGAGGAGGAAGAAGAGGAAGAGGAGGAGGATGTCAGCCACGTGGCGAGGGGAGGGGCCGGTTCCCCTTCCTACCTGAGTTCCGGTCCCCTGCCCACGGCATCACCACCTCAGGGTGAGTGGACGGGGCAGGAGAGTGAGGGGCCCAGGATGTCCTCCCGCCCCTGTGCTCAGCTCTCCTTGCTTCACACAGGCCCTGGCTGGACGGCCACCTTTGACCCAGTGCCTACTGAAGCCTCTGCACACCCCTGCATCTCCAGGGGTGAGGAGTCTGGCCCCGTGGTTGTGGCCCCCCAGGGCCCCCCCGATGGTCCCCAGGACCCACATACCCCAAGCCTGACTGCCCCCACGGCCAGCGAAGCCCTGCAGGTTAGGTGAGATTCGGTGAGGAGTCTGGGCGGAGGGGGGCAACTCCTGTTTGGGGACAAGGACTCGCCTCCACCTGCCACCCCCTCCTGCCAGGTCTAAGGACCCTGCAGTCCCCTCAGCACCTCAGGAAGCGGCCGCTGGTGGTGTCCCAGAATCTGCGGG
>NW_006400098.1:1668460-1670794 GCF_000299155.1 Elephantulus edwardii | reverse complement strand
GGAAGGCCCACAAGGGACCCCACACACTATGCAGTTAGGATCCCTTGACCCCCCCAACCCCCATCCCAGCGAGGGCTGCCCCGTCACTGCTGTGGACTCTGCTGCCTCCGCACGTGCCCTCTCGTAGACGCCTCACTCTGCTCTCTCGCCCACAGCCCCCTGCCAGGCCTTGATCAGCGTTGGGGACCTCCAGGCCACCCTCAGTGGGATGCGTGGCACCCCCAGCTCCTCAGACAGGTGACAGGCGGGTGCCATCAGATCCTCCGTGGTCTCGGGGACCGCCTCACTCCCTGCCCCGAGTCCTGTCCCTGCCCCTCACGCCCTAGGTTGTGCCTTGGGCAAGGTCTTCCAGCGGGGGGGGCTCAGGCGGCAGGAAGAGCCTGTGTACGGAGCACTTGACCTGCTCTGCCCTGTGGGGCGTGGGGCCCTGTGGGGCCCTGCTCCTGTGACTGCCCTGACAGATGCCCTGGTGTGTGGGAGGTGAGCAGGTGCCAGGAGGGGCTCTCATGTCCCTGACGTCCCTTCTCCCCAGTGCAACCAGAGACCCCTCTACCTCTGTCCCAGCCGGGGCGCAGCGGTCCCCTGTGACCACCGAGAGGGAGGCGACTTCGGAGCCCAGGGGGCTGTCCCAGCGCCAGAGGTGAGCAGCAGTGCAGCTGGTGGGTGGGCGGGGCCTCGTGGGCGTGAGCTGACCAGCTGCCCTGTCCTGACAGCACCCAGGCCCTGCAGCCGTCTCCAGTGCCTGATGGCTCTCCCCTGGGGGAGCCCCCAGCGCCCGGCTCCCCGTGAGTGTGGCCGTGCCCGATGGTGTGTCGTGGGTGGTGGGCAGCGGGTGGTCATCCGCATTCACCCAGCGTGTCCCTCTGTTGCAGGTGACCCCCGGGTCTGATGGTGACGGCCACGGCATCCATGCTCCTGTGGACTCTGCCTGGGGTGGAGGTGGGGCCGGATCCTGGCCCCACTTCCCTGCTCCACCCTCAGCCCCCACCTTCGTTCTCTCTGGGCTCCCAAGAGTCGGTGCCCGGGGGGACCACCTCCATCCCCATTTGCACTGAGAAATGACGGGGCTTTGCCTCCTAGAATAAAGATATAGAGAGTTGACTACAGAGTGAGGAGAGAGAGCCCTATATTATATATTCTATATACACGGACTGTGGAGCAGAGGCGGCGGGCGGGCGCCTGGGGCTCAGCCTGGCCCCCGAGCGCAGCTGCCCCGTCTGAAGTGAGAGGCCTTCCCCGCACTCACCCCTTCTCATAGCGGGTCTTCTGGGGCAAGCTAGGAGGGTGGGGAGTTGGGGGCCAGTGGGCCAAGCCTTTGCCAAGCCCCCTTCTCCCCTAACAGTATCGACAACCTAGGAAACCGTGGTCCCTGCTCAAGACGGGGCTGGGGGTCCCACCCAGGGGGGCGCCTGTGACATCCCCCTGAGGCCCCGCACACCCCAGTGATGCCCCTCTGGCCCCAGGCGGGGGTCTGGCCGGGCCTGCGGATCCTGAGTGTCTAGGGCTCTAGCCCCAGCTGCCAAGTGACCTTGTCCCCGTGCCCTGTCCCCGAGCGAGCCGCGTGAGTGTGCGTATCTGTACGAGCTTTATTTCATATTGCAAATACAATAAAGGAAATCGTTGACGACCGCTGGTGCCGCCGGCTGTGTGTGGGTGTGGGGGGCCAGGCCGCAGCCCCTCTCCTGGCTGACACGAGAGCAGCTGCCTGAGTGGTGAAGTGAGAGCACAGCCGAGTCCTGTGACCAGTCCTGAGTGCCGTCCCCCTAGGTGCCAGGCCGAGGGCTTGCGTGCTCCCTGGTCACCGTGGGGCCTGCTGCCTGCCGGGCTCGAGCGTGCCTGACGCCCATCTCCCAGACCCTGAGACGGCACAGCCAGCCACTGCTCCGAGCCTGTGCACCCCATCACTTGGCACGGCCCTTGATCCAAGGTCCTCGGGGTCCCAGCCCCCTGCGATCCCCGGTCACTGCCCGATGCTCACCGAGGTGGTCGTGCTGAGCAGGTGCGCACAGCACGGGGGCTGGTGGCCAGGTGTCCTCACAGCCTCACGGCCACTGACAGCCTGCACCTCACACTGTCCTCCCGTGAATACCGCGGGCGGGGGCCCTGCCTTCCGTGAGTGTTCAGGGGGGATCCTGTCCTTCAGTGAATACTTGTTGGGAAGTCTTTTTCTTTTACAAGCACCTGCGGAGGTCTTTCTCTTCTGCGAGTACTTAAGACGGTGTGGGGGGTCTCTCCTTTCCTGTGGGTACATGTGGAGGATCGGATCTTCCGTGAACACCCGGGCGGGGGTGGGGAGTGGAATGGTTCTCTCCATGGGCATGTGGGTGGGAGTGG
>NW_006400098.1:1666323-1668053 GCF_000299155.1 Elephantulus edwardii | reverse complement strand
TAGGGGGTGGTGCTCTGTCCTGCAGGGTCAGGGGCCCTGAGGGCCATCAGTGCTGCCAGGCCTGTGTGCTCTCTTGGCACAGTACGTGGAGAGAGGTCGCTCTGCCATCTGTCTCCCGCACCGACCATGCCTGGTCCATGCCTGGTCCATGCCTGGTCGTAGGCCGGCCTGGACTTGTCCCCTCTCCCCAGGGAGCAGGCCGCGGAACACCACCCCAACTCCTTCCTATTGGTCAGGCCACTCAGAGGGGCTCGCAGCCCCCAGTCGGTGGCAGGGTACAGGTTGCGGAGTGACCCCGGGGTCTTGGTGGCACCTTATCAGCCAGTGCCAGGCAGGGCTGTCCCCAGGCTGAGGTGGCATCTCCCTGTACCCTCTTATCAGTCCCAGAGTCCACAGGACGCTCCTCTGGGTTAACGTGTAACCATGCACCCTCCCCACCAGCCCCCAAAGCCACTGGCCCCCATCAGAGGCGGCCGGGGGTGACAGCAGCAGCATGGACACCAGGGCTAGGGACCTGCCCAGAGAGCCCGGCCTCATAGCCCACGTGAGAGCTCCCGGTGGGAGGAGACGGGGGCCCAGGACCTGGCCACGAGCTGCTGGCTAAGGAGCCCTGGATTGAGTAATCAGCCAGTGTCTTTGGGTTTGGGGAGTCCTGGCCCTGGACAGGCTGGGTGACAGCAGGGATGGGCAGAAGCCCCGCACCTGGGCGCTGCCCTGGCTGGGCTCGGGGAGGCTGGGGTGACGGGTGTGAGGACTTGGCTGAGGACGGCCTACTGGACTCGGGTTCCGGGGTTCAGTGACCCTCTCCCCTGCGCCCTAAGATCCTGCGTGTGGCCTGGTCACTCAGCCCCTTCCTCCTCACCTGCGCTGCCTACTTCTGGTTCTGGATCCCCGAGGCCCCGCCGTCCCTGACCGGGGCCCTGGTCAAATGCCTGCCGGTGCTCAGCCTTGTCCTCTTCCTGCGGGTCCAGGCCCCACGTGGGCGCTACACCACCCTGCTCCAGGCGGCCCTGCTGTGCTCGGCTGGAGGGGACGCGTGCCTCATCTGGCCTGATGGCTTCCTGTACGGTGAGCGGTGGTCCCCATGACACCTCACAGACAGGGCTCCCTATGGGACGTGCGAGTACAGAGGAGACAAGCCACACAGGGAGGGGTCCCAAGCACCTGCCGTCCACTGGCCCGTGGGGGGTGGGCAGAGGCAGCCCTCCCACACGCCAGCCCCGGCCCGTGTCTTCACCAGCTTTGGTTCCAGGGGGTTGGAGAGACGCAGCCTGAAGAGAGGGGGTACAGTGCTGGGGACGGAGCTCTGGTGATGTGGCCGTTAGACTGTGCGGCTGACTGAAAGGGCGGCGTCACGCTGGGGCTTTGAGGCGGTTGAGAACAGCTCAGCACCTGCTGTCGAGGGGTTCTGCGCCCCGTGCTCATCCAGCAGATCTGTTGTAGAGTTCACACACAGGGGAAGCCCCGGTGGTGTGTTGGGGGACGCATTGAACTGCTAACCCAAAGCTCAGAGGTTTGAATCCACCGGCCGCAGGGCAGTGGGTTGGGTCCTGGGGTTAGGAGGGAGCTGGCAGAGTCCAGGTCCGACTACACTGGGTACTGCTCCCCAGAGTCCAGACGGGTCCATGTCCGCCGAGAGGACAGTTGGGAGGAAGGAGAGAGGTGCTCACTCAGGCCACGGGGTTGGCTGGCCTTTAAGAAGGGGCTGGATCTGGGGTGTGGACCCCCCC
>NW_006400098.1:1641947-1666178 GCF_000299155.1 Elephantulus edwardii | reverse complement strand
CTCTGGTGGCCTAGTGGCAGGAAGCTGCACTGCAGTCCCAGAGATGCACGGTTCAAATCCACCAGATGCTCTGCTGAGGAAGGAGGGACAATCTCCTCCTGTACCGGTCAGATTCCATTTGACGGTACACCACACAAAAATAATAAAAAATGTAAAAAAAAAAAGAAAAGAAATGACAGCACCCAACACCGGCGGCAGGGTCACGGAGGAGAGGACTGTCGGGGCGGGCAGGGGACCCCAGGGCCACCTGAAGACCAGGCAGACCCTGTCTGGGCAGGCAGGTGACCCCAGGAGCCAGGCCACCAGAGGACAGCAAGGTAGACACCGTCGGGGCGGGCAGGAGACCCCAGGGCCATCAGAAGGCTAGGCAGACCCCGTCGGGGCAGACAGGCGAGCCAAGGAGGCAGGCCACCGGAGGATAGCAAGGTAGACCCCGTCGGGGCAGGCAGGGGACCCCAGGAGCCAGGCTAGCAGACCCCTCGTTGGGTCAAGCAGGGGACCCCAAAGCTACCAGAAGGCCAGGCAGACCCCATCGGAATGGCTGGAGCACGGTGTGGTGGTGAGCTGGCCCCGGCTGCTGGAGGGCTCAGGTGGTTTGTACTCGGCCAGCATTGAGCTGCTAACCGCAAGGTTTGTGGTTCAAACCTACCAGCTCTTTCTGGGAGCCGACCAGCTTGTCCCATGTCCCATGAAGCTTTGTGGCCTTGAGACCCTAAGGGGCCGCTCTCCCCTGCCCTACAGGGTGGTGGCGACTCGGAGCGGTGGGGTTTTGGGGTTACCAACCGGTTGTAGGTCAGCCCCTCCCCCCAGGATCTCTGGAGAGGTCTGCAGTGCTTCCAGGAAGACCCCCTTACCCTCCCAGCTGTTGGGTGGGTCTGCTTCACAGCAGCTCTGTAACAGACTGCCCCCGTTACGGAAGCCCTTAGCCCCATTTGCCTCCCAGGCAGCGGCTGGTGGATTCGAACAGCTGACGTTTCAGTTAGAAGTGCTTCACCCGTGGCTCCAACGGTGCCCTTCATAGCAACGACAGGGAGGACGCCCTGTGGAGGAGTCCTTGCCCCACTTGGGGTCACCTTGACACTGAGCTTGTGTGAGGTGACGTGAGGGTGGGGGAGTGGTTGGATGGGGGGCCACCCCCTCACCGTGTGCCCACCTGCCCACAGGCATGGCCGCCTTCGCTGGGGCGCACCTCCTGTATGTGACCGCCTTCGGCTGGCGGCCACCGCGGCTGGCCACGCTGCTGCCCGTCGGCCTGGCGTGCAGCCTACAGTACGGCCTCCTGCTGCCCCACCTGCCCTCGGACCTGGCGCTGCCCGTAGCGGCCTATGGCCTCGTGCTGGCCACCATGCTGTGGCGAGGGCTGGCCCGCGGGGGCAGCGCCGGCCCGGGCGGCCTGCTCTTCACGCTCTCGGACGCCGTGCTGGCCTGGGACGCCTTCGCCTGGCCGCTGCCCCACGCCCGCCTGCTGGTCATGAGCACCTACTACGCCGCCCAGGCCCTCATCGCACTGTCCGCCGTCGGCGGCCCGAGGCCCAAAGCCAGCTGAGCGGGGCCCTCCACACCCGAGGACACTGTGGGGACCACATGGCAGCCTGCCAGGGCCCCCTGGGGCGCCCTCTCCACCGAGTGTCCCTCCCTGCCCACTGGCACCAGGCTCTTTTTCTGAGTAAAGTGGGCATTGAAATGGTGCAGCCTCCTTCTGTGGGGAGGAGTGTGGGCAGAGGGAATGCCACCGTTAATGCCAGACCAACCACACGGCCACCGAGGACGGGGAGGCTGTCACCCTCCGAGCTGGCTTCTGAGTAAACGTTTGCCGGAGGAGACTAATCGTCCTTCCTTGGAGCTGCTGGTGGGATCGAACCACCAACCTGTCAGCTGTCAGCACAGCATGCACCAGAGCTACAGTTAATGGCAGTGACATTTTTGGAAGCACTGGGGGGCCCGGGGCTTCTGGGGCATCTTGGAGAACACTCAAAGCCCAGTGGGGATCCATGGCTCCTGTTACAGGGGAGGTCTTTGCTGGAGCTGAGGCCCACACGAGACAGGTCCCATGCCACGTGGGGTGAGGAGGGCCTCAGCTGATGACGGGGCCTTGGAGCAGGTGGGCACGTGGCTCGAGATACAGCCCCACCCCGGCTGGCCACCCTCCGCAAGCCGCTCCCCTTTGTGGACCTCAGGTTCTGTGCTGCGGACGTGCGGGGTCAGGGCTGTGCTCCGAAGCCCTGCTCATTGCCTGCTGTCTGTGAAAAAACCTTCACGCACGATAGGCGCTTGAGGACTCGGGCCAGAGATGAGACTGCTTTCCATGATGTGCACTGAAGGGCTCCTAATGGGAACTCTTGAGTAGGGCAGAAGGATAATACCCTTGACTGCTGGCTGAAAGGTTGGTGGTTCGTATCTGCCTGGAAGACTCATGGAAGAAGGCCTGTCTGTCTGCCGAGAGAGCAGAGCCACTGGCAGCCATGTGGAGTAACAGACTTAGTTTAGCACACAAAGATATTTCAGAACTGACCTGATAGCATTGGTAGACGGGGAAAGAAAAAAACAGATGTCTACATTCCAGGATGTGCCTTAGGGACTCTTCGAGCAGTGAGGGGACCTGTATCCCAAGATGTGCACAAAGGGACTCTGAAGGCAGAGAGGAGACCTCTACACTGTGTGAAGCGCATTTAGGGCCAGTGAGCCAGGGAGGAACACAGGACTGCAGATGTGTGGATGCAGAGGTGGGAGGTAAAGGATGATGGTGAGGAGAGACCGATTGGAGCTGGTAGGAAATTCCAACTGAGAGCCTCCTGGGAAGAGTCTTATCTGAGCAGAAGCTGAGGGAGACAGATGTGAAGGGGTAGATGCTCACGCAGAAACCTCTCCTCCCCCGAGACCACACAGAAGGCTGGAGAGGAGGCTTGGCCACGGGAGTGTGCATTCCAGGGCTTCAGTGGGCTCAGTCAGGGACCTGGGGCTGCCAGCTACTGTTGGGAGTCTCCAGGGCCTGGGGAAAGGGAGGAGAGGCTGAGGGGTCGGGACTCCCGGGCCCAAGGGAAGTGGGTGGGGGTCGGGACTCCTGGGTCTGAGGGAGGTGGGCTGGGGGTCGGGACCCTTGAGTCCAAGGGAGGAAGGGTAGGGGTCGGGACTCAGGTCCGAGGGTGGGCTGGGGGTGAGGATTCCTGGATCTGAGGGAGGTGGGCTGGGGGTCAGGATTCCCGGATCTGAGGGAGGTGGGCTGGGGGTCAGGATTCCCGGATCTGAGTGACGAGGGCTGGGGGTCAGGATTCCTGGATCTGAGGGAGGTGGGCTGGGGGTGACGACTCCCAGGTCTGAGGGAGATGGGCTGGGGGTCGGGACTCCCGGATCTGAGGGAAGTGAGCTGCAGGGTCAGGACTCAGGTCCAAGCAAGGAGGGCGGGGAGCTGGCTAGCACAGCGAGGAGGTCGGGGAGGTGGTCAACACACCTCTGCCCACACACCCATTTGTGCCTGGTCTGTGCTGCCATCGCTCAGAATCTGGCCTCTAAGCCTCTCACATCATTCCTTGTCGCTGAATTTCTCAAAAGTGGAATCTGGCCTCTCACGTCATTCCTTTCGCTGAGTTTCTCAGAAGTGTGACTGCACTGGGTTCTGGCACATCCACTCACCCTCCTTGTGCTACAGGTCCAGGGGGTGGGGGAGACAGGGTACACACCAAGGCCCTGCTTCATGGGACCAGGCAGCTCTTTGGACACTCTATGACCCTGCCCTGCCCTGTTCCCACCTCCCAGACCCAGCCTGACTGTCTTGAGGCATCTGGACTAGGGTAATCGACCCCAGTGGGGAGAAAGGATATATTTCAGCTGCGAGGCCCCCCAAAGCCTCAGGCTGTGAACCAAACAGTAAACTGAGTCCACGAGCTGCTTGTCAGGAGAAAGCTGGTCCGTCTCCAGCCTCAGAGATCTGGGGGTGTGTGGGGAGAGCCACCATGAGGTCGGCAGTTTGTTATGATGGGAGAGCAGGCAAGGGGCACAGCAGATCCCCCCCAGGCTCACACACGACCCCCTGGGGTCCTGGGCCCACAGCTGGTGCTGTACTGAGCTGGACACCCAGCCTGTGGGCTCTTGAAACCTCAGAACAAGCGCAGAGTGAGCTGAAGTGCACCCCCCTCCTCACAGGATTCTGGCACCTTTCCTCCAAGCCAAGCTGTGGTCGATCCCTCACCACCACAGTGCAGGGGTCTCTGTTCTTCAGTCGCATCCATTGTCCAGCTTCCTCAAGCACATGAAGCAGTTGAGGATTCTGAAGTTTGGGGCGCGCAAACCTTAGTCCTCAAAATGACACCTTGGCTTTTAACACTTTTTAAAAGAGGCCAAATACGGGGCCCAAAGAGACCAAGAAGGCAGCATATTTGCCCAGTGCAACACAGAGTTCTGTGTCTTTGCAGCTTCAGGATTGTGGATCCGCAGAAAAGGCAATCTTTTGAGGAATTCAGTCTTGTGACTTGTTTGAATGGGACAAGACACACTGAGCATTACAAGTGCAAAGCCATGGAAGAATTTACATCAGTGGGAAACCAAATTTCAAGCTAAATATTAATGATAATCCAAATGCTGTATCAGGATGTGAGGGAAGCGGCAGATACAAGCTGGAATTACCCCTGAAGAGCCAAGGCAGACCGTAGCTGTTTTCCCAATTTTTGGATTATATTTCCAAACCCCTCGCTCCTGAGTCAAGCATAAGATTTCCAATAGAGCTTCATTTGCATAGAATTATCTTTGTGATTTGCTCCCTGGCGATTTTCAATAAAGACACAGAGAAGCTAGGTTTAGGGCTTCAGTTCTTTCAACTGTTCACCCCTGCTTTAGCTCTCTGCTTTCTCCTCCATTCTTGGTGTCCCATCTAGTCTTTTACTACCCTCGGTCAACAACATTTATCCTTACGCTAAGGAGGGACTATTGTCCAACAAGAACATGAAAAGGCTGTGTGTGTGTACTCATTACCGAGTAGCAACTAGCTCCTAAATGACCCTCTAACGGGTTTTCAGAGGCTGGAAATTGTGAGGGAGGAGATTGTCCCTCCCCGCTCCTCCAGAAAACAGCTAATGGATTTGAACCACCTGCCTTTGGGAGAGCAGCACAACTTACCCACCGGGCCTCCAGAGCTCCCTATCTACCTACTAGTCAAATTCATACTTTAAAGACCTCAGACAACCATGAGATATCATCTCACCCCAGTCAGAATAGCAAAATTTAACAGAACAGCAAGCAACAAATGCTGGCGAGGTTGTGGAGACACTGGAACCCTTATTCACTGTTGGTGGGAGTGTAAAATGGTGCAACCACTGTGGAAGGCAGTATGGCGCTTTCTCAAAAAGTTGCAAATAGAGATACCATTTGACCCAGCAATTCCACTACTGGGAATATATCCCAAAGAGACCATAACTGACATCCAAGCAGATATATGCACACCCATGTTTATTGCGGCTTTGTTCACAATAGCAAGGAGTTGGAAACAACCCAGATGCCCATCAACAAACAAATGGATAGAGAAGCTGTGGTATATTCACACAAAATACTATGCTGCATTGAAAAACAAGGAACTCATGCAATATTATTCAAAATGGGTGAGCCTGGAGGACATTATGCTGAGTGAAATATCTCAGTAGCAAAAGGACAAATATTGCATGGTGCCACTGCTGTAAAATGGGACTGATATCAGGGTGGGGTTAAGACTGAGAAAAACTGGATAAATTGTGTATACTGCACTGAAACAGATGAGGGAGTGAATAATTTAAAAGCAATGTTTGATAGGGTATTATGGTTATCACAAGAGTCCACAATTAAGGTTGCATAGTGGAATGTACTTGGGGCGGTGGGAGGGGTGCAGGGGGATTGTGTACCAAGGAAGGAGTGTTTCTTTTACTTTTGAAAGAGAGGAGCGAACTGGGCGGGGGGAAGGGGGGTGGAGGGCTGGGCGGGGAGAGAAGTGCAGCAATGAATGAATGGAAATCCAAAATCTCTGTAAATGCTCATTAAAATTATTTTTAAAAAAGGAAGGGGAAAAAAAAGACCTCAGGTTCCTTCGAGGCAAAGACGATAAATAAAGCTTTGTTCACATGCTTTAGGCATGTTGCTAAGAGAAGCTGTTCTGGGGACAATGTATTTGGAAAATGGAGGAAGGCTGATGGAGAGGAAGACCCTAGTTGAGACGGAATGGCACAGTGACTGCAGCAGTGGGCTCGAGTGTCGGAGACTGAGAGGCTGGCACCGGAGAGGACGGGGTGCAGAGCTGTCCCTACGGTCACTAGGAGTCATGCTTGACAGCCAGCACCCAACAACCAGAGCCTGAAGCAAATGCTGGTCCCAGTAACTTCTTAAACAATGAAATGTTTCCAAAAACAGGAGTAAATACTTGCAGTTAATTTGATGAGGCCGGTGAGGCTTGGTAACAAGAGACAGACAGGAACACACCAGCACCCAGCCCCGCCATCGAGCCAGTTCAACAGGAATGAAGAGATTCCGGGTTGCCTGATGTCTGACAAAGCATCATTGTGGATCTGAGGAGCAGCTGGTGGGTCTGAACCACTGAACTTGTGCTTAACAGCCAGCTTCTTTAACAGCTTTGCCGCTAGGTCTCTCTCTTAAAAGTTGCAGACTCCTACAACTTAGTGCACAGACTGAAGACTCCCTTCAAAATAACCATTCAAGTCCCACCTGGGGTACTAAAAACAAAAGAAAACCAAAAAAAGCACCCGCCACCATTGACAAAACTGAACTCAGCAACACAGCAAAAGTGTTCACTGTAACCAAGGGAGGTTGATATCAAGAACGCAAAATTGCTTTATGTTTGAAAATCAACCTTTGTTAGTCACCACAGTAACAGATTTCATAAAAAGGGGTGGGGGATAAATGCAGAGAAAGCATTTGAGAACATTCAACACTGTTTATGATCTAGATAAAAGATATTTTTTAAAATGCATAGTAAAATCTTTATTAAATCTTCACATAATTTTCTCCTGCCTCAAAAAACAGGTCTTAGGACTGCTATGAACTTATCAAGGTATCTGTATGGGAAAATGTCTCTTTGAGTTCCTATATTCGTGTGTTTCTCTGTATTTCTTCTTATTCTCTCTTTACCATTAATTATTTTTTAAAATTTTTTTCGTGTGTGTGTGTACCGCCAAATTGGATCTGACCGGTACAGGAGGAGATTGCCTCTCCTTCTCCAGCAGAGCATTTGGTGGATTTGAACCACGTACCTCTGGGATTGCAGTGCAGCTTCTTGCCACTAGGCCACCAGAGCCCCCTTTAACCATTATTATTTTTTTTAATGACCTAAAATTTTACTTAGCTGGAAAATTCTTGAATATGTTTCTTGATAACCTTTTTTTTGTTGTTGTTGTTTTTGTCCAGCATATTCTTCCCATTTAATTTTTTTCCTCATTCATTGTTGAACATTTTCCTCCCTGCCCACCCCTCGCTTTTCTCTTTGGAAAAAAAAAATTCTTTCATTTTTATACAATCTCCCGGACCCCTCCCCCGCCCCCAAGTCCACAGTCCACTTTACTGTGCATTTCTTTTTCTGGAATCTTGTAATGAAAAGAATACCTAATGCCTTATCCCATATCCCTTTTAAATAGTTCTCTCCCTCATCTGTTTCAATGCACTGTACATAATTTATCCCCTCTGTCTCAGTCTCCCCCCAACCCCGGGGTCAGTCCCGTTTTAAAAGAGTGGCATTCTGCGGTATTTGTCCAATAAAGATCTATTTTAGGCGAGCTCTGGTGGCCTAGTGGCAAGAAGCTGCACTGCAATCCCAGAGGTGTGCGATTCAAATCCACCAGATGCTTTGCTGGAGAAGGAGGAACCATCTCTTCCTGTACCAGTCAAATCTGATTTGACGGTACACACACACACACAAATAATAATTTTAAAAAACAAAGAATTTTTTTTTCTAAAAAAGAAGAGCATCTGTCAAAAAAAATCTATTTAATACTCACAGCAAACTAGGAACAGAAAGGGAAGTTCCTCGCTTTGATAAAGGCGCCTGTGAGAAACCCACAGTCGGTCTCATGTTTGATGATGCAATTCTTTTTTTTTTTTTTTTTTTTTTTTTTAATTATTTTGTGTGCGTGTACCGTCAAATCAGATCTGACTGGTACAGGAGGATATTGCGCCTCCTTCTCCGGCAGAGCATCTGGTGGATTCGAACCGTGTTTCTCTGGGATTGCAGTGCAGCTTCTTGCCACTAGGCCACCAGAGCTCCCCTGATGATGCAATTCTGAGTGCTTCCTCTAAAATGAGCAGAAGTGGCGAGCTCTGGTGGCCTAGTGGCAGGAAACTGCACTGCAATCCCAGAGGTGTGCGGTTCAAATCCACCAGATGTTCTGCTGAAGAAGGAGGAACAATCGCCTCCTATACCAGTCAGATCCAATTTGATGGTACACACATAAATAAAATAAAATAAAATGAGCAGAAGTACTAGAATGCTCGCTCTCACCACTTCAGGGTTCTCTCAGATAAAAAGATACGATGGAAAAGAAAGAAGCAGAGGAGAAAAAGAGGTAATGCGGCTCTTATCTGCAGATGGAATCAATCCAGGAACATAACCAAATAAGGAAAATGAGTCCATCAAGCTGACTTCTTGTTATGTGCCACCCAGTCGCCTGCCACTCATAGTGGCCCTCTGTACAACTCTGAAGCCTGCCCTGTCCTGAGCCAGTCTCACTGACTCCAACCCACCTATGACCATTGTCCCAGTTCTTCCTCTCCTGTGCTGCCCCTCCACCCTTCTGAGCATGATGTCCTTCTCCAAGGATCGGTCCCTTCTGGCCACATGCACAAAGTATGTGAGCTTCAAAATCTTAGCCTCCAAGAAGAAACATGGTTTCACGCTCTCCAAGACAGATGTTTGTTTTCTTGGCATTCCATAGCGTGTATGTTCAAGACTCTTCTCCAGCACCACAATTCAAAAGCATCAACTCTTCTATCATCCTTAGTTATTGCCCAGCTTTCTGATGCATAGCAAGTAATTGCAAAGACCATGGCCTGAATCAGGTGCACCTTAGTCTCTAGACTGATATCATTGCTTCTCAGTACTCTGGAAAGGTCCCTGACAGCAGATTTGCCTAATGCAATACTTCTTTTGATTTCCTGACTGCCGGTGCCAAGGGTGTTGATTGTGGAGTCAAGCACATTGTAATTGTTAGCCTCAACCTCTTCTCCATCTATCATGGTGCTGTCAGTTGGCCCAGTGGTAAGAATCTTGGTCTTGGTGTTGAGCCTCAATCCATGTTGAAGACTACAACCCTTGACCTTCTGCAGCAAGCTAACTAGGACTCAGCAATTCTGTGAACAGCAGATGCAAACCCTGCCTCGTCCTGCATCCTATCGCTGATACACTCAAGTCCATTGTCACGATTACTGTGTCAGTCCATTTTGTTGGGAATCTTCCTCTCTTTCACTCACCTTGTACTTTTCCAAGCATGTTGTCCTTTTCCAAGGACCAGCCCCTCCTGGCAACATGCTCAAAGTGAGAGAAAGTTTCATCATCCTGGCCTCTGAGAACTACCCTGGTTTCACGTTCTCACAGACATTATTTGTTTGTTCATTTGGCCGTCCGTGAGGTCGTCAGTACTCTGCAGCACCACGTTTCAAAGGCGTCCGTTCTTCTGTTCTTCTCGTCATCCCACTTTCAGATGCATTACTTATACATTCTTGGTGTTCTGTCCTGTTATTAACACTTACTAATATACTTTACCCTCGGTCTGCAACAGTGGGCAGTTCTACTTGATCGCGTGGCCTTGCTGTGAGTTGCCGCCAACTTGGTAATTTTAGGGTGCTGTCCAGTTGGAAGCAACTCATACAGCTGACCGGTGGGTCTTCAGAGGCTGTGAATTGCCCAGGAAGAGATTGGTCCTGTTTCTTCCCCATGAGCAGCTGCTGGATTTGAACCGTAAGCCTTTGGGTTGGCAGCACAATCCCTTACCACTAAGCCACCAGAGCTTCCTGTCACTTTGACGTGATGGTACCTAACAAAACATCTAGTGGGTAGGTCTGGAAAGATAGATAGATAGGTAGATAGATAATAGATGATAGATAGATAGATAGATAGATAGATAGATAGATAGATAGATAGATGATAGATAGATAGATAAAATGCAACACAAAGAATAACGAAGACTTTTCAGGGTACCGCCGTGTAGAGGACATTGGACTGAGCAGAAGAAATAAATCACAAAAGGATGAATGTTGTCCGGGATCCACTTCCTAACGATGGTTTGCACGCAGAAAGATTCTTGGGTGGTGACCATGGATAAGAAGGGCAGGAGAGGAGACTGAAAAGGTTTAAGTAGATTTTCAAAAGACAAAACAGGAGAGCTTCTGATTGGTGCTATGCAGAAGACGCAGCTAGCTGTTGGTTAGAAGAGAAGTCTGAAGTCACTAGGGAGAGCTCGCTGGTGAAACACAGGCAGTGAGGTGGGGCCTAGAGATGGTTTGTGTGTGTGAGATTCCATTTCTTCCTCTTCATTTAGGCAAGGTGGTGGTGGGGATCCTTGAGTTTGAAGTTCTGTAGGAGAAAGACTTGGGCTCAGGATCCTGGACCCCAGAGATGTTCTGGTAAGACACGAGCGGAGTAGACCTCAGGGCCTGGTGACCACAGCTGCTGCTAGTGAATGTCCCCTCCCAAAATGTGAGGGGCGAGGAGACTGGACTCGGGAGCTGAGGAAAGAGGGCCTGGACTCCAGTGTGTCAGAGAGAAGGGCGTGGGGCCTGGGACTTGTGAGTTTAAGGCAGAAGAACGTTCATATCTCCACTTCCACATCCTTGAGGCAACATTTGTGCGAGGCTTGACTCCTGCTGAAATCAATGTTTGAGTCTTGTCAGCCCCAGCTGTACACGCGTGTCTCTCTGGTTGAGGGACCTGACCCCCCCCCCCAGGCCACCACTACTGTTCTCCCAATGGGATAGTTTTTAAAACGAGAATCCAGGCGAGCTCTGGTGGCCTAGTGGCAAGAAGCTGCACTGCAACCTCAGAGGTACAATGGTTCGAATCCACCAGATGCTCTGCTGGAGAAGGAGGAACAATCTCCTCCTGTATCAGTCAGATCTGATTTGACGGTACACACACAAAAAAGTAATGAAATAAAATAAAAATTTAAAAAAAACAACAAAAAATGAGAATCAAGAGGCCTCTCTCCTATGGATTTTCTTTCAAGGAGGGTTCTCTGTCTCTTTGGGGGTGTAACTTTCCAAGAAATCTCTCTTTACTATTTTACCCTAAAAAAACCAAAAAACAAAAACCCCCAAACCCCCCTGAACCTATAAGATTGATTACCCATCTTCAGTGGCCTTTGTGCTTTGAGGTCTCTTCATTCCTGCCCTTTCCTGGACTGGGAGGGGCTGACTCCAAGCGGACTTTCCAGGACACCTGGGTTTTTCCCGTCACCCGGACTGAGGGATCTTCCAGGTCAAGGTCCAGTTTCGCCAGATGGCTCAAAGTCCGAAACCCCAGTACCTACAACTTCTTGCATAGCTTAAGAGTTTGTCCTCTTTATTTCTTATTTTTTATTTATTTTCTCTACTAGTTTATTTACAAAATTCGAATACAAATTTCAACAAATTCATTCCATTTCCCTCACCCATCAAATTGTACAACCCAATGATTAATCCCCTCTTCCCCCTGCACATCCACATCCCTCTGCTTCCAGCCTCTCCCAACCCTCCTGGGTCCTTAGACTCATTCTACAATAATGGTTTTATACAATATTTATCCTTGTGGGACTGAGTTAGTTCACTCAGCATAATGCTCTCTAGTCCCTCCCAAGCTAGGTAATTTACAAAGTTAATGCTCCTGTGTGCTGCATAGTATTCCATTGTGTGAATGTACCATACTTTCTAATCCATTCGTTTGTGGGGGGACATTTGGGCTGTTTCCATGTTCTTGCGATGGTGAATAACTCTGCTATGAACATTGATGTACAAATCTCAGTGCGTGCCTCAGTTCTCATATTGCATAGAGTTCATCCTCTTGGCCTTGGACCTCTCCCCTGGGCCCGTGGAGCTGGGAAGAGGCCAGGGCAGTTGGTGGTAAACCACCCAGTCCCTGCCCTAGAGGGATCACACCTGCAGGACACACGGGGGGTTCTTATGCGGCTGAGAAAAACTCAGCATGAGTGGGTGATCCGGGCTTGGATGAAGGGACAAGGCTTTGTCTAATGTCCTGTTCATAGCAGACTCCTCTTCCCCTTTCTTGGTCCACAGACCGGCTACAAATTGAAGATGGAAGCTTAGACTACTGGCTCCATCACCCGAAGGTGTGAGGTTCTCGAGATGAGAGGTGAAAGGCGTGGATGAGAGACAGAGACGGAGCGAGGCTGTCACTTCCTCTTCCTCTTCCTCCTTTCCTGGCCTGGTTCTGGCTCCAGCAGTGGACTGGTGTGTGTCATCGAGTCTACGGCCACTCCTAGTGACCCTGTGTGTGGGGACTCGGAACCTGCCCTGTCCAGTGACACACCAGTGGGCTGGAGAAGGGAGCATCCTTGAGTTGAAAATCTAGGAGGTGGCAGATGCCCAGGTGTTGTGCAGTGTCTTGAGACATACTTGGAGCTAGTGGGGGCCCTAGGGGTTTTTGGGGGTGTCTGTTGCTGCTGGTGAGGGGTCTCCGTGTGGCAGGAATCTTGGGACTGGAGGAGGTGTGTGCCAGGGATTCAGATTTCAGAGTTTGAAGGAGATTGATTGGAGGACCCAAACTCCTGGGCTGGGGCTGGGGGTGGGGGTGGGAATGAGGGTGGTCTGCACTCTGGTCTGTGGAAGAGGGACCTGAGCATAGACTGGTGGATCAGAGGGACTCGGTGGCTGAAGGTCTGGACTCCTGTCTGGGAGAGTGGCATCTGGAGACCTGGACTCCTGGGTCTGAGAGAGGTGGAGGTGAGGGTCTGGCAGGTTCAGAACAGAAGGGGCATAGGTCTGGGACAGATCTCACAGCAACAGGTGTAATGACGACTGGATATAGGAAGATGCCCGTAGGGCGCGACGTCCCCCGGCTTTGAGACCCCTGATCCTTTTTCCTCCATGAGGCGGGAGTCTCATTCTCTGGCTTCCCTCCCCTGAGGGCAGAATGATCCAGGACCCCAGCCTCTTCCTTCAGACTGGAAGTCTGAGCTCCCAGCTTCCCTCTCAGGCCCCAGAGGCCCAAGCCCCCATGCTCTCCTCCCTGAAATCAGCATTCCAGTTCCACGAAGGTCCCCACACACACGCTCCTGCCTCAGACCCAGGAAGCTGGTCCCTGGCACCCAATCCCATTTCCTTTCCAGCCTTCCCAACTGATTCCTCTCTGCCCCCAGTCTCCCAAGATATTTATTTAGGGAAGGAGAACAAGTAAGTTTATCTCTGGGCCTTATCGGTCAAGCTAACCCCAGCTCTTGGTTCCTGGAGCCCTGCCCCTTCAAATTGTTTTGGGAGTGACCTTTGTCAGAACCCAGCCCTGAGACAGGAGACAGTATACATAGGTCCCTCATCGTCCTCAGGTAGGGGTGACTCATGGGTTTGGCGTGTGGGATGGCCCCAGTCACACCAGCACCCCAGTTGGGTGAAGGAGAGGGTCTCAGGATAATGGTTCTTCCTTCCCTCTGGCCTCTGCAGCACGTATGGGTCTGTACCGGAACCAGGGCAGCTGGTAAAGCGATGCCCGCTCACACACCAAGGCTGGACCTCCACTCCCACAAGGCTCTTGGGGTATCCGCAGGGTGGTGCTTTGCCAGAACTGATGGGGTTGTTCTTGGTGAAGTTGGGGCAAAACTGGAGGACGGTTGTAAGGACTGTGCCTGGAGCATCCTTTCCAATTTCTCAGCCTCAAACCTATTATGACACCTGAGTTTCTTCATAGAAGGATCAGAGCAGCAGCTCCAATGACCCCACGTGGACATGACCTTGAGGACCAATGTCATAAAGTCGTACCCACTGATTGCAGTGTATTCACGGGGTTGTGTGGACTTGGATCTTGACCCTTGCATGAATTCTCTGTGGTCAGAAAAGGAAAACATTCCACATGAGCTTCCTGTCCCTGACGGTGGGCTGCAGCAGCCCAGATCTCTTTGTGATTTTTACAGCCAGGCTGTACAAGGGAAAGGCCAAGTCCCTTTGCTCTGGTCACTTGGAGGCTGAGACAGGTCCACACGGGGATCTGAGTTGATGCTGCTTCTGCCAGAACCTAATGCAGTGACGAGTCTGGGGATAGATGCTCAAAACAGAAGCTCCATCCTTGAACGAGATGACTCCTCTGGGCCCACCAGACCCTCTGCAGCTCCTGGGTCCAGTGATCAAAGGGCAACAACCTCTAAGGTCCACAGTGATAAAACGGGGACTGAGACCGCACACCGTCCCAGGCTGGCTTGAGAGGAAGGGCACCAAGAGGTTAACTACAGAATTAAACAGGTGGGTTCTCCTTATATCCCTGGCAAAGCACGTTAGGATGGGTGAAAGGACTCTTGAGACTGTCTCTGGAAAACAGAAAAGGCCAGGACACTCCACCCTTCACACTCAGAGTTTTAGAACCCTTTGTTAGGAGTGTGTCCCTTTAGTGTCAGGACTGGACAAGCCACAGGGCGTCTCCCTTTCATTCTGGGTGTCCCGAGGTCAGGAGGATGGAGCCTGGCTCTCTGCTCCCAGTACCCAGTACAGTGTCAAGGCTCATGATACAGGACCCAATTTCATCACCTCGAGCTGACAGCTAGCTGCCCTAGGGCCCCAGACAACCATCCAGCGGATACTGAGGAACTTCTAAGAACAGAAGGCATTGTCTGTTAGTTCTAGAGTCTGGGAGGCTAAGGTCAGTATGTTGACCATGGTGAGAATTTCTGAGGGCTCTCAGGGAGAGCTGGTCCCTGCCTCTGCCTTTGCCCCTGGGGCTCCAGGCATCATAATTGTCACGCTACTCTAACATCGCATGACATTTCTTTTCGGTCTTTCTTCTTTCTCTGCCCTTTAACCAGGACACCAGCCACATACGGTTAGGACCTCCTCTAATTAACATGAGTGTCGTTGTCAGGTGCTGTGGAGCCCGCCACAACTCACAGCGACCCTATGAACATCAGATTTGAACTTGACCCCGTCCCGTGTCCTTGTAACAATCTCTATCATCTCCAAGCCCACTGTTACACTCTGTCAGTCCATCTTGGTGAGGGTCCTGCTCTCTTTCACTGACCCTCTCCATTTCCCACCATGAGATCTTTTCCCAAGTATTAGCCTTTCCTGACAACATGCCCAAAGTATGTGAGATGAAGCTTCACCGTCCTTGCCGCTTAAGAGTATTCTGGTCACACTTCCTCCAAAGCCAATCTGCTTATTCTCTGGGCAGTCCATAGGATATGCAGCACTCTTCTCCATCACCACAATTCAAAGACACCGATTCTTCAGTCCCTTTTACTCACTGTCCAACTTTTCCGACGCATAGAAAACAATTAAAATACCAAGGCTTGCATCTAGCACACCTTAGTCCTTAAACTGACAGCCTTGCTCTTCAGCACCTTAAAGAGGCCCTTGACGTCAAGTTTCCCCAATGCAACATGCCTTTTAATTTCCTGACTGCTGTTATCATGGGTGTTGATTGTAGATCCAAGTGAAATGCAATTACTGACAACTTCAATCTTTACTCCATCTATCATGATGGCATTGCCTATTGGTCCAATGGTGAAGACTTTTCTTGGTGTAGAGATGGAACCCAGGTTGAAGGCTATAGTCTTTGATCTTCATTGTTTCAAGTCTTCTTCACTTTGTGCAAGCAAGGTTGTGTCATCTGCATCAGGTAGGTTATTGATGCGTATACGTTTTCATACAATCTAGCGTCTGGAATTCTTCTTCTCACCATAGAGATTGGGTAGACATGAAAAAAGGATACAACCAAAGTATTCTTTGGGCATGTTGCTAGGAGAAGCTCTTCTTTGGAAAGGAAGATCATATTTGAAAAGATGAAGGGACTTTCCAGTGACTGCAGCGCGTCAGAAATGAGGAGGAGGGCACAGGGTAAGACAAGGTTCAGATCTGTTCCTCACAGAGATGTTATGAGTCATATTCAGCTCAATGGTACCTAGTAACAAGAGTTCCCCATTGTGTGAATGTACTACCATAATTTCTTTAGCCATTCTGCTGTTGATGAACACTTAGGTTGTTTCCATCTCTTTACTTCTGTAAATACTGCTGCAATAAACATGGTGTGAGCACGTAATTGTACTGAAGCTCTTATTTCTTTGGGATGTATAGTAGTGATATTACTGGATCAAATGGTATTATTAATAATAATAATAATAATTATTAATTTTGCCCTTCCACATTTATTTTCTTTTTAAAATTATTAACTTTAATGAAAGTTTACAGAGACTTTGGATTTCCATTCATTCATTGTTGCACTTTTCTCCCTGCCCATTTCTCCCCCTCCCCCAGTTAGCTCTTCTCTTTGAAAAATAAAAGAAAAATTCTTTCATTGTTATACAGTCCCTCGCCCCAAGTCCACTCCACTATGCAGCCTTTGTTCTGGACTCCTTTCATGACAATAAGACCTAATAATATATCTCTTTTAAATAGTTCTCTCCCTCATCTGTTTCAATCCCATATACATTATTTATCCCCACTTTCTCAGTCTACCCTCGACCCCGATGTCAGTCCCATTTTGCAACAGTGGCACCATGCAGTATTTGTCCTTTTGTGACTGAGATATTTCACTCAGCATAATGTTCTCGAGGGTCACTCATTTTGTATAATATTTCATGAGTTCTGTGTTTTTCAATGCTGCATAGTATTCCACTGTGTGAATATACCAGAGCTTCTCTATCCATTCGTTTGTTGATGGGCACTTAGGTTGTTTCCAGCTCTTTGCTTTATGAACAAAGCCTCAATAAATACGGGTGTGCATATATCTGCTTGGGTGGCAGTTATGGTTTCTTTCTGGTATATTCCCAGTAGTGGAATTGCTGGGTCAAATGGTATCTCTATTTGCAACTTTTTGAGAAAGCGCCACACTGCCTTCCATAGTGACTGCACCATTTTACACTCCCACCAACAGTGAATAAGGGTTCCAGTTTCTCTATTGTCCCACCAGCATTTGATGTTTGCTGTTCTGTTAAATTGTGCTGTTCTTAGAGGGGAGAGATGATATCTCATTGCTGTTTTGAATCATGTGGTATTTCTAGCCCCAGCTTTCTAAGGAAGTGTCAAACTACTTCCCATAGTTGACCAACTCTTTTTCAGGGGGATACAACTCAACAAATGGGGTGACTCTATCTTTTCGTGAGATGGATTATTCAGTGACTGGGGTAATGGGGTAAGTGTGTTGAAGACAATAAGATTGGCACAGAATATGCACACTCATTTTATTGCAGCTCTGTTCACAATAACAAAGAGTTGGAAACAACCCAAGTGCCCATAAACAAACAAATGGATAGAGAAGCTGTGGTATATTCACACAATGGAATACTATGCTGCACTGAAAAACAAGGAACTCATAAAATATTATACAAAACGGATAGCCATGGAGGACATTATGCTAAGTGAAATATATCAGTCGCAAAAGGACAAATACTGCATAATGCCACTGTTATAAAACAGGACTGATATGGGGGTTGGGAGGAAACTAAGAAAAGAGGGGATAAATAAGGTACACAGCAATGAAACAGACAAGGGAGAGAACTGTATAAAAGGAACATATGATTGGGTATTATTAGCATGATAAAAGTCCAGAATAAGAGTTGCATAGTAAAGTGTCTGGGAGTCGGGGGAGGGATGTACAACAAAGAAAGAATTTTTTTTCCAAAGGAAAAAAGTGAACTGGAGGGAAGGGGGGACAGGGAGGAAAATGTGCAACAATGATTGAATGGAAATCCAAGTTCTTTATAAACTTTAATAATAATAATAAAAGTAATAAAAGAATGAGGTAGAAAGAGTTCAAATCTAGGAGACAGAAGTTGGACCCCAGGTCATGTCCCTTTTTTTACCTCAGCTTCTTCCTCTAGAATGAGGATGCTGTAAATAAACCAACTTGGCCCCAGGGGTTTGCAATAAGTGTTAGTTCCCTCCCCCCCTGCAGAATATGCTTGACAAATGGGGAGAAGGTGGATACTGTAAAGTTATAAAAAAATACCAACCATTTACTGAATTAGTGATCCATGCAAAACTATGCTGTGCTAGCCAACTTCCAAGGTGACAGTCATTTCTTCTCCTGCCCATCTCCACGTGTTTAAAAAGTCACAAATGATGACCTGCTATTTCTGACCCAAGGTCATAAAAGACCTTGTGGCTTTCACCAAGATCTCAAATATAGATTGAATTGTGTTACCTCAAAATAGCTATTGGGATTTTAATCCCTGTACTGGTAAATGACATCACACTTGGAAATAGGATTTTCTGTCTTGTGTCGGTGAGGCCCTGTCAGTGTAGAATGTGGTGAAAAGTCTAATCGATTCTGAGTTATTTGGTGTAGCGTAAGCCCAAAGCCAAATAGGCACAGATAGGGGGAGAGAGAGGTACCCCGTGAAGATCAATCAAAGAACCAATTAACACGAGGGCTACAGAAGCTGAGAGAAGTCTTTCCTTTAGAAAGACTTAGAAAAAGTCCTGCCATAGATTGTTATCTGTTGTTGTTATGTGCTGTTGAGTTGCCTGCAACTCAAAGCGACCCTATGTACAACAGCCCTGAACCGTGCTCTATCCTGTGCCAACCTGTCTCGGACACACCTACTCCCATTACCCCAGTGACTGAATCAATCCATCTTATCGAGGGTCTTCATCTCCTGCGCTGTCCCTCCCCCCTCCCAAGCATGACATCCCTCTCCAAGGACTGGTCTCTCCTTGCAACATGCCCAAAGTATGTCAGATGGAAACTTCAGAATGCTTGCCTCCAAAGAGCAGCCTGGTTTCACTCTCTCCAGGATGAGCCTGTTTTGTTCTCTTAGCAGTCCATGTATACTGAATACTTTTCTCCAGCACCACAGCTCAAAGGCATCAATACTCCTTCTATCATCCCTAGTCATTGTCCAACTCTCTGATGTATAGCACGTAATTATGAAGACTAGGGCCTGGATCAGGAGCACCTCAGTCTCCAGACTGACATCGTTAAGTACCCTGAATTTGAATGCCCAGCCTCCTAAACAGGAAAGAAGTGTCCCCTGCAGGGACTGAGGGCTGGGGGTGGGGAGGAAAATGTGCAACAATGAATGAATAAAAATCCAAATTCTTTATAAACTTTCATTAAAATCTGAAAAAAAGACACGGTTTGATAATGTCTGCATTCCTTTGTACCCTTTTTCTTTTTTTCATTTAATACAAAACTTTTATACTGGTTTACTTAAAAAGTTTGTATACTTTGTTTTTCAGGGATCTTTCCCATTTTCTTAAGCCACCCCTCCCTCTACACATCAAATTGTGCAACTCTATGATTACACCCTTCCCAACCCAGAATCCCTTTTCTTGAGAGTGGATAAACAAATGTGGTCCTCTTCCAGTCTGTTGGCTGGGTAGCTGTCTACCAAATTTCTCTGCCTAGATGAGTGCGTGCTTCCAGTGCTGCACCCCTTGGTGAAGCGTCTTCTTGGCTGGTGCTCCGTCAGCCCCTGGAGCCTTGCTTTTTAGCCTGTCCCAGCAGGACACTGACCAGGACAAGTAAGAGAGCCAAGGCTCAGGGAGGTGGCAGCCAGCTCCTGACCATCTACATCCCCAGGGCTCTCTGACCACAGATACAGGGGTTAGGACTTACAGTACATCTGGTTTTGGAAGCCATCATTCAATCCATAGGAAGCTCTGGTAGCTTAGTGGTAAGGAATCCCACTGCCAACCCAAGGGTATGAGGTTCTAATCCACCAGCTGCTCCGTAGGAGAAAGATGGGCCGTCTCATCCTGTGCAATTAGCTTGCTCTGAAAAGCTGCTGGAGGGTCAGCTATGGGTTGGTTCTATGCCATTCAACAAGAGTAAGTCAATCCCTGATACAAGTATTGATGAGTCATCAATCATCGATTGAGAAGGACCTTCTTTCCGCTCCCTCCCTGTTCTGACCACCTCTGGTCTTGCTCTGTGGCCCCATGAAGCTGTAGAGGGACAGAGCCTGGACTCTGGGTGTTTTTCATCAAATGCACTGGGCTTGAGCCTTTAGCAGATAAAATGAAGTGGGCTGGGGCTGAGGAGCTTAGGCAAGGCTGGAGAGGAGACTCCAGTGGTAGCTGGAGAAGCAGAAGTGAGGAGAGAGGATGAGAGGGAAGACTGGAGGGAGGCTGTCACCTCCACTTCCTCCTCCTCCCCTTCCTGCCCTGCTGGCCTCTGGCCCCACCAATGGGCTGAGAAAGGGGAAATTCTGGAGTTGAAAGTCCAGGAGGTGCCAGGTGCCTGGCTGTGTCCCTGTGCAGTCTCAGTATCTGAAGACATGCCTGGGGCCAGCGGGGGTCCCAGGACCTGGGGGTGCCTGGTGCTGCTGGTGAGTGGTTCTCATGGGGCAGGGATCCTGGGACTGAGAAAGGAGGTTCTGGGGGCTTGTTTGTGACTTTGAGGATGCGATGAAATGCGATGGGAGCATGAAGAGGCTGGAGAGTGGTGGAAGTGGTGGAGACTGACCCCTGGGCTCTTATGCGGTCCAGGAACGGGTGTGAATGTGAACTGGGCTTCAGGACAGACCCTACGGTCCCAAAAGATCCAGGATTCTGGACCCCAAGCTCCTTTTCCTTTCTGACTCAGAAATCCATTCCTCCAATCACTTTTCCCCACAAAATCAGGGACCCCCGAACCCCAGCCCTCTTTCCCCAGTCACAGATCCTTGTCCCAGGCCCCCAGCTCCTCCTCTCTCAGACCCTGGAATCCTATCTTTCAATCCTCCCTCAGACCCAGGAGGAGAGACCCTAGCACTTTCCCTGTCAGGCCCAGGAGTTCGAATCCACAACGCCTCCTCCCTCAGACACAGAAGTCCAGGCACTTCCAACTCCCGTCCCCATGAGATGCAGGAACAGAGCCTGTAGTTCTCTTTTCCCTCAGATCCTCCCCCCAACCCTGCCCCAGCCTTTTGCTCCTTCAGAGCATGTCCTGACCCCTACCACCTCAGCCCTCAGGTCAGCCCTCCATGCCCACCGTCCCACTTTCCGTCATGCAGGCTTCCAGATTCTCCGCCCTTGGAACCTGGAATCTAGCCCTTGGTCCCAACCTCTTTCTCTCTCAAGCTTTCCCAATTTGTTGATTCCTTCCTTGCCCCCAGCTGCCCAAGAACATTTATTTCAGGAAGTGGAGCCAATCAGTATGTTTATCTCCGGACCTTATCGGTCAAGCTCGTAGAACCTTGGAGCTCCTCCCCCTGCACTCTCCCACTTTAGACTAGACCAGGTTTGGGGTGACCTTTGCCAGAACCCAGCCCTGGGGGGAGACACAGCCTACAGAAATCCTGCCTCCACCACAGGTAGAGATGACTCATGGGGTGGGGATCTGGGGAAAACACTGCTGGGCCCCGAGCACCATGGCAACCTCACCTGGGAGGAGGAAGGGAGGGTCACCCTCTGAGTCGGCCCTCTCTGGGTTCTCTGCAGGGTGTGTGGATCTGGACAGGAGCCAGGGCGGCCGGTGAGTAATTCTTGCCTATGTATACACACAGAGACTGGACCTCAATCTCTTGGGGCAGGGGGGAGGAGTCACCATGGTGGTTCCTTGCAGAGACTGATGACAAGTATCATTGCTTGAACTTGGGGCAAGACCTGGAGGTGGTTGAAGGAAAAGGACTTAGCTCTGCCCGTGCTCACAGTAAACCATTTCTTCTGATTTCTTCAGGAGAAACCCCAAGTCTGGTGGTTCTGACCTATAACCTCATTGTCCTGAACTAGGCTGAACTTCAGGGCTCATACCCAGAGAGTATCGGGGTGCAGTGCATTGGAAGGGCTAGATGAATTTGGCCCTTCCATGTATTATCTGGAAAGAGCATTCTAGAAGCTTCCTACCACTGAACACGGGCTCCAGAAGCCCAGGTGTCTCTGGGTCCTCTTGCAAAGAGTCTTTCTTAACAAGCGGGCTGTGTGGGGAAGGTGGTCACTGGCCTCTGGTCACTTGGGAACCGGGAGACCAGTGAGGTGGGAGACTGAATCTTTGTTTCTTCTGCCAGACTCGAAGCCAGTGATAAATATTGAGCTAGAGGACCGGAACACTAGCTCTATAACTTTGAACTGGACAGCTTCGCTGAACCTCAACCAAACACTGGACAGCTACCGGATCCAGTGGTCAAAGGGAGACAGCCTGCTAGGGACTCAGGAAACATCGGATACCAGGGTCACAGTGACAGGCCTGGAAGCTGGGACTTCGTACACCTTCACACTCTGGGTTGAGAGGAATGGTATCGACATTACAGATGAGAAGATTAACGCATCAACAGGTGCGTTATCCTGGCATCATTGGCAAAGCACTCTGGGATGGATAAAAATGCTTGGAGCCTGTTCCTGGAAAGTACAACTGGTCTGAACCTTCTACCCTTAAAACTCAAGAGTTTTAGGTTCCTCTTCAGGGTACCCTTGCTAGGAGTGTGTCCCTTTAAATATCAGGAATGTATGGGGGAAAGAACATCTCCTCTTCATTGTAGAAGGTCCGATGTGGAGAAATGGGCCCTGACTCTCTGCTTCTTCTACCAGTCCCCAAAGCAGTGACAAGTGTCATGATACAGGACTGAAAGACCACTTCCATCATATTGACCTGGACAGGGCCCAGAACCCTATACCTACTGGGTCCAGTGGTCAAGAGGGGACAACCGGGAGCACCTCAGATACCTGGGTCACAGTGGAGGAGGAACTGGAAACCTTGTACGGCTTTGCTATCTGGGTTCAGAGGAATGATGTCAACAGCACTAGTGTGATAACTGACGCATCTACAGGTCCCAAACAGTCTTAGATCCCTAAGTCTTTACATAGCACTTGGGGTGGGCAAACGAAGATCACTGAAATCTTGATAAAGTAGTCCTGCAAAAGCTGACAAGTCCTAGATGCTCCAGGACCACTACATCTCAGAATTTTAGGTCTCATTGCTATGAGTATTTCTGTTTAGATATCAGGACTGCATAGAAGAAAGGGCATCACTCCTTCACTCTAGATGTTCAGAGACTGGGAACATAAAACCCTGACGTTTTGCTCCTTCTACCAGTCCCCAATGCAGTTCCAAGTGTTGAGGTGCAGGGCCGCAGCACCACCTCCATCACCTTGGCGTGGACAGCTCCCCAGGGCCCAGAACAACCACCCTACACCTACTGGGTCCAGTGGTCAAGAGGAGACAGCCTACAAGGGAACCAGAGCACATCAGATACCTGGGTCACAGTGGAGGAGCTGGAGCCTGGGACCTTGTACAGTTTCGCTGTCTGGGTTCAGAGAAACGACGTCAACAGTGTCAAAGTGACAACTGATGTGTCTACAGGTGAGGCATACAATCAGAAGTGGGCTGGAAGCCTCTTTTTTAAATCAACCAAGACCTAGTGTGTGTGCCTTTGTATTTAAAAGTTGATTGGGCCTTGACTAAGTCTCCAATTTGGAGGCTCCTCTGTGAAGTAGTTGGATTCTGGAGGGTAAGTTAACTCTGGAGGGTGGTATTAAATGTGTTGTGGGAGAACACTGTTCTAAGTGGTACAGCACTTGTCTGTCAGTTTGCTGTACTGAGATAACCTGGGGTTACTGTGATACTGAAAGCTGTCCCATTTGTGTGTCAAATGCCATAATGGTGGTTACCTGTGTTGGGCAGGGTTTGGTCGAGGTCTCAGATTATGACAGACTTGAAAGCAGGATTGGCATCCACTTCTTGAATAATGGGCTTCTGAAAACCATAAAAACAATAAAAAACGGTGATAGTTATAGAACAAGGTTCAGATGAGTCATACCTGACTTGATTACACTTAACAACAGTAACAGGTGAGGTATCCCTAAGCCTTTTTCAAATCACTTGATGTGGACAAAAGGGAGATCATTGGGATCTTGTAGTCACTGAAAAGGTAGACAAATTCTAGATATTCCAGGACCACTACATCTCAGAGTTCTAGGTCTAATTGCTAGGAGTGTTTCTGTTTAGATATCAGGATTGTATAGAAGAAAGGGAATCACTCCTTCCCTCTGGAAGTTCAGAGATTGGGAACAAGGAACCCTGATTTTGTGCCCCTTCTACCAGTTCCCAACGCAGTTCCAAGTCTTAAAGTGCAGGACCGCAACACCACCTCCATCACCTTGGTGTGGGCAGCTCCCCAGGGCCCAGAAGAGCCACCCTACACCTACTGGGTCCAGTGGTCA